>NC_079313.1:18140468-18448268 GCF_029931775.1 Euleptes europaea | reverse complement strand
CTCTGGTTGCTTTAATTATGGTACAATGCTGCTACATGGTCGCCACTGGGCCACTTACATAGAACCGTATTTCAAGCGTCAGTATTGACTGCCAACTCTCTCCTGGGTCCAATTCAAAACTGATTATTACATAAAAAGCCTTGTTTACCACCTGAGTCCAGAGTATGTGAACCTGCTTAGGAGATAAGACGGCATTAGGGTTGCCAGGTCCCTCTTCACTACCGGCGGGAGGTTCTTGGGGTGGAGCCTAAGGAGGGTGGGGTTTAGGGAGGGGAGGGACTTCAATGCCATAGATGCCAATTGCCAACACAGCCATTTTCTCCAGGTGAACTGATCTCTATCGGCTGGAGATCAGTTGTAATAGCAGGATATCTCCAGCTAGTACCTGGAGGTTGGCAACCCTAGGTGGCATGGTGTAGCCCAGTCTCATCAGATCTCAGAAACTAAGCAGGGTCGGTACTTGTAAGGGAGGCCACTAAGACTCTGCAGAGGAAGACAATGGCAAACCAGCTCTGCTTCTCACTTGCCTTGAAAGCCCCTTGCTGGGCGCCCTGACTCAGCTGCAACTTGACAGGGCTTTACACAAACACTCACACATGAATCTGCTCATCTGTAAAGATCTCTCACACATTAATCTGCTCATCTGCAAAGATCTCTCATGCCGCTCCTGTTATGCGTACCTCCACTTTCAGAACTGAGGGGAGTAAACAGTGGAGGTGGGGCGTTTTTAGTGGTGGTGCCCAGGGTGATTGAAAGCACTTCCTGCATTAGTTTGCTTGGTGCCTAATCTTTTACGATATAGTGCCAGGTAAAACCTTTTGTATTTTTCTCAGGCCTTTTTTGTTGTGGGGTTTCTCCAAGCTTAGGGTTGCCAACCTCCAAGTGGTGGCTGGAGATCTGCTATTAAAACTGATCTCCGGATCAGTTCCCCTGGAGAAAATGGCCACTTTGACAATTGGACTCTATGGCACTGAAGTCCCTCCCTTCTCCAAACCCCACCTGCCTCAGGCTCCACCCCCAAAATCTCCAGGTATTTCCCAACCTGGAGCTGGCAACCCAACCCAGGCTTCATAGATCCTTTGTTCTACTCCAGCATCTGCGGCCTGTTTTTATGTGTGACAGGACCTTCTGGTGCTCCCGATCAACAACTTTTAGTACCAATTCTTGCTTCTCAAGGGTTTTTCTGTTGGCCTTTAAAAACAAATGCTGAAGAGTATTCTCTAGCTTACTCTAGCAGATATTTTGGGTGTTCTCCCTAATATCTATTGTGGTTTATCAGTTTCTTAGAGTGTTTATATAGGTTTTGTTTTATAAGTTGCCCTGAGGACATTTTTAAATGGAAGAGCATGGTGGAAATCCCATAAACAAACAAACAAATAATCCAACAATGGAAAGAACATGTATAAAAAATGGGCTGGAATATAGCATTCTGGCAGTGAAAGGGTCTGTATTTATCTGTGAGTGTGCCAAGGGTGTCTGAGACAACTGGTTTCCAACCCATTTGTTTGTATCTTGTCAGACCCTGGAAACTGAAGCGTATCTTTGACAAGCCTCAAACCATGTTCAGTCCTGTGCTGAAAATGTCCTATTCAGACATCAGTAATCTCTTCAAAACAGGCTCCTTGAGGAAAACAGAGAGGACTTCCAGGTCTAACTAAATAGGACAAGTAAACGGCAGTTCTCTCAGTGGGTGTCAACATTCAAGAGTAAGTATTGCGATGAACGCACACTTGAGCGCATGAAGCTGCCTCATACTGAGTCGGACCATTGGTCTATCAGGGTCAGTATTGTCTGCTCTGACTGGCAGTGGCTCTCCAGAGTTGGCTCTCAATCTAGGGTTGCCAGGTCCCTCTTCGCCACCAGTGGGAGGTTTTTTGGGGCAGAGCTTGAGGAGGGCGGGGTTTGGGGAGGGGAAGGACTTCAATGCCACAGAGTCCAATTGCCAAAGCGGCCATTTTCTCCAGGTGAACTGATCTCTATCAGCTGGAGGTCAGTTGTAATAACAGGAGATCTCCCGCTAGTACCTGGAGGTTGGCAACCCTATCTCAATCGACCCACCTATCTCCAAAGTCAGAGTCATCATGTGGTGTAGAATAATGGGAAACTGAAGAAAGAGGAAAGTGGGGAGGAAGTGGTTCTGGCAGACGCTCCTTACTTCTACAGAAACAGCCAGGGGTTGAAATTAATCCATGCTGCCCAATCAAATCCTCCAAACCATGGTGAGCAAGGTTTACATATATACACTTCCTCTGTGCCCCTAGGGAATATCTCTGGGTGCAGACTATAGTGTGCGGTCCTGAACTCTCTCCCTCAGGTGCAGGGAACCAGTTACATGGAGAAGGGTAATTGTGAGCCCATTCAGCCATCAAAGGAAGGGACACCTCTGATGCTTAAAGGTTTCCAAGGCATTCTTAAAAACCAATTCCCCTAAGAGTTTCAATAACAAAGATGAGCTCAGCCCAAAAGTGAATCACAAGAAGGCTATCCCTCATGTATTTGCATAGGACCCTTCTTCTAGAGAACCAGTGTTGTGTAGTGGTTAAGAGCGGTGGACTCTAATGTGGAGAACCGGGTTTGATTCCCCACCCCTCCACATGAGGGGTGGACTCTAATCTGGTGAACTGGATTTGTTTCCCCACTCCTCCACTTGAAGCCAGCTGGGTGACCTTGGGCTAGTCACAGCTCTCTTCAAGCTCGCTCAGCCTCACCTACCTCTCAAGGTGCCTGTTGTGGGGAGAGGAAGGGATTGTAAGCCCGTTTGATTCTGCTTAAAAAGGTAGAGAAAATCAGCATATAAAAAACAACTCGTCTTCTCCTTCTTCTAAAAGCTACTGTAATCTGCAATCATTGTTATTTGGCATGAAAATAATACTAATTGGTGACTCCAAAACTACCAGAACACCCCACTTTTTACTAGGCAGAACGGAAACGTGTCTTTAGCTATACATATAAATCAACTTTTCCTCCTGATATAGTAACTAATTTTGGCCTACACAGTCAGGTAGAATAGAATGCTTTATCTGAGGGGTGTTTGAGTGTTAAAACAACTGCGGTGATGCGGCGCTTCCAGAAGGCCGGAAGTGCCATCATCGCATGCACACGCCTGCACGTACACACAGCCCCCATTCTGGAGCGGCTAGGTCACATACCACCCACCTGGCCACCAATTGCCCACCAATAAAGATAAAGGTAAAGGTCCCCTGTGCAAAGCACCAGGTCATTCCTGACCCATGGGGTGACACAGAGGCGGATCTACTGTGAAACTAATGAAGCTTAAGCTTCAGGGCCCCTAATCCTGGAGGGGCCCCCAAAGCAACTTTTTTTTTAATGAGTGAATTTCTCTACAAAATTGATGGAGTTTTTTAGTGATAGAATCATAAGCCAATGGGTTGAAGTACTTAATGTTGACTTTAGAATATGTTCTTTTCACATGGCCTAAAAATGTCCCTGTAATTGGTCAAATTTCAAAATTTTCTTGGGGGCTTGCAGTGCTCGAACCCCCAGCTGTAAGGGCTCACTGAGCTCACCAGAATCTATTCATAGCCTACATTTGGGTAACTGGATCCTCAAATCCTTTGTTGGTGCATGTCTTAACAGTTCTATAGCTCAGCCCTTAGGCTAGAGCCAATCAGAACCATAAAAAGACATCTGAATTCTCAATTCAGGCTGCATTCGTCTCGTTTGTACATTTTAACACCAGGGCTGGGGAGAGGCTGCTGCAGACAAAGGAATCCCTCCTCCAGGAAGGGGTGAGTTAGCCTGAGGCCTATTGCCAGGAGATGGCTAGGGACAGTAAAGATAGATGTGTTAGGGTTTTTATTTGTTTGATTGCCTGGCTTTACTGGTTTTGTCGTCCTATTGTGGCTTGAGTTATCATTATTATTAGACCTTTTAAATAAACTGTTTGTTACTCTGCCTGGGTCCTCACACCTCGTTTAGTCACCTAGAAAGTACACCTTGTTGGGAGAAGAAGCAGCCAGAGGCAGGGAGGGTGCCCTGGGTCTTCTTGTGTTAGGCTCACACCAGAGTGGTGGGAGCTACTGAAGATTCCCATTCCTCTCTCTTACCTGACAGCAGGTAACAACAATCACAATAAAATAATATATATCTAAAATTCGTAAGGAATCAATAAAATTCATAAAACCATTCAATACAGTTAACAAGATAACTACAGGGCCATTGGAGGCCCAGCCAAGCAGCCAAATCCTCATATCAGAAGCCCCGAGGGAGTGGAGAGGGAGGCCAGTAACGATGACAACCTGTGGTTGCCCTCAATTGTAGGCCTGGTGGAAAAGCTCTGTTTTACAGGCCCTGCAGAACTTCTGAAGGTCCCATAGGGCCCTGATGTTACTTGGAAGAACATCCCATCAGGCTGGGGCCCGGGCCTTGTTGGATGTTGTCCTATTGTTGCTAGTTGCGAAGGAGGCCCCATAACAGTTCAAGCTTCAGGGCCCCAAAAATGTAGGTCCGCCACTGGGGTGACATCACATCCCGATGTTTACTAGGCAGACTTTGTTTGTGGGGTGGTTTGCCAGTGCCTTCTCCAGTCATCTTCCCTTTACCCCCAGCAAGCTGGGTACTCATTTTACCGACCTCGAAAGGATGGAAGGCTGAGTCAACCTTGAGCCGGCTACCTGAAACCAACTTCCGTTGGGATCGAACTCAGGTCGTGAGCAGAGCTTGGACTGCAGTACTGCAGCTTACCACTCTGCACCAATACCACCCACCTATTCAGGATACCTCTGTGACTGGGGTAACTCTTTGCGCACTTATCGGTCACATGGACCTTCAGCAAGAAACAAGTAGACTGGGCGAGCACCCATTCATCGAAGTTGTATGAGCTGCAGCTGTTCTCTGTGTTACAATTTAAAAGTACAGGAATGGCCCATGTACAAAAAGAAACCCCACAGGCACCCTGGTCTACTTCAGCAATGTGGTATTTAATCAGCTGGCCTCGGTCCCAAGCCACCAGACTTTGATGAGTTCACATTCCCCACTTTATTCCAACCCTCCCCCCAATAAAAATAAGATTTCTTCTCTGTTGCCACCACCGAAACAAAAAATTGGAGACATGCCTGCCTGTCTACTTTTCTAGACTCTCTAAAGATTTGCCTTCAAATTAACAATCCCAGACTTTTCTTGGCCACCTACTCTAAATTAACCTGGATGTAGGGGAAGCCTTCAGAATCTCATTTCTTAGAGTAATTCAGACTCAGGCAGGTATCTCTCCACCTTCACTTTGCAACAAATTAGACTGTGCGGGGGCAGACAGGCCAATGTTAGAAAAAAAGGAGAAAAAAATTATCTTCATTGTATTTGCAGTCAATTCAGTCAAGGAAAAGGAGTATAACCGAGCAAAACATTGTTTAACAATTACTGTACAAAAAGGGGGATACAATGAGTAATAAATGCAATACTCTCTCTTCCTAGGTCTAAAACGTACACCTCTCTAGGGCTGCCAGAGCTCCCAATATGGTGGGCGGCCTCCTGCTGCAGGGTTGCCAGCTCTGGGTTAGGGAAATACCTGGAGGATTTGGGGGTGGAGTCTGAGGGGGGTGGGGTATGGAGAGGGCAGGGACTTCAATGCCATTGTCCAATTGCCAAAGCAGCCATTTTCTTCGGGGGAACTGATCTCTGTCACCTGAAGGTTTGGGGAGGGGGGGACTGCAGCAGGGTATAATGCCATAGAAGCAGCCATTTTCTCCAGGGACACTGATCTTGGTTGTCTGGAGATCAGTTGTAACAGTGGGAGATCTCCAGGTGCAACCTGGAGGTTGGTAACCCTAACCTGCCGGCAGCTCTCTTTGCCCACCACCGCTACAAGAGGCAGCAGCAGAATTCTTTTTTTCCTGGCATTGTCTGTGCCACGATGTCCATTCTGGAGAAAACCTGAAAGTGATGTAGAGTAGCTCTAGGAGTCACCAGAAACCCCATGGACAAGCCCTCTGCTGGAGAGCCAGTGTGGTGTAGTGGTGAAGAATGGTGGTTTGGAGTAGAGGAGTCTGATCTGGAGAACTGGGTTTGATTCCCCACTCCTCCACATGAGTGGCGGAGGCTAATCTGGTGAACTGGATTGGTTTCCCCACTCCACACGAAGCCAGCTGGGTGACCTTGGGCAAGTCATTCTCTCTCAGCCTCACCTACCTCACAGGGTGTCTGTTGTGGGGAGGGGAAGAGAAGGTGATTGTAATCCGGTTTGATTCTCCCTTAAGTGACAGAGAAAGTCGGCATATAAAAATCAACTCTTCTTCTTCTTCTTCTCCTCCTCCTCCTCTTCTTCTTCTTCTATGGTAAAACTCTAGAATTTCCAGGAATTCCTAGAGTTATCCTACATTCCTCCCCCAGAAATGATGTAGATGCACACAGGACAGCTTGTGCCCCCATGTCCCCACCCTCAAGCCTTCTGCTGGTTGCCAGGCATGGTTAGGCAACCCTACCCCTCTCTACACAATGATGCCAGTGGCATGATCCCCTTGCCTTTGGGGAATCTGGCCAGTTGTATGTTTTGCTACACATTTCCCACAGCATCCACTCTTGGCACTAGGGTTGCCAGCTCTGGGTTGATAAATACTTGGAAATTTTGGGGGTGGAGCCAAAGGAGGGCAGGGTTTGGAGAGGGGAGGGACTTCAATCCCATAGAGTCCAGTTGCCAAAGCAGCCATTTTCTCCAGGGGAATTGATTTCCGTTGCCTGGAGATCAGTTGTAACAGCAGATCTCCAACCACCACCTGGAGGTTCAATACAGGAATACAGCTGTAAACAATGCCAACTCTATTATGGCTATATTTTTACAGTATGTGGTAATATGCCCACCAACAACAAATACCATCAACAGACCTGTGTATTTTTATGCATATTTATATATCTCAACAAGTAAGTCAATCAAAAGCTTCCTTATCAGGTAAGTTATTAAAACAAAGTCCACTTGAAATTGTCCTGTAAGATGTGTTTTCTTTCTTTACAGCAGCAGAATACGTATTGAAGGAGAAAACCATCGTTTCGGAGCACGAAGCCCAATTCTTCCTCAGTTCTTCAAAAATACAGTGCACGCAGTTATACATCACCATCCATGATATCTGGTTTCAAATGAATACCATTTTCAAAATCAAAGTGCAGTATGCTTCCCCAAGAGTGGTAAGGTATTGAATTCCTTCAATACGTATTCTGCTGCTGTAAAGAAAGAAAACACATCTTACAGGACAATTTCAAGTGGACTTTGTTTTAATAACTTACCTGATAAGGAAGCTTTTGATTGACTTACTTGTTGAGATATATAAATATGCATAAAAATACACAGGTCTGTTGATGGTATTTGTTGTTGGTGGGCATATTACCACATACTGTAAAAAATATAGCCATAATATAGTTGGCATTGTTTACAGCTTTATTCCTGTATTGAATTTCTCATCGGTTGATATATATACAGAGGTGTCTGTTTTTCTCTTCTCTCGCCACCTGGAGGTTGGCAACCCTACCTGGCTCCCCTGTAGTCTTGTTAGTCTTCTTTAATTTTTCCTTTTGCCACTTCCTCCAGCCCCACATCAGAACTGGGAGGGACAGCATGACAGGCTGACGGGTCCTTTGAAAACGCCTCTTGGACTTTGTCCTGGAATGTAGCAGGAGGCAGCTGCTGCCAGTATGGTCACAGTGGCTGGCCAGAGTTTGAGTGGGAAACACTGCTGCAAATGAGACGTTAAGCCCCTTCCACATATCAAAACATTTTCTCCAACTCGACAGGCCCCTCCAGCTATACCCTGGCTGAGCATCTTTCTTGCAGATGATGCATTTAATATATTTATTGGCAAAACTTTCCTGCATGCGCTGGAAGGGACACATGGATGCCCTTTCCATCTCTGGAACAACAGGCACAGCCCGTGAACTCTAAAGCGGCCCTTAGGCTGTGCCGCCATTTTGATTCCCTTCTAACAATCCCCAATGTCAGAAATGCCGAGGAAGTTCTCTTCACGCGCCTCCTTTCTCCATCTCCCCCCAACCCTTTGTGAGCTAAGGGGGGGGAAAGGATTTATTTATAATCATTTAGTTGCTTCCCTTTACATAATTGAAATCATTAACCTTCTCATTTAATGAAAAACATGACTTCGGGGCTTTGGCAACTGAAAGCAGCCACAAGGGCATTTGGAGAGAGAGAGAGGCTGGTTGACAGAGGCTGCCAGGGACCTTAAGCTGGAAAACTCTACAAGTCGGTGGGGGGATGCCCAGCTTGCATGGAACGTTATTTGAATTTGGCCACCGGGAGAGAGGGCTAAAAAACCTAACGACTGCTATGGCAGAGATTAATGCTTTTTCAGGAGGAGAGGGGGTATGGCTTTCTCCCCCCCCCCCCATGGCAAGCAAGGGGGGGCGGTAGCCGTGCCATTTCCTCTCCGCGGAGAAGTCAGCCGCTATGACCATCCAGAGAATTCTGCCCGCCGGTCCCATTTCGCCGACTATATTTAGGCCATTATGAATATGGAAGAGCGCTGAAAATGATTCACCCAGACGTGAGGATGTCCAGCTTCATAGCATCAAAGTCGTTAAGGGGAACGGGAAAGTTCACTCTGACAGCAGGCCGGGAAATGCAAACCTCTTCCACCCCCCCCCGGCCCCCCTTTCTCTGCCTGTCCCTACAAATAGCCTCAGCACAAACCAAACAGCCTGGCGTGAGCCGTCTCAGCTGCTATGCAAGCTTTTACGGAGGAGAAGCCAAACGCTCAAAGAACGGGAGCATTTTGTGAGGGTCTGGCTATGTCAAATGTTTGCTCCAAAATATTTGCAGGATTAACATAGGGTTTTGGGAGAACCCCATTTGCCCCCCACCCCCAATTTGTCATCCCTCCTTTAATGTTTTTCCTCACACTTATTCAGCTAGGGTTGCAAGGTCCCTCTTTGCCACTGGCAAGAGGCTTTTGAGGCGGAACCTGAGGAGGGCGGGGTTTGGAGAGGGGAGGGGCTTCCATAGGGTTGCCAACCTCCAGGTACTAGCTGGAGATCTCCTGCTCTTACAACTGATCTCCAGCCAATAGAGGTCAGTTTGCCAGGAGAAAATGGTTGCTTTGGCAATTGGACTCTGTGGTAGGGTTGCCAAGTGCCCGGTGGTGGCGGGTAAAATCTCGCCAATCCACCGGGCTGCTTGCCGACCAGCTGAGGGACGGGGGGCAGTGCGTGCATGCGTGTCACTTCCAGGCTTACCCGGAAGCGACACAGACGCTCTGGCAACCTCAGCTAAAACTCTATGGAAACCAAGATCGCTAGAGCGTCTGCGGCGCTTCCGGATAAACCCGGAAGTGACGTAGGCGCGTCGTGTGGGGTGCGTGCGCGTGCCGCGGCCCCGCAAAGCTCCCGCTGGTGGAGCTACAGGGACTGGCAAACCTACTCTATGGAATTGAAGTCCCTCCCCTCCTCAAACCCTGTCCTCCTCAGGCTCCACCCCAAAAACAGGTGGTGAAGAGGAACTTGGCAACCCTAGACTTCAATGCCATTGAGTTCAGTTGCCAAAGCGGCCATTTTCTCCAGGTGAACTGATCCCTATCAGCTGGAGATCAGTTGTAATAGCAGGAGATCTCCTGCTAGTACCTGGAGGTTGGCAACTCTGTATTCAGCAGCAGGAGCATTTGTTTTAAAAAATCTATTTACTTTTCCCATCTCCAGGATTAGTGATGTCATCACACAGCCAATCAGATCTGGCGATGTGAAGATATCACCAAAGGCTTCCTGAATCTCGTGGCCCTCCTACTGAGCCATTTGAGGAGCGCGCTGGGAGTGATGGCATCAAAATGCCACACGGACAGTTTTGCCTGCTGGATGATGTCACTGAATATCCATTTCAGAATTAGGAGAGTGCTTCCGGCTCACCCCATGGCTCCCTCTCTGAATCCATAAACACTCTCCTGTCTTTTCAAGTCCCCCAAACGAGGATGTTTTTCAAAGGGAGCGAAAAAGTCTCACGCCTATGTCAAGTGCTGTCAAGTGACAGCCCGTAGGGTTTTCAAGGCAAGAGACAAACAGAGGTGGTATGCCATTGCCTGCCTCTGTGTAGCGACCCTGGACTTTTTTGGTGGTCTCCTGGCCACATACTAATTAAGGCCAACCCTGCTTAATGTCAGAATCAGGCGTTTACCTGTAGCATCCCATAAGCCAAGGGTGGGGAACGTCAGGCCCGGGGGCCATATAAGGCCCGTGAAATCATTTGTTTTGGCCCTTCGTGGGTCCTGGCAGGTCTCTAGCTCAGAAGGATGCTGCCCTGCCTGAATCTCTTGGGCCCAGCTGGGGACAGCAGAGCTCAAAAGCGAGTTGCTCTATGTGGCAGACACTCAGAGCCGTCTCCGGTCCTGCCTCTTGGCTAAATGTTTGACCAAATATAGCAGGCTAATTTTTAAGTTGATAATTTTGTATGGCCCCCGAATGATGTTATAAATATCCAAATGGCCCTTGGCAGAAAAAAGGTTCCCCACCCCTGCCATAAGCAAACCCACTCAGGCAGGTGTTCCTGAAGCAGTATACTTTATTAGGAGCAAAAAGGTAAATATAAGAACTGACTGTACAGAAACAGAGGAAGGCTGCTACTAACCCCAACAGGGAAAGCATAAGCTTAAAAGCACTTTAGTCACAAGAGTAAAACAGTGGGGTAAAACCGAGATAAGAGTTCCCATGAAGCGTAGACCAAACAACTAGGCAGCTGCGGGAAGCCGGACTGAGGGAAGTGTACACAGTATTTACAGGCATGTGAATCAAGGTCTTTTGACACGGAGCCAGAGCCAGGCCTGAACCAGCAAAGGCCTGACAGAGTCATGTCAAGGGATCAGGCTTAAACGGCAACGGCCTGACACTTAGCTTCCAAGATGAAATCAGGTGAGGCTGGGCCATCCAGCTCAGGGCTGAAAAGTCCCAGCCCTCAGCCCAGTCTGTCCCAGCCCTCTTGGCATATTGGGATTAAAAAACATACTTTGAACTGAAGAAAAGATTAACAAAAGATAATAACCTTTGTAATACTCCATTGGCTCACTGCTACATGATCCAAAAATACTGGAGCCAGCATGGTGTAGTGGTTAAGAGCGATGGTTTGGAGCACTGGACTCTGATCTGGTGAACTGGGTTTGATTCCCCACTCTTCCACATGAAGCCAGCTGGGTGGTGGAGATTTTGGGAGTGGAGCCTGAGAAGGGCAGGGTTTGGGGAGAGGATGGACTTTATATGTAAAGCCTTGTTAGTATTTCTTCGTCTTTTAGTTTGCCTTGGATGGGAGTAGGTTTGTTGATCTTGTTATACAGGTGTTTTTATAGCACCTTGTAATTTGTATTGCAAGCGCAGTTTTATCATAGATTATATGCTGTTATCTTTGTAACAGCTAGTGCTGTTTTGTTCTTACAGTTCGGCTACCACCTGGAGGTTGGCAACCCTATCTCTTGCTCAAGGGAAGTGCTGTTACTGTGTGATTTTGGGGGCTCCCGCTAACAATACAATACCTATCACCCCAGCAAATTTTACTGTGGAGTTAAGGGATAGCCAGCCTACGGATTCTTAATGAAAGAATCACTTTGTGCACTTCAATTCACTTTAATGCTCCTCAGTTATCTTTAAAGCAATTTGAATGGCTCTGAATTTGCCAGGACATGCATGAGCGAATGTTAGGATTTTGGCACAGAGAAGGCGCAAGGGAAGCCAAAATAAGCTTTCTCTAGAATCCACTGTGCAGAAGCAGTATCAAATAAACTCGGCTGCATTCAGATTAGGGGAATACATCTGAACATTCTTGGTGTATTGGAATATTGAGCCAAAAATACATCAAAAAGGTGCCTTCAGCTTGGCTCAGGTGTATCCAAATGGAACCAAATACGCCTGGAATTCCAAGAGTAACGAAAAGTAATTTCCCAGAATTTCGGGAGTCTTTTCAGGTTTTGTCTTTTCCCTCCCTCCATGGACCTTTAATTTTTTTAAGACAAAAGGGGAGGAAGGCATGATTCTCTGGGGCCGCACTGCACCTAGGGTTGCCAACCTCCAGATACTAGCTGGAGATCTCCTGCTATTACAACTGATCTCCAGCCGATAGAGATCAGTTCACCTGGAGAAAATGGCCGCTTTGGCAATTGGACTCTATGGCATTGAAGTCTCTCCCCTCCCCAAACCCCGCTCTCCTCAGACTCCACCCCAAAAACCTCCTGCCAGTGCCAAAGAGGGACCGGGCAAACCTACACACTGCAGCTGCTGATCCACCTGGGCCTCAACAGCTGGAGAGTGACTGTAGACCACTGGGCCAGCAAGTGGGCTCCTGGCTACAAACTGCAGCTGTATAAGCCTTTGCAAAACTTTGAAAACACTCACCCGCCTTCCAAGATGCCAATCCAGTATGCGGCTGCTGTGAAAAAGGCAAATTCCATGCCGGCCATAATTAGACGAAGAACAGAGAATAAAACTGATGCTATCATACTGCCCTTTTACAAATCTATGGAGAAACCACACTTGGAATACTGTGTACAGTTCTGGTCACCACACCTAGAAAAGGCTATTGCAGAGCCTGAGAAGGTGCAGAAAAGAGAAACCAAAATCAGGGGACTAGAGCAACTGTCCTATGGGGAGCGGTTGAAACACTTAGGGCTGTTTAGCTTGGAAAGAAGGCGGTTAAGGGGTCTATAACATTATGTATGGTATGGAGAGAGTAAACAGGGAGAAGCTTTTCTCCTTCTCTCATAATACTAGAATGCGGGGTCATCTGCTGAAGCTGGAGGGTGAGAGATTCAAAACAGATAAAAGGAAGTATTTCTTCACACCACGCATAGTTAAATTGTGGAACTCCCTGCCCCAGGATGTGGTGATGGCTGCCAACTTGGAAGGCTTTAAAAGGGGAGTGGACATGTTCATGGATGGGAGGGCTATCCATGGCTAGTAGTCAAAATGAATACTGGTCATGATGCATACCTATTCTCTCCAGGATCAGAGGAGCGTGCCTATTATATTAGGTGCTGTGGAACACAGGCAGGATAATGCTGCTGCAGTTGTTTTGTTTGTGGGCTTCCTAGAGGCCCTGGTTGGCCACTGTGTGAACAGACTGCTGGACTTGAGGGGCCTTGGCCTGATCCAGCATGGCTGTTCTTATGCTCTTTGCAACCAGGATCCCATGCACTGGCCCAGTGGATTGGCAAACATTTTCTAGCTTTCAGGTCCTTGGCAGACTCTTATCCCTCACAGAAAGAAAGGCTACTGTCTGTGATGTGGCCCTGGAGAGCCAGTAAGTCATGCCTTCCTTCCCGTTTCAATGTTAAAATTTAAAGAGCCATGGATTTCCTTTTTAATTTCAGGTTTGGGGTTTTCAAGAGGACATGCTTCTCAGGTGTTGAATTTCTTGAACCTAAAAATGGTGCTCGGAAATCATTGTTAAAGTGATTCCCCCCTCCCGAAAGCCCAGCATAGTGTAAAGCATTCCCTGTTGGAAACCCGAACCTGAAATGGAAATGGAAATTTCGCAGTGCACATCCTTAATACAGATGGCAAAGTGCAGTTCAGTTAAAATGTGCACGAACCTCTGGGCTTGCACACCAGAGTGTCCCTTGTCTCTTCTGGTTTAAAGTGGAAGTGGTGCTGGGACACCACAAGTATGCCAGGCCTTTCCCCCTTTTCCCCCTTCAAGAACAATTGCCAGGAGATCGCCCACCATAAGAGGGCACCTGGCAAGTCTCCTTATTAAGCACATCAGGCTTAATTCTACCATTCTTGGTCATTCTACCAAAAGGGAGTAGGGTTGCCAGGTCCCTCTTCGCCACTAGTGGGAGGTTTTTGGGGCGGAGCCTAAGGAGGGTGGGGTTTGGGGAAGGACTTCAATGCCATAGAGTCCAATTGCAAAAGCAGCCATTTTCTCCAGGTGAACTGATCGCTGTTGGCTGGAGATCAGTTGTAATAGCAGGAGATCTGCAGCCACCACCTGGAGGTTGTAAGGAAGCAAACAGAAAAGCGAAAGTATATCACAAAGTGCAAAATATAGTATGATACAAGCTACATAACATGAAAAACAGGACCAATGACAGAGCAACCATATATCAGTCCTAATAGCTATAAATAACCAAGTAAATAACACAGGATAACTATTCCCAAATGGGCTTGCATGTGTTATAAAAGTCCAATATTAGTACAAAAGTCAGTTAGAGTATATGTAGTAGTAAATCTTCTAATTTTCAGATGTCCTTCAGCCAGGTACAAGAGAAAAAGCAGGTTCCAAACGTCAAGAAAAGAAGGGGAGACAGCTGTTTCCGATTCTTCCTCAGCCCCTCTTCAATTCCTTAACACAAATCAGCTGTTGATTTTGGGGGTGGAGTCTAAGGAAGACAAGGTCTGGTGAGGGGAGGGACTTCAGTGCCCTAGAGTCCAATTGCCAAGGTGGCCATTTTCTCCAAGGGAACTGATTTCTATCGCCTGGAGATCAGTTCTAATAGCGGGGGATCTCCAGCCACCACCTGGAGGTTGGCAACCCTATGAACCCCAATTGCCTTGATTAAAATCCAACACTCTAGCACCAAATTGGCTGAAATACACTGGCTGCATTCTGTTGCTTTCCTGGCTTCAGGGCTCTTTCACTAAAGGTGCATTCATCCCCAAATATTTCCTGTCTGCAGTACATCCATAATCCGTAGGGTTGCCAGGTCCCTCTTTGCCACCGGCAGGAGGTTTTTAGGGTGGAGCCTGAGGAGAGCGGGGTTTGGGGAGGGGAGGGACTGCAATGCCATAGTCCAATTGCCAAAGGCTGATCTCTATCAGCTGGAGATTAGGTGTAATAGCAGGAGATCTCCTACTACCTGGAGGTTAGGAAATCAGCACAGAAGCGAATATTATAATAAGGTGCAAAAAGCATAATGAAGAATGCTACACAAACATACAATGAACAATACTGTCACAATCTACTACTAATGCTATACCTATCCTAAACTAATATATTACAAGAATAAGAGTTCTTATATAGTGACCCAATACGATACAAAATTAATAATATCCACACAAGTAAAGTATGAATGTCCAATGCTGATGCAACTTTTTGTTCTTATTTTCATTCACAGCAATCCTTCCAAGAGGTATCACAAAAGATGAGACATCATCCAGAAGGGGATACGGCCGTTTCGAATTCTTCAACAGTCCCACTTCTGATCAATACAAAATTCCAAAGTTCCTTCTGGTCTCCAGGTTTCAAGTCACCAGCATCACATAAGATAACTCTTCCTACATTAGGATAGCTCTCTAAGGCTGTCAATTCGGTTCGGTCCGAACTGAAAATCAACCGAATTTCCCCTGATTCTGTGATTTTCTGTTCGGACGGATCCGAACTCAAAACTGGCGGGCAACCGGGGGGGGCCGAATTCAGCGAGTTCGGGAGTTCGCGAATAAATTCGGCAAATTCGGCCCCCCTTCAGGGGAGCCCGCTGAAAGGCGCGGGCTGCCCTTTAAACTGATCTGAGCCTCCCAGCTGGGAGGCGCAGATGAGTTTAAATGACAGCCCGCGCCTCTCCAGCGGAGCCCGCTGAAGGGGGGCAGGCTGCCCTTTAAACTCATCTGTGCCTCCCAGCTGGGAGGCTCAGATCAGTTTAAAGGGCCCCCGCGCGCCTTCAGGGAATCCCTCTGAAGGCGCGCTGGGGCTGAATTTTCCCCCGAACTCCGGATCCCCCCGAATTACCGGGGATCCGAAGCGGGGGAGTTCGGACTTCGGCACGTACCGAACCCACAAGGGTCAAATTCGGCCGAATCCGAACTGTACCGAATTTGTTTTTTTTTGGACAGCCCTATAGCTCTCTGAGTTCCCTTCTGGGACACTACCCTGCTAGTATAGGTATAGCATTAGTAGTAGATTGTATTGTTCATTGTATGTTTGTGTAGCATTCTTCATTACACTTTTTGCACCTTGTTATAATATTTGCTTCTGTGCTGATTTCCTAATCCCAGTGATACATGCACAGTGGGGTCTACTTTCCAGTAACTACATGGAGGTTGGCAACCCTAGTAATCCGTAGGGTTGCCAGGTCCCTCTTTGCCACCGGCAGGAGGTTTTTAGGGTGGAGCCTAAGGAGAACGGGGTTTGGGGAGAGGAGAGACTTCAATGCCATAGAGTCCAATTGCCAAAGGTGGCCATTTTCTCCAGGTGAACTGATCTTTATCGGCTGGAGATTAGGTGTAATAGCAGGAGATTTCCTGCTACTACCTGGAAGTTTAAACAACAATGGCAGCACACAGGCTCACGAGTATATAATTGTTTTACTAACAATGGTTTAAACTGTACTATAAAGGAAACATGCAAAAATATGAGTACAATGTTCAATTTCACAAATACAAGTAGAAATAATAACGAGGAAGTAATGGGCTTCCTTTCAATTTCTATCATGAAAACATCCCCAGGTTACTTCATCAGGATTCCAAAGCAGAAGTTTCCTTGCACAGTCCACTTGAAAGTACAAAACAATGTCCAATAAAAAATAAAACGGCACCTCCAGATTGGTGTTTGTTTCGCAATAAAGCTTGCTTCATCAGTTGATCTTGTGTCTTTTTTGCGTATTGCAATGATATAAAGATTCATTCATGGGTATACAAACCTCTGTAAAATAACATAAATATTCTAGCTTTGTATAATACATAAATTGATACAGCAATTACATACATATTGGAAGCTTACCATGCCTACGATCAACGGACCTCACAAGGTTCTCCAATATTTCTGCAGGCTGATAGAGACTGTAAGGTTACTATAGTTTAAATTCATTCTACCTATCTCTATCAGCTGAGGATGTTTGTGAGGGCAAAAGATGCTGAAAGAACTTAAAGAAAACATGCTAGGTCAAATTCATTATTAAGACCTGTCGGATTCATGGTTTTAAAGAAGTGCACGAATCTCATTTCTTGCCTCTGCAGTAATTTAGTAATGTCTTGGCGATGATAAGAGCAAGGTTTATACTGCCATAATGCGAAAAAAAAGTAAATCATTGTCAGTGTGTGATTTCTGTAAGTAATGACTCGTGAGAGGGGCGTCCAATACCTTGGCGCGTATTCGTGCCCTATGTTCCCCGATCCGCAATTTAAGTTGTCTCGTGGTCGAGCCAATGTACATTAAAAAACACAGGCACAAAATGGCGTACACAACATTTTGTGAAAGACAATTTGTAAAGTGTTTTAATTTAAACTTAAATTTAGTAGCAGTGGAACTCACTTCCTTGATTGGGAGACTGTAGGCGCAAACCGCGCATGCGCCACACTTTGGTTTATGTAGACTACCTGGAAGTTGGCAACCCTAGTAATCCGTAGGGTTGCCAGGTCCCTCTTTGCCACCGGCGAGAGGTTATAGGGTGGAGCCTGAGGAGAGCGGGGTTTGGGGAGGGGAGAGGCTTCAATGCCATAGAGTCCAATGGCCAAAGTGACCAAGGGAACTGATCTATATCGGCTGGAGATAATTTGTAATAGCGGGAGATCTACAGCTAGTACCTGGAGGTTGGCAACCCTAGTAATCCGCGTAATATACTGTGAACATGAAAACAGAATGCTGTTGTGAGGAAAAGACATCCCATCTCCAAAGGGTTAATTTTGTTTGCAGTCCGTTCCTCCGGCTTTTGCAGGTGCGCCAACAAAGAAGGAGCCCAGAAAAGCCAAGTGAGCACTGAGGTGCCGCAGCTCCAGTGGCTCTTTCACAACCGTTTAACGTTTCTTTCTCTCAGCCTATTCTCTCCTGCGGAGATGTATAATGAAGACTGTCAGGCCAGACAGCTCCCCTTCACCTCGGAAAAGGGGAGAGTCTTTGGCTCTTGGATTTGCTGGCTGGGGCAGCCCTAGACTTTGGAGCCAGAAAGGGAAAATCCAAATCAAAATAGGCACAATCCCCTCAGAAGCTCTCCTAACAAACCCCATTGTAACAATGTCACCGTTGGTGGAGCATACAGTGGATTTTTTCCCCTCAAACTATACCTATCTTGTGTGTGTGTGTAAAGTGCCATCAAGTCGCAGCCGACTCATGGCGACCCCTTTTGGGGTTTTCATGGCAAGAAGATTCACGGAGGTGGTTTGCCAGTGCCTTCCTCTGTATAGCAGCCCTGGACTTCCGTGGTGGTCTCCCATCCAAATACTAACCAGGGCTGACCCTGCTTAGCTTCTGAGATCTGACGAGATCAGGCTAGCCTGGGCCATCCAGGTCAGGGCATACCTATCTTGGAGAAATGTAATTGCCTGGCAATATGTTTCCAGGCTCAATTTAAAGTATTTAAAGCCCTTCACAGGTTGAGACCCACATACCCAAAGGACCACATCTTATTGTATGAACCCGTGCTATGGTTTTTTTACCATCAAAATTTTGGAAATTTCTACAGTGTAGGGTTGCCAGGTCCCTCTTCACCACTGGCGGGAGGAGCCTATGGAGGGCCGGGTTTGGGGAGGGGACTTCAATGCCATAGAGTCCAATTGCCAAAGTGGCCATTTTCTCCAGGTGAACTGATCTCTATTGGCTGGAGATCAGTTGTAATAGCAGGAGATCTCCAGCTACTACCTGAAGGTTACTTATAAGTGCAAACAAATATTTATATGCTACAGTGTCTAATACAATACGCACTTCATAAATATACAAAAAGAACCATTCATACAGTTGTAACACACATACACAGAATCATCTCTAGGATGGTGGTGAATGGAAAAAGTTCAATAAAAGATGCAGTTTCTCTCAAGATATGCTCAACAGTCTTCTGTATTCATTCCATGCAGGTAAGCAGGTAAGTAGAGGTAATAAATATTAATTCAGGAGGATTAACTTCATGGAGGATACGGCCGTTTCAAATTCTTGACAATTTGAATTCTTCATCAGTCCTTCAAGCATTTTCCTCTTATATTGCACATCTTGATAATAAATTACAAAGTGCTGGATATAGTTCAGTTCCCACGAAGGGTAACATTCACAAGTTTTGTGAATGTTACCCTTCGTGGGAATTGAACTATATCCAGCACTTTGTAATTATATTAGACACTGTAGCATATAAATATTTGTTTGCACTTATAAGTATTCTTCGCTCCTGTACTGAATTTCTTATCCTTTGATACTAGTACAGTGGTGTCTATTTTCTCCTCCACTACCTGAAGGTTGGCAACCCTACTGCTTCAGGATACATTTGTTTTCACTTTCATTCCTGAAATTGTGTCCCAGAACATTGGGACCTTCAGAAATATCAAGCAACAAGGAGGAGACTTGAGAGTTTTGAAGGCTAGCACAGAGTTGAGATTTATTTCCTAGTTCTGTAGATGAATACTTCCTCAGTGTGTGCCTTCGCTTTGGTTAGGTCAGCCCTAGTTACTACTTAGATGGGAGATCGCCTAGTCACGTAAGAGATTCTGTCTTTATTTCTTCCCAAACGACCATTGAATGAGGCAGCACAGCATCCCGTACCCTTTTCTCCATCAATGCCACACCCTGAACAAGACTCCCTTCCCTCAAGCTTTCCTTAGCCTCTTTATTCTCAAGAGAGATTCTGAGTGGAAAACTGCTGTACGTTGGGTGGCTATCAGGCATTGCCGAAGAGAGGGGAAACAGCTTTATTCAAGCTGTTAATGAAATGTCATTTGCAATTGTTATCATATATAGGCAGTGGGAGTTGTCTGTCTGGTCCCGGAGTGGCTTTGTTCAAAAAGCAGCCTCCTGCCTTCTTGGGTGATCATTTTTTGATCCTCCCCCCTTATGAAATAAGGTGGGGGGCATATGCTCCAGTTGTTCCTATTTACCAGGGGCTACATTTCTGGGTTTTTGTCCCTGGTAAAATATTATTCTGTTTAGGAAGATTCTGGGGAGTGCCTTAAAAAAAAAAAGCATTAATGAACACATGGAGCTGTCTTATACTGAATCAGACCCTTGGTCCATCAAAGTCAGTATTGTCGACTCAGACCGGCAGCAGCTCTCCAGGGTCTCAAGCAGAGAGGTCTTTCACATCACCTACTCGCCTAGTCCCTTTAACTGGAGATGCCAGGGGTTGAACCTGGAACCATCTGCATGCCCAGCAGAGGCTCTACCACTGAGCCACAGCCCCTTCCCAATAATGTGCACACTTATGTGCATCCATTTACTTTCAGATTCCCTCTCCCATAATCACTCCAATGCTCTGACCTGGATAGCCAGGCTAGCCTGATCTCATCAGATCTCAGAAGCTAAGCAGGGTAGACCCTGGCAACTATTTGGATGGGAGACCTCCAAGGAATACCAGGGCTGGGACACAGAGGCAGGCAATGGCAAACGACCTCCAAACGTTTCTTGCCTTGAAAACACCACCAAGGGTTGCTATAAGTCAGCTGTGACTTGACAGCAAAAATAGTCAGTCCAATTAAAAGCACACATAAACACATTCCATAATTTGTTTTACAAAAGTGAGATGGAAGGAAAGGAATCACATGAAGCTGCCTTATACTGAATCAGACCCTTGCTCCATCAAAGTCAGTACTATCTACTCAGACCAGCAGCGGCTCTTCAGGGTCTCAGGTAGCGTTCACATCACCTAGTTGCCTGGTCCCTTTAACTGGAGATGCCGAGGACTGAACCTGGGACCTCCTGCATGCCAAGCAGAGGCTCTACCACTGAGCCACAGCCCCTCCCCAAACTCAAACAAACTGAATATATTGCTGTTCCTGTTGTAAGTACAACCAGATCAACTATGGGATGAAGATTTATAGGAAATAATCTTACATTTAAAGAACAGAAGGGCTGTACCACTTAGTTTACTAGCTCACTCTGCTTCAGAAGGATAGGATAGGCTGTTACTGGGTAAATTAATGCAATATACCGTAGGAAGAAAGCATCTTCAGCAATGTCTAACAGCAGAGGAGAGGGGGTTCAGGCAACAGCAGGTCAGCAGGTAGCCCAGCTGATTGGCAGACAATTGCCCACCATAACCGGGCAGTTGGGAACCCTGTGTACTACAAGTACACAGCTGTGTTCTGCTCTGGGAAATGGTGGAGATCATGGGCAGGGGTGCCAATACAACTGCATATCCTCACTGCTCCCTTTTGCAGAATCTTGAACTGGTTATTTAGTACAGTTTGAAATACCAAACCAGAGTATTAGCCAACTAAACATTAAGAATAGGGTTGCCACGTCCCTCTTCACTACCGGTGAGAGGTTTTTGGGGCGGAGCCTGAGAACGGCGGAGTTTGGGGAGGGACTTCAATGCCATAGTCCAATTGCCAAAGCAGCCATTTTCTCCAGGTGAACTGATCTCTATCGGCTGGAGATCAGTTGTAATAGCAGGAGATCTCCAGCTAGTACCTGGAGGTTGGCAACCCTAATTAAGAAACCCACTAAAAGACATGCACATTAGGCTGAGATATCAGACAGTTAAAGCTAAATTGCCTTCAATTTGGATGGGGAGTAAGGATATAACCCATCACACCTTGTTTGGCTTCACTAATCAAAACTAGGCTTCCCATGCTTTTAATATCATTAGAAAGGGGGGAAAGGGCATATTTCCCCCCCATTTAAAATGTGGATAGGTTCCCAACTGCCCGGTTATGGTGGGCAATTGTCTGCCAGTCAGCTGGGCTACCTGCTGACCAGCTGATGGTTAGCAGGCAGAAGCAGAAAGGGGAGAGTGATCCACAGAAGTTCTGGCATCTTACGGGACGCTCTAGCCATAACCTCTGAAAACTCTATGGTTTCCATTGAATCACTCCCCCCAGCCCCACCAGAAGAAAAAAAAAACTCCCGCCAAAGGTAAGAGGGATCTTGCAACCACTGCTATGCCAGGATCCCTGTTTAGATTAGCATATGTGAGTCTTCAGTGGTTAATTCCTCTCTTCCCTTCCAAACCATGTCTGTGCCCATGCAATTTACCTTTTACAGGTGGCCAGAGATCCATGATGTTGGTCACATCTATTTTGGGTGCTAAGTAGTAAGGAAATGCAATATGAGAGACTGTGAAACATGTTTACTGCTTACATGGCATGAGAGGGGCCTTACATTTCCTATGAATTTTAGCACAGGGAGATTTGCAAGTGCCCTGAAGTGTTCTTTTTAGGGTTTTTAAAAAATCCTAGACTAGGAAGAGAAGTCTTGATCATGCCCAGTAGATTCACAGATTCAGATTCAGATTCACAGGAAGAGGGCAAGGGACAACCATTCTCAGCACAGAGTTATGATGACAAGAAAGTGGACCAAAAAAGGAAGTTATTAAATCTAGAGTAATAATAGGCCTGTGGATGAAACATAAAGCAAAGTGGAGACCAAAGCATGTAATCACTACAGGAGCAAAATGAGATGCACTTGCTCCAGGTTAACAAACAGGATACATATTTTATAGACCAAGGGTGTCAAACATAAGGCCCGTGGGCCGCTCCCTTGAGAGCTCTTATCCAGCCCACGAGCCCGCCAAAAGAACCACACGCACCCCACTCTCGATCTGGGCTGGCAAAGCATGGCTCGGATAGTTATGATATTTATGTCATATCCAGCCCTCATAACAATTGCGTTCGACACCCCTGTTATAAACTCAGTTTAGAAGGCAGCAGGCTGACATTCTGGAGGGGCATCTTTCCCCCAACATGGAGTGAAATAATGGGGAAAGCTTCACCTCTCTGTTATGTTGTACCTGTCATGCAGCATTCAAAAGATATTGGTCATTAAAAGGTGATGATATTAATGCAATTGCAAAGCTACCTGGAGATCATCAAAGTCTGTTTTTGCATGGGTTAACTTCCATAAATTCATTGCCTTGGAGAAGCCGGGTTTTTCCCCTGCTTCCCCAAAAGCATCATGGTGCATTTGTGTACCTCCAGAGTTTGCACGGCTTTTCTCTGGTCTCTTTCAATCCTGCTTTGCTCCAAAGTTTTGGGAGAGATAAAAAAAAAGCGTGGATGGCTGCTGTGTGGGTGGGATTTTTAAGCCCACATGGCTAGGGTTGCCAACCTCCAGGTACTAGCTGGAGATATGCTATTACAATTGATCTCCAGCCGATAAAAATCAGTTCACCTGGAGAAAATGGCCACTTTGGCAATTGGACTCTGTGGCATTGAAGTCTCTCCCTTCCCCAAACCCCGCCCTCCTCAGGCTCCACCCCCAAAATCTCCAGGTATTTCCCAACCCAGAGCTGGCAACCTTACGCATGGCAGCCATTTTTCCTGACTGTTCCTGTAGAAGACATTTCCTCCACCTGCCACCGGGGGCGTTTTACTTTTCAAACAATCGGCACTTAAAAAAGGATATCCACAAGGGAAGGGGCTGGAGACATTTCTTTAAAGCAAAAACGAGATTCAGATAACTTGCTATACTTGCTATACTTGCTATACTTACAGTTACAATAGAAGAACCAGCAAATAGTCTCAGGAATATGTACTTAGTCTAAACAAAAAACATTATCAGTGAAACCAAATCACAACCAGTGAAAATATATACATATACATACACCTAAACACAAATAGCTATAAATAAAAAGTCCATAATTATTATGTGGCACTTGGTCTTGAATCCAAACAATTTCCAGTAGCCTGGATGAGGGCTGAAGGTAAACCATGTCTTCTTCACCAGAAGATACTTCTTAATTATAGCAGAAAAGCCAGGAAAATGTGAAGGAAACGTTTTCCGGATTGCCTTTAATGTTTTCACCACTAGGTGGCTTCATCAGCCTGGCATTGATAAGAAGACAATTATAATACAAAGAAATACAAGAAGTATTCAAAGGTTACAATACATAAGTTTTTCAAAGCTAACACGCAGTATAAAACATATGTAACAATCACAAGGGAAGGGGCTAGAGACATTTCTTTAAAGAGAAAATGAGATTCAGATAACTTGCTATACTTATAGTTACAACAGTATATCAATATAGCAATATTCTAGAGCTGATTTTTTTAATTGAAAAGGCCCATGGGGCACAGGGGAAGTGGGTGACCACTTCTGGAGGTGTGGGGCAGGGAACTGTGGGAAAACCTGCCGTGTGGAAGCCCAGGTGCTGCTGCACTTTATCTGTAGCCACACCAGCACCAGGGAAACCACAAAAGCCCATGCCTGTGTGGAAGGTACCTAAGAGAGATAGTTGGCAGTTCACACACCTGGCTCTGCTCGCTGTATAGGGGGGTCTTCTGCTCTCTCAGCCTCCAATGACATTAGGCACAGTTTAGAGAGTCTTCCCCCTGCAGATTCTTTTCTTTTTTTTTAACCAACAATTGTGTGAGAACAGGATAAGTGGGTGGGGAGAGGCTACTATTCAGTCTTACCTTGCAATTTTTTAAAATCCCCAAACACCTCTTCCCCTCACCTCAGATTATTTCTCCCTCACAAATACATAGTGCCTAGGGTTGCCAGCCCCTGGAAAGCACAATTCCAGCAAGGGATGGGTCCCAGCCAAGCATGGAGCCAGGCCAAGACCCCTCCCACCCAGGAATGGGAACTGTGGGGTCAAGGGGCAAAGCCCATGTTGCCAGGAATAGACCTGAGGAGATGAAGAGTACATCAAAGGGGACAAGAGACCCAGGCCAATAGAAAATAATGATTTAAGGTGCACAGCTCTCTCTCTCTAAAAGAAAGCAGAAAAGTCAGCTGCAGAGTTTAGAGAAGCTGTTTTTGAGGCATAGGAAAGCCTCAGCTTAAAATGAAAGCAAAATTAGCTGCAATCCTAGTGCTTCAAAGGTCTTAAAGGTGCAGCACAGCAAACTTCTGTACCTTAAAAGGCACCAAACAGTTAAGAAAACTGACCTCTTTCTTACTGACTTCATTATATGGGGGAAATCCTCATCTGCTTACTGGCTAGAAGGGGGAAGAACACATCATGCCAGTAGAAAACTGGCTAGTTAGCAAACCTAATAGGATACCTAGATTTCCTCTAGATTCTCCTCCCACTGTGAATGAGAAAGGAGGTGAAAAGGAGGGGAGGGGCAATTTCCAGGATGAAAAATGACAAGAAGGGAAAGAAGTTCTCTGAGAGCCTGCGTTGTTTAAAAAACACACACACACAGGAAGGAATCCTGCTTCACATGTGGTTTAACCTGCCTTGTGACAGAGTCCTCTCTCTCTCTGCCTTTCCACATCTTTTCCCCCTTCCCCAGTTTCAGCACGATCTCGGCCAGCCACTAGCAGATTTCACAAATCTTTTTGTCAGTGGGTACTTTATGGAAATTGAAAACTAATTAAGGTTTATCTCGGCAGCTAATCGCATAAAAATCCATTGCATTTTCATCCCTGCTCCAGAAAAATAATGACCGAACGTGAACATGAACGGGGGAGATCCTGATAAAGGCTGACAGCAGGCGAGGGAGCCGTGGTGAGATGCAGAGGTTAGGCCTTAGCCTGTCCTGACAAAGGAGATGGCAGGGGCTTGGAAAACCCGTATCCCTTGGGATAGCCGCCCCCACCCCCAACGCAGGGGGTATTTTTTTTGTCGTCTTCTCCCTGCGCTGTGCCATTGTGCCCCTCCCCAGGTCTAGCCTATCATTTGAGCCTGGTCTCCCCAGACATTAGCCCCAGGCGTGTTTTCTGAGCTAAGAAACCACCCTGGAAAAACATGAAGCCATAATCAGGAGCCCCCTCGAGCACCCGCGGAGTCACTTTCTCTCACTACTGACTCACCACAGGAAGTCCTGTTTATCCAGGATTACAAAGGAAAGCTGTCCAGCTCGGAAGGTAATTCCCTCAGACAGTGGGTAGCCGTGTTTGTCTGTAGCAGAAAAATGAAGGAGGAGTCCAGTTAGGGATGCCAACTCAGGGTCGGGGAATTCCTGGAGATGTGGGGCTGGAGAGTGGGGTTTCGGAATGGGAGGGACCTCAGCAGGGTATAATGCCATAGAATACACCTTCCAAAGCAGCCAGGGAACTAGGGTTGCCAACGTCCAGGTAATGGGGGGGGAAGGCACCACTGTACTAATATCATGGAGATAAGGAATTCAGTACAGGAGCAACAATGCATGCAAAAGTGAAAACAGTATTTATATATATCAATACACATACAAAGTGACTACACAAGGAGGATATTGTTACAAAATTAGCAAAAATGGACAAAGTCAAGGTTTAAAGTCACATATGAATATTTTGAAGGACCGCCACACATCATATCTTACCCCTAGTGGGAAGCTGCGTGTTTGTCTACCCTACATGGGAGATGTATCCGACATTTTGAATTTTTACCCTATATGGGAATATTTAAATATGACAAGATAGAATAGGTCTTTGAAGGACTGAGGAAGAGTCTCCTTTGGAGCTCGAAACGATCGTCTCTCCGTTGCCAACTCCTCTTCATCTGTCTGAATTCATCATAACTGGAGACTTACTTCAAAATTGTGTATTGATATATATAAATACTGTTTTCACTTTTGCATACATTGTTGCTCCTGTACTGAACCTCCAGGTAACAGCAGAAGATCTCCTGCTATTACAACTGATCTCCAGCTGATAGAGATCAGTTCACCTGGAGAAAATGGCCGCTTTGGCCATTGGACTCTATGGCATTGAAGTCCCTCCCCAAACCCCACCCTCCTCAGGCTCCGCCCCCAAAATCGACCGCCGATGGTGAAGAGGGACCTGGCAACCCTACGGGGACCTGATCATTGTAGACTGGAGATCAGCTGTAATTCCAGGAGATCCCCAGGCCAGAGCTGGAGGTTGGAAACCTAAGTCCAGTGGACTTAACAAGATGTAAAACTTTCAAGATTTATTCCAGAATAACCTCTTGTGAGCCAACCAGAATATATTCTGTTAGTCTAACCAGCATGGTGTTGTGGTTAAGAGTGGTGGTTTGGAGCTGTGGACTCTAACCTGGAGAACTGGGTTTGATTCCCCACTCCTCCACATGAGTGGCGGATTCTAATCTGGTCAACCGGGTTTCCCCACTCCTACACATGAAGTCATCTGGGTGACCTTGGGCTAGTCACAGCTCTGTTAGAGCTCTCTCAGCCCCACCTACGTCACAGGGTGTCTGTTGTGGGGAGAGGAAGGGAAGGTGATGGTAAGCCAGTTTGACTCTTCCTTAAGTGGTAGATAAAGTTGGCATCTAAAAGCCAACTCTTCTTCTTCTTTCAGGTGCCACTGGACTCCAGGTCACAAGTTGCACCTTTTGAAAACCTGTATTGAAAAACAAGCATCTGTACACTATTTAGAAAATCCTCCTTCATTGAAAGCCACAAGCTAAAGGGAGTTTATTGAGGAGCATGAGGAGACAAGGAAGATGTGAAATACCTCTTTACAGGCACTGCAGATCTTCAGCATCTCCTTCCGCAAGAGCATCCCTGCACTCAGCAACAAATGCCACATTCTAGAGAGAGAGAAAAAACAACTCTATCGTCAAACCATAAAAAATTACACTTTACACATATGGTATCAATATTCTTCTTCAACTATTTCATCTCTAATCGTTCTCTCAGTCTTATTTAATTGATTGCTTCATCCGTGTATTGGATTTTTCAATCCATTTCTCCAGTCAGTAGCAGCCGAAGCATCGTCACCCGTGGCAGGAGGGGAACTGTGTCGGATTGGCAAGATAATACAACAAGAAGCTGGGGCGCCGGGAGTCATCGCAGGGGGACGGACACTTTGAAATCCTTTTCTAGCCCCTGGAATCTCTCCCTCCTGGATTCTGTAGGCTCCCAAGAAGTCGAGCAAGATGGTTTCATGTTTCTCCCCACTTTCGTCTGAGCCTCAATTGTTCTCAACATTCTGTCTAGGGCTGTTGAATTAAAAAAAATTCGGTATAATTCAGATTCAGCTGAATTTGGCCCGTTTAGATTCGGGATATGCCGAAGTCCGAACTCCCCCACTTCGGGTCCGTGCAATTCGGCGGGAATTCAAAGTTCGGGGAAAAAATTCGGCCGAATAAAGCCATTAAAAACACAACCGCGCCTTTCCGCGGCTCGGGGGGCATTTTTGGGGGTAGAGGTCCCAAACTTTCAGTGGAGCTTCAAAGGACGTTTCTTGAAAGACCCCCCATGTTTTGTAAAGATTGGGTCGGGGGGGCGCTGAGATATGGGCCCCGAAAGGGGTCCCCCCACCCTTAATGTGCATGTCTGAGCAGAGCTTGCCGCCCACGCACAAAGCTCCCAGCCCCGACAAACAGCTGAGAAGTTTGCAAAGCATTGCAACACGACTGTAAAGCAACACAACCTTGTAAGCAACACCTTTGCAATTGTGCAAAGCAACACCTGACACCTGGGAGTTTGCAAACCATGGAAAGGGACAGAGGCAGCTAGCTATGCATAATGAGCCGGAGGGGTAGAATTTCCCCTTTTGCATGGGACTCCAAATGCATTCCTTAAGTCACCATTTGAAAACCAGTTTTGAGCAAGCATCCAAATAGACCTAACCGCTCTTATGAATGAGGGAAAACCTGAAGACACACAACTGAAACCCCCCCTCAAACCAGGGAGAGAGAGACTCGAGGGGGAACACACCCCCAGGCAGAACCGGCAAAAGCCCCCTTTGGCTTCCCCCCCACCCACAGAAATTGCTCCCTCCCCACACACACACAGACTCTGTTCCCCCCACACACAAACACACAGGAGAAAAATTATAGATTAAAGCCTCCAAAGGGGTCTTACTGTGGCTGTCTTCTGTTCCATCAGGAGGGGCTGGGGAGGACTTGTAATCCAAGATGATTCCAATTAGGCATGGGACGTTTTGCTCTGGAGATGCACAGGATCAGCTGATCCATTCATCCCAATAGGGGAAAGGGGAAAGGGGAAAGCCCATATCTCGGGACCCCCTGACCCAATGTTTACAAAACTTGGGTGGTCTCTTAAGAAGGTTGTCTGAAGCTCCACTCAAAGTTTGGGATCTGCACCCCCAAAAATGCGCCCCCTGCAGCCACGGAAAGAGAAAAGGGGGGAGCCAATATTTCTGCCCCCACTGAACCCATCTTTACAAAACTTGGGTGGTATCTTAAGAAGGATTGTCTGAAGCTATGCTGAAAGTTTGGGGGCTGTATCCCCAAAAAAGCGCCCCCTGCAGCCACGTAAATGGAAAAGGGGGGAGGAAAAGGGGTGGAGCCCATATCTCGAGACCCCCTGACCCAATGTTTACAAAACTTGGGGGGTATCTTAAGAAGGCTCATCTGAAGCTCCACTGAAAGGTTGGGTTCTGTACCCCAAAAAATGCACCCCCTGCAGCCATGGAAAGAAAAAAGGGGGGAGCCCATATCTCGGGACCCCCTGACCCAATGTTTACAAAACTTGGGTGGTCTCTTAAGAAGGCTTGTCTGAATCTCTGCTGAAAGTTTGGGGTCTGTACCCCCCAAAATACGCCCCCTGCAGCCACAGAAATGAGTGAATGTGCACAAGCACCCCACACACGCACACACACACACGAGGATTTCCCTCTCTCTCTCTCTCCCTGGCCGGGCCGCACATCAGCTGATTCCTCCAGTACTCAGTCCTGACTGATTGGCCAGAAGAAGACCCAGCTTGGCCACCGATTGGCCGGGGAAGGAGAATGCTGCTTACTGACGGTTATGCTGCTTACTGACGCCCCGAATTGGCTGGATTTATTCATGAACTCCCGAACTCGCTGAATTCGGCTCCCCCGGTTGCCCTCCATTTTTTAGTTCAGTTCGTCCTGAACTAAAAACCACCGAATCAGGGGAAATTCGGCTGTTTTTCAGTTCTGGCCGAACCGAATCAACAGCCCTAATTCTGTCCCTTCAGGGGCATTTTAAAAAGTCCTCATTAGGACATTTTACAAATTCTTTTTTTTCCTTTTGGTAATTTACACAGTCACATTTTGTGGCAGGCTGAGGGAGTCCCTGAGTATGTCGTGACTCAACCCTCTCTGTGAGTGGCCTACAGCCCATTCCTAAGAATGAGGCCGAAAGTCTATAGGAGGTGGTGTGACCTGGCTGCCGGCGTAAATGCGTGTAATCACATGATTACATGCATTCACGCCGGCGGTGAGGCCAGTCCAATTGCAGTGGGACTGCGCCTCCCCCCTCTGCCGGCACAGCCTCTCCGTGGCGCCAGCAACAGCATAGAGAGGCCACGCCGGCGCAGGGGGGTGGCCCGGGGGGCGGGCCGGGAGGAGGAGCCGCCGGTTAGGAGGCTCCCTATCCCCTTTTGGCCACTTGTGCAGGCGGCCGGAACAGCGTTGCTGCGCCTGCAGGCGCAGCCTCACTGTTTTCAATGGGGCGAAAAGCCCCAGTTAAACAAAATAAAGCCATGAAACGGCTTTTTTTTTAAATAAACGGCATCGGGGAAACAGCTTAGGAAGAGGCGCCGCTGCGCCTCTTCCCCGCCATCCCTGTACTCCTCAGCTCAGGAATGGGCTGCTAGTCTTGCAGCTTTTATCATCTGCAAAACAGAGAAGTCAGTATATTGCAGCAATGATGGAAAAAACCGCTGATGAGGAAATGCATATGGATAAATGCTAGGGTTCACAGTTAAGGAATGTGCTGTTTCAAGCAAAGATGGTGGTGTCTCTTGGTAGATTAAATTTCCTTTAACGCCGCCAATTTGCTCACCTCAATACTTTGGACTTCCACCTAATTTCTGTTTAAACTACTTGGACCATCTTGACAATCCTAAACTCAGGAAAGTCTTTATGCAAGCTAGGACTAACACATTGCCTTCGGCGATCCTGCGTGGCAGATTCCTGAAAACACCCTACACTGAAAGAGTCTGCAGATGTGGCGTAGGATGTTCTGACTCCCTGTCTCATATTCTTTTGGACTGCCATCTTTATTTCCCGAAGAGGAAACCTCAAAAAACCTATAGTTTTGAGCTTCTCCTCAAATAACGCAAAAATACTTCACAAACTATTAGCTGATAAGGATCCTGAGATAACCGAAAATGTGGCAAAATTTCTGGCGATAGTAGTCAACCAATGGTAATCTAGTCGAAAGTAGAATCACAATATTAAGGAATGATTTATATTAATTTTATTTTACTTTAACTTTTATCCTTTTATATACTGCAAATTGTACTATGCCAATAAAGGTATTTGAAATTTGGTGTAACAGCAGCCCTGTTGCATAGGCAATGACCAAATTTTTCTAATGGAGAAGCAGCATGGTGTAGCTCTTATCTCAGACAATGATCAAGGAGACCTGGGTTCAAATCCCTGCTCTGCCATGGAAGCTCATGTAGTGACCCTGGGCCAGTTATTGAGTTGGATCCAGAGTAACATTTCCAGGGGAATTAAAACTTTTGCCAATGAAGCATGATGTACCTGCCTTCCTCCTTCCCTCCCATAATAGCCCAAAATGCCCCCTGAAATCTAGTTCCTAGAGAGATAGGATTCCCCCCAAGGAAGACAATGTCAGGGGGCATTTCAGGCTGCTGGGAGGTGGAGGTAGGAAAATTTGCACTCCAGGGGGTCGAAATCCTTCCATCTACAGAAATGTCCAGCCTGGATCCAAGGCATTCTCTCCCCCCTCTCAAGCTAACCTTCCTTATAGGGCTGTTATTGTAGAGATAAAATGAAGGGGAGAACACTGTTGTAAACCACTTTGGGGTTTTGTTGGTGAGGTAAGCAGGATATAAATTGAAATTGTTCAATACTTTCTATTCCTTGGCTCCATCATCAACCAAAAGGGAGTGCAGCCAAGAAAACAGAAGGATATTGAGACTGGGAAGAGCAGACATGAAGGAGCTAGAAAAGATTCTGAAGTATAAGTGTAATTCCTGAAATCATTATATGCTATGGGAAATGTATTCTTTGATTTGAATTATATTCTTTGTACTCAATAAAGTATATCTGCACTTATAAACTTGCCACTCTCAGTCTATAAGAGTTGGCATCCATTACTATAGTCACAGCAAGCACTTGTGTATGTTACATGCCTCAAGTATAAGAGGACCAGTTTTGCTCCTCAGTTAGAAGCTAATTAAAGAATCCATAGATGGTCTTAGTATGCTTTCATAAGCTGGTTTTCCAGAGATAAAGGACCAGCTAGGAACCTCCTTAGTTAGCCTTGGCAGAAACCAAGGTCCAAGATAAGGATGGCAGTAACTTAGGATCAAACAAAGAAGCACCTGACAATGGTGGGTCTTCTTTGCTCATTAGTGAGCATTAGATCACCACTTTCTATGCAACGCCTCCGATTCTCTAATAGGGTATGCTAATCCGGGGGTCCCTAGTATTGGATATTTGGGTCTCTATGTTATGTATTACGTCTTTGTACCACCCATTACCAAAGACTATATTCGTGCTTGCAATCCTTTGATGTATGTGTGAATTGTCCAGCGCTTTGGGCAATTTTCACCAGGTGTTTGTGTATTGGGCCAATAAACAAACTGCTTTGAATCTTCAACCTCCTGCTGTTTTATTGTCATTGGGTATTGATACAATATTACAGGCATTTCATAAGGATGTGTCACTGGCCACCAAGATCAAGTCAATTCATGCCATCCTATTCCCTATTACTATGTATAGGTGTGAAAGTTGGACAGTGAAGAAAGCTGATAGGAAGAAAGTAGATTCCTTTGAAATATGGTGTTGGAGGAGAGTGTTACGGACACCACGGACTGCCAAAAAGACAAATAAGTGGGCTCTAGATCAAATCAAGCATGAACTGACCCTAGAAGCTAAAATGTCTAAACTGAGGCTATTGTACTTTGGTCACGTTATGAGAAGACAAGAGTCACTAGAAAAGAAAGTCATGCTAGGAAAAGTTGAAGGCAGCAGGAAAAGAGGAAGATCCAACATGAGATGGATTGACTCTAAAGGAAGCCACAGCCCTCAGTTCACAAGACCTGAGCAAGGCTGTTAACGATAGGAAGTTTTGGAGGTCACTGATTCATAGGGTTGTCATGAGTCAGAAGCGACTTGACGGCACTTAACACGCACACAGATATCCAACTAAATATCTGGTAAGCCTAGTATTTAGTGTCTCTAGCACCTTGAATTCTTCTAGCTGCTGTCTTTCATTTCATACTGAGCATGTTGTGTGGGTTGCCCTCTCGACCTTGGTAGGGTTGTCAGGTCCCTCTTTGTCACAGGCAGGAGGTTTTTGGGACAGAGCCTGAGGAAGGTGGGGTTTGGAGAGGGGAGGGTCTTCAATGTCATAGAGTCCAATTGCCAAACCGGCCATTTTCTCCAGGGGAACTGATCTGTATTGACTGGAGATCAGTTGAATTAGCAGGCGATCTCCAGCTAGTACCTCGGAGTTGGCAATCCTAATCCTTGGAGATGTTGGGCAAAAACACATGGTTGCTTTAGCTTCCTTTATTCCCTGTTTCAGCCAGGATTCAGCCAGGATCGAATGCACGTTCGGCAAAAACGCATGCGTTCGATCCTGGCTGAATTCTGGCAGAAACAGGGAATAAAGGAGGCTAAAGCGATCATGCATTTTCGCCCGTTGAATACTTCTTATCCCTCCTTCATGGATGAATCGTGCTTCAGGTACACAGTGCCTGATTTTGCCTCAGAGATCATGAGGGACAGGGAGGGAAGGGTGGGTTTCTGCATATCCAAGGCAACCCAACAAGCTCAGAATAATAGTTTGCTAATGCGCTTGTGCATTCTGCCATCTGAGATGAGCATCGGAGCCCTTAATGTGAATCACTTACATCTAAAGGCAACACCTAATTACAGGACTAGAAGTGCCGCACAAAGGAAAATGAGCGGTTCTATTACGGATGGTGTCACTGACGCCCTCTTTGAAATTGGCAACAGGAACCAACGGCAGTTCTGCTCACTTGAGAAAGCCTCTGGGGTAAAGGAGGGAGGCGAAAGTGGGTGTTTTCATTTCAGCTGACACCGTTCACTAGAAACGGTTTGTTTTACCCCTAGCATATATGTTTAAAACTTTCAAGCGTCCAAGATTTGTGTTTGTGTGTAATGTTTAGACTGATGCACCCGTTCCAAGGCATTCAGTCCAGCTGGAATAACTGGGATCCCACAACTGGGCCCTCCCTAGGGTTGCCAGGTCCCCCCTCTCCTCCGGCGGGAGGATGGTGCAGGCACGGCTGTGCCGACCTGATCAGGTCACACCCAGAAGCGCTGCATAGTGAAGGCCCGTTTTACCACTCATACCCAGGGTTTGAGTGGTAAAATGGCCCGCTGCAATGCGGCGCTTCTGGGTGTAAAGCAGAAGTGATGTGATTGTGTGGTGTGGTGTCCTTTAATTCCCCTTCCCCCGAGCCCCTTGTGCAAGGCATCAGCAGTGACCCAGTTCAGGGCTCTTCCACTACCACATTTATTTCCCCACAAAGATAGGGCATCCTTGACATTTTCCTAAATCTGTCACCAGATTGGAGAACTTGCGGCCACACTCAGGAAGGAAAAAAGATGATGGCTGGAAGGCAGTTTCTGTTATTATGAATAACTAGAGTTTAACCTTTAGTCAACACAACACGAACCTCAGAGGATCTGGGATTCCAGACCTTCAGAGGCGGGAGGCAACAGGGGCCATAGGCCTCACGGCCACACTCAGAATGATGCGCACCTACCTGGTTTGACGCGGAGGCAAACCTCTCTAGGCCTGCTCCTTCGAAGGCTTCAACCAGAATAAATTTCAAATCTGCTGTGCATATGAGTTGTTCTTTTGTACCTCACAGATTCTTCTACATTTCTGAGAGGAGGAAAACAAAGTCGGTGAGGGTTAGGTTCTCGGTGGGCACAAAATATATTGAATTACTATACGCATTGATGATTTCCTGTCAAGGGTAGGTAAAAACGTCAGAAAACCAGATAATCCTCAGTATGGCCAGATAATCCTCTGGCCTCATTAGTGTTGCAGTCCCTAGGCACCATTTCGAGTTAGAGAACTGAATTGCTGGTGCAGATTTGGATTACTTGTCATGGTTAAGAGAGGAGGTTTGGAGTGGTGAACTCTGATCTGGTGAACTGAGTTTGATTCCTCACTCCTCCACATGAGTGGCGGACTCTGATCTGGCGAACCAGGTTTGATTCCCCACTCCTCCACATGAGCGGCAGAGGCTAATCTGGTCAACCGGGTTGGTTTCCCCACTCCCACACATGAAGCCAGCTGGGTGACCTTGGGCTAGTCACAGCTCTCTTTGAGCTCTCTCAGCCCCACCTACCTCACAGGGTATCTGTTGTGGGGAGGGGATGAGAAGGTGATTGTAAGCTGGTTTGATTCTTCCTTAAGTGGGAGAGAAAGTCAACATATAAAAAATAAACTCTTCTTCTTCTTCACTCCAGGTAGAAGTGAGAAGCCTTGCATTCCCTCTGCACACTAATGCTCAGATGCGGCTGCTCCCATTTAAGAGGGGAGTGGACAGGGAACGAATAGTTAAATTGTGGAAGGCATTAAGAGTGGAGTGGACATAATCATGGCTATCCATAGCTACTAGTCAAAATGAATACTAGTCATGATGCATCCCTATTCTCTCCAGGATCAGAGGAGCAGGCCTACACATGAAGCCAGCTGGGTGACCTTGGGCAAGTCACACTCTCTCAGCCACGCCTACCTCACAGGGTGTCTGTTGTGGGGAGGGGAAGGGAAGGTGATTGTAAGCCCGTTTGATTCTTCCTTAAGTGGTAGAGAAAGTCAGCATATAAAAACCAGCTGCTCTTCTTCTTCTGTCTGAGAAAAAAAATGTTACAGGATTGAACATGAGTTTAATAATTGTCACACATATAAGAGCCATTGTGGTGTAGTGATTAGTGTTGGGCTAGGATCTGGGAGACCCAGCTTAGAATCCCCATTCTGCTTTGAAACTTGCTGGGTGACATCGGGCCAGTCAGATGCTGTCAGCCTAACTTATCTCACAGGGCTGTTGTAGTTGAACCATAGAGTCTCCGACAATTCTTGGAGAGGACTGATGTCGCTTCTGGGTTTTCCCAGAAATGACATCATGCCATTATCATATGGGAAACAAGAACTGGGAGTGGGGGGATTCTCAACCCTAAAGGGCCCTAGCAACCCTTCTTAGAAAGACCGCTTGAAAGCTGCAAGTGGCATGAAACATCATCACTTGCAGTCTACATACCCATCCCGAAACAAATACATTGGTTAGCAATATGTTTCTGGAAGAAAATTCAAGACGCGTCGCTGGCTTTAGCCTGTAGTTAGGGTTGCCATATCTCAATTGAGAGATACCTGAGTTTTTGGGGGGTAGAACCTGGGGAGTGGAGGGAACTCAGTGGGGTATAATGCCATAGAGTCCACCTTCCAAAGCAGTCATTTCCCCCAGGGGAACTGATCTTGATTGCCTGGAGACCAGTTGTAATAGCTGGAGATAGCTAATAGCTCCAGGTGCCACCTGGAAGTTTGCAACCGTACCTGTAGTATATAAAGCCCTCGATGGCTTGGGCCCTGACTACCTCTCCAGGGAGGGCCTGCCCCGCAAAATTTGCACTTAGCATGGGAGGCCTTGTTCCTAGCTGAGGCCAACATAGTCTGAAGGTTCGAATTTCTCTTGATTTCAGCTTCTTTATGTTCTAACCACTAGAAGACTCGAAGTCAAGCACTAGAACTTTGGAAAATGCAAAGAGCAGCTTTCCATAGGCTTCTTCTTTGGTACCATTTCTTTCAGTATTCTACTAGCATAACTTAGTGGATAAGAGCCTGGAGATACCTGATCCGGAGTGGTCCAAAGGTTATTCTGTGGTGCAACAGCCTCCCGTTCTGTACTTTTCAGTTCTTACCAATGCAAGCCTATGGGTGCCCTGGGGGCAGCCTGCTTTGCGGCACTTTGTGCAAACACCACACCTTGTATGGCAGCTTCCAGGGTATACTCTCCAGAGTCTGGGGTATGGTTGCCAGCATCGGGTGTGGAATTACCTGGAGATTTTTGGGCAGAGCCTGAGGAGGGCAAGGGTTTGGAGAAGGGAGGGACTTCTATGTCATAGAGTCCAATGGCCTAAGCGGCCATTTCCTCCAGGGTAAGTGATCTCTGTTGGCATGAGATCTGTTGTACTATGGGGAGATCTCCAGCCACCACCTGGAGGTTGGCAACCCTAGTTTGGGGGTGTATATTATGGAGCAGTTCAATGCTTAATTGGGGGGTGCATAGCTGTTTTTATATCATCAATACTCATGGTTGAATAGAAGAATAAGAAAACCAGAGGATGAACACTGGGAAACAAGTAAGGATGCCAGCCTCCAGGCGAGGCCTGGAGATCCCCCGGAACTACAGCTCATCTCCTGCAAGTCCTGTTTTTGCTGCGCTGTAGCACTGGAAAGAGCTAGAAGAGATTCTTAAGTGTAAGGATGTGTCACTGGCCACCAAGATCAAGTTAATTCATGCCAGCATATTCCCTATTACTATGTATGGGTATGAAAGCTGGACAATGAAGAAAGCTGATAGGAAGAAAGTAGACTCCTTTGAAATGTGGTGTTGGAGGAGAGTGTTACGGATACCCTGGACCGCCAAAAAAACAAATCAATAGGTTATAGATCAAATCAAGCCTGAACTGAGAAGCTAAAATGACTAAACTGAGGCGATCGTATTTTGGTCACATTATGAGAAGACAAGAGTCACTGGAGAAGACAATCATGATAGGAAAAGTTGAGGGCAGCAGGAAAAGAGGAAGACCTAACAAGAGATGGATCGACTCTATAAGGCAGCCATGGCCCTCTATTTGCAAGATCTGAGCAAGGCTGTCAAAGATAGGACGTTTTGGAGAACATTGATTCATAGGGTCGCCATGAATTGGAAGCGACTTGACAGCACTTAACACTAACACACAGCACTGGAAGCTGGGAAGCGGCAGACAACACACAGCAGGAGGAAGTAACACTACATCAAAGCATTAAGAGTAACACAGAGAAGCACATGCACATACACGCTACACCATGTTTTTCTTCACCATATTTCATCAGACTCAGGTAGGGATGCCAGCCTCCAGGTGAGACCTGGAGTTTCCCCGAAATTAGAGCTCATCTCCAGACTACAGAGATCAGTTCCCCTGGAGAAAATGGATGCTTTGGAGGGTGGACTCGATTGCATTGTAGCCCACTGAGGTCCTTGTCTTCCCGGGCTCCATCCCCAAATCCCCAGGAGTTTCCCAGCCTGGATCTGGCCAACCTTCCTCCCCATCCCCTGCTGGAGGCTGGGGGCAGGGGAGAACCCTGGCAACCCTAGAACCAACTTCAGCCTCACCTAAAAGATTATTTTATTAACTAGGAGGACTCTAGTTCAAATCTTGTCTCTGCCATAAAATCTCAAGTCTGCTTAAAGAAATCCCTAAACTCTGAGCCTCAATCCTTGATCTATAACATAGGGATAACAATACATACCTAGGGAAGCCAATGTAGCATAGCAGTTAAAGTGTGACTAGGATCTGGGCTGGACTGGTCTCTGGCCGCTGCTGCGGCAGCACTGGGCCAGGACGCTGCCGGAGCCTGCTGCCAGTGTCTGAATGCCGGCAAAGGAGGTGTTTCCGGGGTGTAATGGCATCCAGGGAGGCGTTGCCAGGGTGTTACAGCGCCCCCTTTTATTTTGGCCAAGATACACCACCTTTTAGGTGGCATATCTCCCATGTAACCCTATGAGGGTTGCACGGATTTTTGGCGCCAGGTGGCGGTTTTGGCCTGGCCGAAACCTCCTTAGGAGTTACTTTGGGTCTCCATTTGGGAGAAAAGCAGGGTCTAAATAGCTGAGAGAATGTGACAGGCCCAAAGGGCAAAAATGGAGGAACCCCGTGGCGCAGAGTGGTAAGCTGCAGTACTGCAGTTCAAGCTCTGCTCACGACCTGAGTTCGATCCCAATGGAAGTTGGTTTCAGGTAGCCGGCTCAAGGTTGACTCAGCCTTCGATCATAACAGAAGTTGGTTTCAGGTAGCCAGCTCAAGGTTGACTCAGCCTTCCATCCTTCCGAGGTCGGTCAAATGAGTACCCAGCTTGCTGGGGGTAAAGGGAAGATGACTGGGGAATGCACTGGCAAACCACCCCGTAAACAAAGTTTGCCTAGGAAAGTCTGCCTAGGAAACGTCGGGATGTCACCCCATGGGTCAGGAATGACCCGGTGCTTGCACAGGGGACCTTTACCTTTTTAAATAAACAGACTTCCAAATAGTAGTATTTGTATTTGTAAGAATTATGTAAAACAATGTATAGGAAATGCCATAAGTGCTTCCACTTGCTGTTTCTGTTGCACGGGAGTGGGGAGGAAGCTGGGTTTTGCAATGTATTCGTCTTCGTTCCAATAAAATAAAGACTTTGTCCAGTGTCAGTTACTTGGGGGGAGGGGAGGGACTTTGATTTTCCACATTGGACATGAAAACGTCTTGGGCTGGTCCTGGAGTTGATGGGCAGGACAAAATTAATGGCAAGATGTCATCTAACAGTGAAATGCAAAGATTTTTTTTTTTAAGTTAAAATTCAAAGCCAATTAAGTTTGTATAATGTGAGCGGGGAAAGTGCTGGTTAAGGGCATGTTAACTGCTGAACTGTAAATCAACTTATTTAAATGCCTTTGCCTTTGATAGCTAAGTATATGCATATCATTAGCTTGTAAATGCCTCTAATAAGCCTGTCTACACTAATATGCCAAAAAGAATCCAATTAACTTTTTTCCCCCCTCCCGTTTGCAAGACAGTTGATGAGACGGTGAGGATCTTTGGTTGGATCTTCCTTGCCGCTCTTTAGCATCAGCTAAATGCCTCTGCACCCGAGTGACACCCCCCCTAATAAAAGGCTATCGTATTTCGTAGAAATCCTAAATCTCCCTGTCAGATGTGCTGAGAGAGGCACAAAGAAATTCACAGGGGGTGGCTTTGCACTACTACCCCTACAAACTGTTGGGTCATCCCTGGATGGTGCTTTTATACAGATGAAGAGTTGCCTGGTACCGACTGAGCCACACACAGCCCCTCTGTGATGCAGATGCAGAGGCAAGTAGCTGATTTGCCCACCGTACCCTTCTGTTCTGTCTGCACTCTCCAAAGAACAAAGTGCCCGGAAATTTGTCATCGGTAGCTGGTTCAAAACAGATGTCACCAAATGGCATCAGGAAAAACAACAACAAGGCATTGTTTGGTTTCTCTGCTAGTCCCTAGATTATCTGTGCCTCATAGTCAACAGGTCCACAGGTTTATGAGGATACCTTAAAGTTCAACATACAGCTTCTTGCTGCACATGTTGATGGGTGATTGTTTGTGCCTTGGTGCCTCTGTAGAGTCCCTTAAGCACACAGGGGCAAGATCCCATCACAATCACTCTTGGCTAGCCAAGGAAATGCTTTACGAAGAAGTGTTCAGGATGCATGGAAATCCTGCCACCCTGGCAATAATGTAAGTGGTGTATAAATGCAATTGCTTTGCAAAAGAGCACATAAGCCAGCATGGTGTAGTGGTTAAGAGCGGTGGTTTGCAGCAGCGAACTCTAACCTGCTGAATTGGGTTGATTTCCCCCCTCCTACACATGTAGCTAGTTGGATGACCTTGAGCTAGTCACAACCCTCTCAGCCCCACCTACCTCACAGGTATCTGTTGTGGGGAGGGGAGGGGAGGGGAACGTGATTGTAAGCTGGTTTGATTCTTCCTTAAGTGGTGGAGAAAGTTGGCATATAAAAACCAACTTTTCTTCTTCACTCCAGATAGAAGTGAGAAGCCTTGTATTTCCTCTGCACACTAGTGCTCAGATGCGGCTGCTCCCATTTAAGAGGGGAGTGGACATGAACGAATAGTTAAATTGTGGAATTCCCTGCCCTAGGATGTGGTGATGGCTGCCAACTTGGAAGGCTTTAAGAGTGGAGTGGACATATTCATGGAAGATAGAACTATCCATAGCTACTAGTTAAAATGGATACTAGTCATGATGCATACCTCTTCTCTCCAGGATCAGAGGAACATGCCCATTATATTAGGTGCTGTGTAGCACAGGCAGGACAATGCTGCTGCAGCCGTCTTGTTTGTGGGCTTACCTGCTGGACTTGATAGGCCTTGGTCTGATCCAGCGTGGCTTTTCTTATGTTCTAAGAGGTGCACTGGGCATTTGTATGAATAAAATATGCACTGTAATTATGGACTCCTGTTGTGGTCATTGCGACCTGTCAATGAAGCTGTCCGGTCACAAGATTTATCATCTGTCTGATATTGAACAGGACCTCTCTGTACTGCTCTGCTAAACATGGCTGTTCATCTCCTGATCCACAAGACCCACATGACGCAATCCCTTAGGAACATCTGCTGCACTAACTCCCGTTCCTTTCAATGGGGCTGGTGCAAGCAATGTGTCTAGTGGATTGCAGCCACTACTAAAATACATCACATCGGCCTGATGAGCGCAGAGGATGAACAGATGTTTCTCTGCCACAACCAAAGGTGAAATATTTTTACAATAAAAATTAACAGTGAAGGGGATAAGAGCTTCTCTCTCTCTCTCTCTCTCTCTCTCTCTCTCTCTCTCTCTCTCTCTCTCTCTCTCTCTTCCTTCATGAAAATGCTCAGGAAGCTCATTAACAAGGTGAGAGGCTGAAGCTTAATTAGAAAAGAAGGGGAGGCAGGGATCGTTTGATTTAGCCAAGTCAGCAAACTAACTGGCTAATTGGCCTTCGGCAGCATCAAAGGCCTTTATTAATTGAGCACCCTGTACTCATTCATTACAGTCCTTACACCAATCATGCCTTATTGGAGGCTGGGAAATGTTCATCATTCTCATCTCCATTCAGCAAAACCTACCCATACTGATTGTTTGCTACTAGCTCATTTAGGCCCATAGATTTGAATGGATTTTTTTAAACATTTTAAACATTTTTTTTAGGAGAGGACATTGCTAGAATAAGGCGGTGAGCTAAACTGCTGAAGGTAGAATGCACTGACATTTGGAGATCCTGTGGCAGGCTGGCATGTTGGCTTACGGGTAGGGTTGCCAAGTCCCTCTTCACCACCAGCAGGAGGCTTTTGGGCCTGAAGAGGGCAGGTTTTGGGGAGGGGAGGGACTTCAATGCCATAGTCCAATTGCCAAAGCAGCCATTTTCTCCAGGGGAACTGATCTCTATCAGCTGGAGATCAGTTGTAATAGCGGGAGATCTCCAGCTATAACCTGGAGGTTAGAAATAAGGAACAGTAGTAGGCTCAGTAGCCTACTCATGGGTATTACTCATGGGTAATAAGCAAAACTCAATAAGAATAATTCTTATATAAATACAATATATTCAAACAATGCTCCAAAGGAGCATAAATACATCAAAAATAAAATACAATCTATCTCACAGTGGACTACAAGCATAGAAAATACAGTAGATTAGACAATCAAGTTAAATTATTATTATAATTCTTACCAAACAAGCTTTAAACTTCAATGTGTAATCAAAGAATCATTCATATGCTCCCCAAACGGGCTGCTTCTCTCATGGAGTCTTTCAGTGTGAGTATGTGGGAGGGAGACACATTCAAATAGTTACAGCTGTGGAAAGTCAGTAGTATCTTAAAGGGACCCTTCATAGAAAAAAAGATAAATCAAATTCTGTGTTGAGACCATGTGGGGTGAGCGTGTAAAAGAGAAAGATGAAGCGCATTTCGTGCTGCCAAAGCACTTTTTGAACATCATTAGAATTGTGTGGGTGATCTTTTTGACGTATTTATGATCAGGCTGAAGAAGCCACCTTTGGGTGGTGAAAGTACTGTTAATATCTGGAAAGGCATTTCCTTTGACCATCTAAGCCTGATGCAACAAAGCTATCTGCGACAAGACAAGCCGTTTGTTTTTGGAGTGAGATTCTCTGTCCCTTAACATTGTTTTGAGCTATTGTTGACTGTCAGCTGTCTTTACGCTTGTTTATTGTAATGTTTACATTGCATCTTTGTATTGCACTGTCCTTGCTTAGTGAACTTGGCTCCTTTAAGCATTGTTTGAATATATTGTGTTTATATAAGAATTATTCTTATTGAGTTTTGCTTATTACCCATGAGTGCTGAGCCCGAGATATGGGCTTTCCCCTTTTCCCTATTGGGATGAATGGATCACCCGATACTGTATGCATCTCCAGAGCGGCAAAACCTTCCGTGCTTAAATGGAATCATATTGGATTACCCATTCCTCCCAGCCCCTCCTGATGGAACAGAAGACAGCCACAGTAAGACCCCTTTGGGGGCTTTAATCTATAATTTTTCTCCTGTGTGTGTGTGTGTGGGGGGGGGAAGCAGAGTCTGTGTGTGTGTGGGGAGGGAGCAGTTTCTGTGGGTGGGGGGGGAAGCCAAAGGGGGCTTTCGCCCATTCTGCCTGGGGTGTGTGTGCCCCCTCGAGTCTCTCTCTCCCTGGTTTGAGGGGGGGCTTCAGTTGTGTGTCCTCAGGTTTTCCCTCATTCATAAGATAGGTTAGGTCTATTTTGATGCTTGCTCAAAACTGGTTTTCAAATGGTTACTTAAAGAATGCATTTGCCTGGTCCTGGGTCCAATGCAAAAGGGGAAATTCCACCCCCTGCTGCTCATTATGCATAGCTAGCTGCCTCTGTCCCTTTCCATGGTTTGCAAACTCCCAGATTTCAGGTGTTGCTTTGCATGGTTGCAAAGGTGTTGCTTTGCAGTTGTGGGTGTTGCTTTGCAGTTCTGTTGCTTTGCAGTGTTGCTTTGCAGTTCTGTTGCATTGCAAACTTCTTATCACCTGCCCCACCCTTGCTCTCAGCTGTTTGTCGGGGCTGGGACCTTTTGCGTGGGCGGCAAGCTCTGCTCAGAGATGCACATTAAGGGTGGGGGGACCCCTTTCGGGGCCCATATCTCAGCCCCCCGACCCAATCTTTACAAAACTTGGGGGGTCTTGCAAGAAGGGTCCTTTGAAGCTCCACTGAAAGTTTGGGACCTCTACCCCAAAAATGCTCCCCCTGGAGCCGCAGAAAGGCACGATTGTGTTTTTAATGGCTTTATTCGGCCGAATTTTTTCCCCAAACTTTGAATTCGCGCTGAATTGCACGGACCCGAAGTGGGGGAGTTCGGACTTCGGCATATCCCGAATCCAGACGGGCCGAATCCAGCCGAATCTGAACTATACCGAATTTTTTTTTCAACAGCCCTAGCCAAGCACTAGGAGGGCTGGAGAGAGTCCAGATCTCGTCAGATCACTTCACAACAGCCGGACAAGATTTGTTCTCCCATCTCACACTACATACATCTGAGCATCAGATATGCTCAAACACCCATTGGTTCGGCTCATGTCCTGCTCACTGATTGTGAGGCGGGAACAAGTTTTTTTGGTCAGGCAATTTGGCTGCTCATGAGCAGTTTGAGTCTTTTTGGTGGCTTACTTTCCGCTCATCAAAACATTACAGTACAGTGCAATCAACAGCTTTTCATTCACATTTATTTAACTTATATATAGCCCACCTTTTTCACTGATCCAGCAGGATCCTAGTTCCTCCACCACCACCACCCCAACCTGGCACTGCTGCCAGGATAGGGGGACAATAGAACTAAGTCAAAAAGCTAATTGTGCTGAACTGCAAGGTTAGGAAGGAATACAGTGTAGCAACCTGGCAAACACCCAAGAACAGGCTGATGAACTACCAAACATTGCCAAAAATCAGGTCTCTATTTGCAACCGGTGAACAGGATGTGAGCTGAACGGCAGGGTGCATGAACTTAAAACTTTGCATACTCTGCTTTTCAAGTTGGAGTGATGCTAAAAAGTTCACCTTGTAAGTAACCAACCCCCTTTGCTTTCATGCTTTCTGGTGGTCCACGAGACAAATCTACTCATCCCTATAGCAATTTGGAAGGAACCAAATGCATCCCCACAGTTATTCCCAGTTAGGGCTGTCGATTCGGTTTGTCCCGAACTGAAAAACTGCCGAATTTCCCCTGATTCGGCGGTTTTTAGTTCGGATGGAACCGAACTCAAAAAAGGCGGGAAAACGGGGAGCCAAATTCAGCGAGTTTGGGGTGTAGGGCGAATAAATGCGGCAAATTCAGGGTTCGGCACAGCAGCATAACCGTCAGTTAGTAAACAGCATTCTCCCGTGGCCAATCGGTGGCCAAGCTGGATCTTCTTTTGGCCAATCAGTCGCGATTGAGTGCATGAGCCCAGCTGCTGTGCGGCCCGGGGAGAGAAAGAGAGAGTATCTGTTTGTGTGTGAGAGAGATCCCCCTTGGGGGGGTGCGTGTGCACATTCGAGCCATTCCATGGCTGCAGGGGGCGCATATTGGGGGGTAGAGCCCCCAAACTTTCAGCATAGCTTCAGAGGACCCTTCTTGCAAGAACCCTCAAGTTTTGTAAAGATTGGGTCAGACGGGGCTGAGATATGGGCCCCGAAAGGGGTCCCCCCTCCTTAATGTGCATCTCTGACAATGGGGGTTTGCAATAAGAAGAGCTTGCCACCCACGCCCATAGCTCCCAGCCCCAACAAACAGCTGAGCTGCGGGGAGCAAGGGCGGGGCAGGTGCGAAGAAGATGGAACAGAAGACATCCACAGTAAGACCCGTTTTGGGGCTTTTCTCTATAATTTTTCTCCTGTGTGTGTGTGTGTGGGGGGGGGAAAGCAGAGTCTGTGTGTGTGTGGGGAAGAAGCAGTTTCTGTGGGTGGGGGGGAAGCCAAAGGGGGCTTTCATCCATTCTGCCTGGGGTGTGTGTGCCCCCTCGAGTCTCTCTCTCCCTGGTTTGAGTGGGGGGCTTCAGTTGTGTGTCCTCAGGTTTTCCCTCATTCATAAGATCGGTTAGGTCTATTTTGATGCTAGCTCAAAACTGGTTTTCAAATTGTGACTTAAAGAATGCATTTGCCTGGTCCCGAGTCCAATGCAAAAGGGAAAATTCCACCCCTCCTACTCCTTTAGCGTGCCTCTGTCCCTTTCCATGGTTTGCAAACTCCCAGGCATCACCTGTTGCTTTGCATGGTTGCAAACCTGTTGCTTTGCATGGTTTGCATGGTTGCAAACGTGTTGCTTTGCATGGTTTGCAAACTTCTTTGCACCTGCCCCGCCCTTGCTCCCCCCAGCTCAGCTGTTTGTCGGGGCTGGGAGCTTCAGGAGTGGGCGGCAAGCTCTGCTAATTGCAAACCCCCATTGTCAGAGATGCACATTAAGGAGGGGGGACCCCTTTCGGGGCCCATATCTCAGCCCCCCTGTCCCAAACCCCCTGTTCACAAAACTTGGGTTGTTCTTGCATGAAGGGTCCCTTCAAGCTACGCTGAAAGTTTCGGACCTGTACCCCCCAAAATGCCCCCCCCCGGAGCCACGGAAAGGCGCGATTGTGTTTTTAATGGCTTTATTCGGCCGAATTTTCCCCCGAACTCCAGATTTCATGCCGAATTGCACGGACCCAAAGTGGCATTTCCCAAATAAAAACGGGCCGAATTTTGCTGAATCCGAATTTTACTGAATTTTTTTTTTCAACAGCCCTATTCCCAGTCGTTCCTTTTATCATCACGCATGGACAGAGGACATTTGCATGGAAATAATCTTCTTTCAATTCAGAATTAAAGATTTGTGCTAGCTGCAATGCTGGACAAAGGAAGCAGTATGATTGAACAAAAGAAGATAATTGTTCCCCAAGATCTATCAGACATAGCAGATTATTTACATACATCTATTGCTTTTAGTAACTCAGATTAATTTCATTACAACAAACTTTAAAGTGCTGCCCAGACTACAAGTGAAAATATAAAGGCAAAATCTTTGCTTATCCTCTGCTTTTGGAATAAGAGATCCCCGACTGATAGTATTGTTCATTAACAGGAAAAAGTTAAGTTTGCCAGATCCAAGTTGAAAAATCAAACCAGTCGGAGTGGAACTGATCAGAGGAAGTTAAGCTCTGCGAGAAGCCTTGATCAGAATCCTGGTTCCAGCCTGGATTTTCACCGTTCATTTGGGTAATCCAAGTCCTGGTTTACTTCAGTACTCCCAGGGATTACATCAGTGGTTCCAATCTGAGTGGCTCAACTTAATGAGTCACTTGGTGTATAAAAGAAGCCTTTGGCTCAATAACAAGGGCTTGTCCTCCATTTCCCAATGATCTGCTTTTGCTCTCAGTTACCCATCCCAAATACATACATACATGAATACATGAAGTTGCCTTATACTGAATCAGTCCATTGGGCCATTAAAATCAGCACTGTCTATTCAGACTGACAACAGCTCTTCATGGGGAGGTCTTTCACATCAACTACTACCTGATCCTTAACTAGAGATGCCAGAGAGTGAACTAGGGTTGCCAGTCTCCATGTACTAGCAGAAGATCTCCAGCTACTACCTGGAGGTTAGAACTCAAAATAAAGACTAGTGCCAAATAGAAACTGGTTATGGAAAAAGATAGCACTTATGGCATATACTGACTCATAATCAATATTGCTTTAACATTTTATCAGATCATAACAGTTATGCAACATCTGAATAACATTCCTCCAATGCACTCGCTGAATATATTCATTCAATACAAGTCATGGCAAAAACAAGTTACACTTCAACTGTATAAATTGCCGGATGGGCTCGAGTTTCTCCTATTTCAAAAGTTCTCCATGTGTATAAAGAATCTTCTGCGGATGCCAAAAAATAGGTTTCCAAAAGGTAGTCCTATTTCGCAAGGCTTTTTCCATTTCGGCTGTCCCGCGTTGTGAAGCTTGAAGCTTGAACCTTTTGGAACTTTTGTTCAAAAACCGGCGGCATGTAGCCTCATTTTACATGCCACCGGGCTTTTTATGAAGGGATGTTTTCCCGCTGTCACCCCCGCCAACCACTTCAGGGCTTCCTTTCGATTATACATTCCTTATCTGCCCATCGCTCTCCTTGTGTGTTTTGCCCACATTTTCCAGATTCTGGCTTAAACAGCATCTGGAAAACACAGGCAAAACATGCGGGGAGAGCAAGGCGACCTCAGATGGGTGGGAAAGGCATGCATAATCAAAAGGAAGCCCCAAAGCAGTCAGTGGGGATGACCACGAGGAAACGTTCCTGCATAGAAGGCCTTGGTGTCCCGGACTTCATGTTCCCAATAGGCTGAAATGTGTCAGGGCAGCTGGGTGCCAATAAAGCAACACCACTAGAGATCTCAGACAAACTGGGAAGAGGCACAGACATGAATGTACATTTCTTTTAAATGCTAAAAACAAAGCAAGGAGCCACATTTCAAACAGTGAGTGGAGTACAACTCCTGCCAGCTCCTTCACCAGCTTCTCATATACTTAGGGTTGCCACTGGCGGGAGGTTTCTGGGGTGGAGCTTGAGGAGGGCGGGCTTTGGGGAGGGGAGGGACTCCAATGCCATAGAGTCCAATTGCCAAAGCGGCCATTTTCTCCAGGGGAACGGATCTCTATCGGATGGAGGTCAGTTGTAATAGCAGATCTCCAGCTACTACCTGGAGGTTGGCAACCGTACATATAGTGCTTACTGCTCCCTGGTTTAAAAGATGTTTAGTCAAGTATCTAAATGTGAAGCTGGGGCAAACACTGACGGATCAGGTCACCCCTCTCAAAACCATACTTGCAAATTTGGTATGGAATTAGGCTTGCCAGGACCCACAGCTCCACCGGCGGGAGCTTTGTGGGGCTGTGGCAGATGTGTGTGGTGCGTGCACGCCTGGCATGGCACGCGCACACACCCTGTGCAACACGCCTACGTCACTTCCGGGTTTATCTGGAAGCGACATGGACGCTCTAGCGATCTCGGCCGAGGTTGCCAGAGGTTTAGCTGAGGTTGCCAGAGCGTCCGCGTCACTTCTGCGCGTGTGTGCACGCTGTGCTCGCTGGCCCTCAGCTGGTTGGTGGGCAGCCCGGTGGATTGGCGGGATTTTACCCGTCACCACCAGGCACCTGGCAACCCTATATGGACTCTATCTTTACATTATTCTTTTAAATGTATCTTTTGGTTGGCATTATTCCAATTTGGGATGTACAGCGCACAGAAAACAGGTGGTAGATAGCCAAGAATCTTTACGCTTCTCCTCCCCACAAGCCTTAAAAAAAACACCCCTTATTCTCTTCCTCTGGGCAACCCATTCCCCCCTTTTTTCCCTTTACTCCACCTCGTACCTGGGACCTGAGAATCCGCTGCCTCATTATTCAGATTATTATTTTAACAAGATGTCTTGTTCTCTCTGAGGCAGCAAATGCACAGAAGGGCCCATCAATTTTCATAGAAAGCCATTAAAGTTCTTTCTCATTAGCCATAATTAAAAGGGGCAGCCTGTACTCCCAATAGATCACACTTCAAGGTAGGGTCGCTGAAAAGATATATCCTGGACTTGGTGCCTTAGATGATTCGCAGAGCAAGGCAGCCAGAAGGACGGCGAGCCAGGAGTCTTTCTGGGGGTCTGGAAGCAGAAGCCAGAGGTGTCCTTTCTCCATACAGAAGAATTGTTTTCAGGCTTGTAGAAATCAGCAGATGTCCAGGGTGCCAACTCAAGTTCAGCTCCACAGTGCAGACAACACAGAAAACACTGTCTCTCCCCCCAGCAAAAATGCAAAAATACACTAAGCCACAGACAAAATATCCCGTCTTAAATGTGTTAAATGTTACACATTACCTCCAAGTACAAAAGTACAAGAGAAATTAACCTTTGTGACCCTGGCTGGACCCACAAATCATTGGATATTGTGCTATTGTTGCGCTATAGCAATAATTCACAATTTCTAGGTTGGCAAATCAATCCAGTTTTTGAATGATGGCTACAGTGCAAAATTCAGTGACATGGGGATGCAGCCATAGGGGGAAAACGCATGGTCACTTTAGCCTCCTTTATTCCCTGTTTCAGCCAGCATTCAGCCAGTATCGAATGCATGTTCGGCAAAAACACATGTGTTCGATCCTGGCTGAATCCTGGCTGAAACAGGGAATAAAGGAGGCTAAAACGACCATGCGAAAGAAATAAGATTCACACCAGTATGTATCATCATGGATACCTGGCCAATGATAACTCAAGAGAAGAAGAAGAAGAAGAGTTGGTTTTTATATGCTGACTTTCTCTCCCACTTAAGGAAGAATAAGCCAGTTTACAGTCACCTTCCCTTCCCCTCCCCACAACAGACACCATGTGAGGTAAGGTGGGGCTGAGAGAGTTTGGAGTGAACTGTGACTAGCCCAAGGTCACCCAGCTGGCTTCATGTGTAGGAGCAGGGAAACCAGCCCGGTTCACCAGATTAGAGTCCGCCACTCCTGTGGAGGAGTGGGGAATTAAACACGGTTCGCCAGATTAGAGTCCACCACTCTTCACCACCACTCTTAACCACTACACCACACTAACTCACTTGGTTTATTTATGACAAGCTACGTTTCCCTGAGATAAGAGTTTCTTATATCAGTATCCAAAGGGTGTTAACTTCCTTCCTGAGAATATGGTGGCTATGGAAGCACAAATCTCTCCCAGGGCTGTGCGGGCCACTTCCACAGAAGATGGCCTCTGGTGGGCTGGTAGATGGTGGCAGAGCATGGGCCCCATCTGCTGATGTTGCTGGTCCCAACAGTGCCCGGATGACTGGAAGACTACCCTTCCTGGTGGAAACTCAACTACAAGTTTTAATGTGCAGAACAAAAGGGCAGGATCTTCCTTCCTACCCCCATGCCTGGCTCCAAGTTGCAGCACTGGGGTTACTGGACATTGCTGCATCCTACACTGGAGTGCCTTCAACTGAGAGTTGATCAACCCTCTTGCACCAGCCCTTTCCCTGGGAACTCTTCACCTTCATCCACCGCAGGGAGATGCCTCCAGCCAACTTCCTTCTCTGACCTGCTCCCTACAATGAATAGGGCTGCCTTCCTTCAGGTGGTGGCTGGAGATCTCCCGCTATTACAATTGATCTCCAAGCAATAGAGATCAGTTCACCTGGAGAAAAGGGCTGCTTTGGAAGGTGGCCTCTATGGCATTATATCCCGCTGAAGTCCCTCCCTTCCCCAAACTCCACCCTCTTCAGGCACCCCCCCCCCCAAACTCTCCAGGTGTTTCCCAACTCAGAGCTGGCAATCCTAACAACAAGTCAGAGGTAGGTTTTAATTCCCTTCCTCTCCATTCTCACTGGTCACATTATGAGAAGACAAGAGTCACTAGAGAAGACAGTCATGCTAGGAAAAGTTGAGGGCAACCCAACAAGAGATGGGCTGACTCTATAAAGGAAGCCATGGCCCTCAGTTTGCAAGATCTGAGCAAGATTGTTAAGGATAGGACAGTTTTGCAGGACATTGATTCAAAGGGTCGCCATAAATCGGAAGCGACTTGACAGCACTTAACACATACATACTACTCTGGCTCCTCTAGCTGCCCAATTTGCTACCACAGGTAAACAGGCAGCCCTGTACCTTCTGACACTTTCCCAGGAAGTCTTAGCTAGGCTTTCTGGCTGCTGCTTGGTTATGTCTTTCTTTCTCCCCAGCTGTGCACTGGTTTCTTCCCATACATGGACCTCTGACATTTACCCCCTTTGCTTTCTTTCATTTTTCCCCTTTTTCTTTTCCATTTCCTTCTACAAATTCATAAGCTGTTATTGTTTAGGGTTCAGAATCCATTATTATACATTCCCATTTGACTCACCCTCCCTCCTCACCCACTCCTTTACCACTGCTATTGTTCAATCAGTTTTAGAGTGAACCTACAGACAAGAAAATGTCTTTTAAAAAATATTTATTGTAGAGTACCTAATAATTTTATATGCTTTAACTAGAATTAAATGATGAGCCTCCCACCCCCCATCTCTAGTGTTGTAAAGACAGCACATACACACACATCCCCCATTTCTCTGCTTAACTAGGAACTATTTACAAAAACAAAATCCTGGAAGATCCAGAGGAAACCTGAGATGGTGCAAAGAACAGCAGACATGTTTTGGGTATGGCTCCAAACATGACCAGTTTGGTGCAGGACCTATTTACCCTTTATCTTCCTTCTCTGGGGTAGAGTTGCCAACCTCCTACTAGCTGGAGACCTGCTATTACAACTGATCTCCAGCCGATGGAGATAGTTCACCAGGAGAAAATGGCCGCTTTGACAATTGGACTCTATGGCATTGAAGTCCCTCCCCTCCCCAAACCCCAAGAACTTGTTATTGAGACAACACAAAACAAAATATATACACCTCTTTGGAACTTTATATCCACACGGATTAAATACCTTAATAGATTTACATAGCCACCTGTAACATGTAACATGAACAATAATTGACTGTACCTTTAAGATTCCATCCCAAACAGATGCATGCAGTCAACAGTGTTGTCTTAATTCAACCAAGTTACTGGTGCATAGAAGGACACTTGTCCCTACTCAACATAGGAGCATGTTACTATACAGTCCGAATGTAAGTAGATTACAATTGATTTGTGCACTAAAATATACATTATAATTTATGCCTTGTAAAACTTGGGAACTCTTTCCATTTGGTATTAAGAATTTATACTAAGCAAAAATAATGCTATAGTGGACCTTAGAAGCTATAATGTTGGATCAGGACCAACTTATAGAATTATATATCGTATCAATTTATGGCATTGCAATTTTTTAATACAGTGGCAGCTGATGAAGACCCCCTAGTGGTCGAAACAGGGATACATCCGGCACCCTGTAAACTATACAATATATTTTGTCATTGCCACTTGTGTGATTTATGAGTTACTACCCTCTGAATAGCAGCAACAAAAGAAAACTGTGATCCACATCACAAAGGACTTGACTCATATAAGACTACAACTCAGCGTCTCCTTGATGAAAGTTGGCGATATATTCGCATAAGACTTTTGCTTTAACAATGAGTGCATGTGACTGAACAATGCATATTTTATAATATTGTGTTTTGTACACTACTGCGCATACAATGACTGTATAATTTTATGCCTAAAATTGAATAAGAATACTGTTGCAAAGAAAACTATTGCTTCAACTCTCTGCTATTTCTAGGTTTGCTAAGTACCTGGAGGTTGGCAACCCTATATCTGTAGCTTGGAGACCAGTTGTGCTTCCGGGAGAACTCCAAACCCCTTCTGGGAGTTGTTAACCTGATCTAGATCTAGATGTGGTCTCTTTGGCACGTTGATTGGTGGGTGTGGTATGGGAGGCAGGGTGGAGACTGAAGCATTAAAAATGGGGAGCACTGGCTTTGAGAGAGATCCATTCGTTACCTACCACAATCTCACTGTTTTAAATAGTGTAAACTGCTGGGCAAAATGAGAGTTGTGTACATGTTTTCACACATTGGTGAAAATTCTCTTCTTTTGTTCCATTTTGGTCACCAATTCCGACATGGAAAAACATCTTTGGGGTGGGGTGGAAATCCTGCCTCATGCAGAGGACTGCATAAAATATTTTACTACAAAGCAGAATTACTCCGACGACTGATGGATTCACTCGTGAGACCCACTCACATTTATGGAGGTTGTAAGTTATATACTCCTGGTGAACTGGAGGAAACGGAACAATTGCCTTTTATGGGTAAAACTTCATGCAATATATTAAACTCACCAGGGAACAGACAAGGGTTTACAGCAAACTATAACTCTAATGCTTCCAAGCCACTGCATTATTTGCAGTTGGGTTATTAGTAACCAAAGGAGGATCCCTGTGCCCCTTCCCTTCAGCTTGTGTTTAAGAGACTCAGGCCGTGAGGTTTGGGGGGGATCACAGTGCATCCATGTTTATGTCAGGGACCTGGGGCACTCTCTGTTTCTTTTCATTTCTTCCCGAAGACCAAACCAGACAGGATGCTGGAAGAGCTGATGACAAATAAAGTGCATTTCGGATGTGTGCAGGGCAGGGGTGGGGATAGGGTTCCCAACTGCCAGGTAGTAGCAGGAGATTTCCTGCTAATTCAAATGATCTCCAGCCAATAGAGATCAGTTCACCTGGAGAAAAATGGCTGCTTTGGCAATTGAACTCTATGGCACTGAAGTCCCGCCCCTCCCCAAACCCCGCCCTCTTCAGGCTCCACCCCCAAAATCTCCTGCCAGTTGCGAAGAGGGACCTGGCAACCCTAGGTGGGGAACATCAGGCCCGGGGGGTTGTTTAAGGCCCGCGAAATCATTTGGTCTGAGCCTGAGGAGGGCGGGGTTTAAGAGGGGATGGACTTCCATGCCATAGAGTCCAATTGCCAAAGTGGCCATTTTCTCCATGGGAACTGATCTCTATCAGCTTTAGATCTTTTGTAATAGCGGGAGATCTCCAGCTAGTACCTGGAGGTTGGCAACCCTACTAACAATGCCATAGAGCTCAAGTTCCAAAGTGGCCACTTTCTCCCAGTAAACTCTGTCACTGAGAGATCAGTGTTGATCGTGGGAGATCGCCAGCCACCACCTGGAGGTTGGCAACCCCACTGCACATTCCATACAGAATACAACAGGGAATAGATTTAAACAAATGGCAGACAGAAGTATGGAGGAGACAGGGCTGAAGTAACATCCAAGTCGTTCTTGAGGCAGCAAAGATGAGCCTGACACAGGGACGGTGTCTCATGCCCAGGCCATCTGTGAAGAAAAGGGCTTCCCTTATCCGAACTGAGTGTTTCGTCATATCCATCCGCTTGCCGTGGCCTTCCCCTGCCAAAGGCCTCCGCTGCTGTCAGCTTCATCGGCTCATTTTAAGGTGTCGCTGGCTTCCGTTGTGTCAGGACAGGGACGAGCATGATGTAATTGCTCCAGAATTGGCAGTATGGGGTTCAGAGCTGCTCTGAGCTGCAAGTGACAGAGGAAAGGGCCTCTGAAGAGAGGAAAGAATGCAAACAGCACCCAGGATTTCTGTTCTGAGAGTTTCAACGCATGTTTGAAGTATTTGGGGAATATTCCTTAGCCAGGAAATTTAAAAATGCCAATTCACATTAAGCTGCCTTATACTGAATCAGACCCTTGGTAAATCAAAGTCAGTATTGTCTACTCAGACTGGCAGCAGCTCTCTAGGGTCTCAGGCAAAGGTCTTTCACATCATCTACCTGCCTAGTCCCTTTAACTGGAGATGCCGGGGATTAAACCTAGGACCATCTGCATGCCAAGCAGATCCTCTACCACTGAGCCACGGCCCCTCCCCACAAGAACCAAACAAATCTAATGATCTAATGATAGTTGGGGGTGGCCACTGTTCAGGTGATCTCATCAATCTGCCAACCTCCAGGTGGGGCCTGAAGCTCTCCCAGAATCACAAATGATCTCCAGACTATAGGGATCAGTTCTCCTGGAGGAAACAGCAGCTTCAGAGAATGAACTCTATGGTATCGCATCCCTGCTGAGCTCCCTCCCCTCCCCAAATTCTGCCCTCTGTAGGCTTCGCCTCCAAATCTTATGGAATTTCCAACCTGAAGTTGGCAACCCTACTAGGGTTGTCAAGTCCTTCTTTGCCACCAGTGGCAGGTTTTTGAGGTGGAGACTGAGGAGGGCAGGGTTTGGAGAGGGGAGATACTTCAATGCCATAGAGTCCAATTGCCAAAGCAAACATTTTCTCCAGGTGAAATGATCTCTATCGGTTGGAGATCAGTTGTAATAGCAGGAGATCTCCAGGTAGTACCTGGAAGTTGGCAACCCTAAACTCTACCAAAGATAGAGAGTAGTGTGGTGTAGTGGTTAGGAGCAGTGGACTCTGATGAGGAGTGAGTTTGATTGCCCACTTCTCCACATGAACGGCGGAGTCTAATCTGGTGAACCGGATTGGTTTCCCCATTCCTAAACGTGAATAGGGTTGCCAACCTCCAGGCTGTGGCTGGAGATCTCCCGCTATTACAACTGATCTCCAGGTGACAGAGATCAGTTCCCCTGGAGAAAATGGCCACTTTGGCAATTGGAATCTATGGAATTGAAGTCCCTCCTCTCTCCAAACCCCGCCCTCCTCAGACTCCACCACCAAAATCTCCAGGTATTTTCCAGTTCGGAGCTGGCAATCCTACACATGAAGCCACCTGGGTAACCTTGGGGTAGTCACAGTTCTCTCCGAACTCTCTCAGCCCCACCTATCTCCCAAGGTGTCTGTTGTGGGGAGAGGAAGAGAAGGAAACTGGTTTGATTCTCCTTAAAAGGTAGAGAAAGTTGGCATATAAAAACCAGCTCTTCTTCTTCTTCTTCTATGATGGGTTTGCATGACATTTGTGGGAAAGCCACGGTGAGTTTGTCTCTTAGTATGTGTGGCTGCCTAGCTTGCATTTGGCACTTTCAGAAAAATGGCCATCAGGGCAGAGAGGATAGACTTGGTATTTGGGAGCCCATGGAAGACTCCCCTGGCTTGAGCTTGTCCTAAAGGCAGGCAAAAATTCAGTCCCCAAATTCTCACCATCTTTCTCACTGTAAATATGTGGCATATGGTGTGAGTGCTTGTATAACATACTGCAAAGACCTGAGTTCCTAGAAAAGTTACTCCCAAGTAAGCACGATAGGACTGCAGACTTGGCATTCATACATCATTTCCTTGCACGCTCACAGTACTTCCAATACATTTTTTCACTAAGCCTTATGGTTGCCAGCCTCCAGGTGGTCTGGAGAAGGAGGCAGCACGAGGCTCAAAATAAGGAAACAAATAAGCCTAAGCTGGTATTAAAGAAATATAATCATTTCTTTCATTTCATTCTCTGAATTTGTTTTGTGTTTGGTTTGCTTGGTGAAAGAAATGATTATATTTCTTTAATACCAGCTTAGGCTTATTTGTTTCCTTATTTTGAGCCTCATGCTGCCTCCTTCTCCAGTCTATACTAAATCAGCACAGGTTTCATTTTTCCTGAGCCTCCAGGTGGTGGCTGGAGATCTCCTACTATCACAACTGATATCCAGGTGACAGAGATCAGTTCCACTGGAGAAAATGGCCGCTTTAGAAGGTGGACTCTATGGCATTATACCCCACTGAAGTCTCTCTCCTTCCCAAACCCTGCCCTCCTCAGGCTACCCCCCCCCCAAAAAAAAACTCCAGGTATTTCCCAACCCAGAGCTGGCACCCCTACTAAACCTCCTAATGCATAACGTAGGCCACTATGTTTAATCTCACACTACAACTAGGTGGGCTGGGCTTGTTTTAGGCCATGCAGAGAGCTCATGACTGAACTAGGAACCTTTTGACTTCTAGTTTACAGGGCTGCCAACTCCAGGTTGGGAAATTCCAGGAGATTTGGGGGTGGAGACAGGGGAGGGTGGAATTTAGGGAGCGGAGGGACCTCAGCAGTAGGGTTGTCAGGTCCCTCTTCGCCACCAGTGGGAGGTTTTGGGGCGGAGCCTGAGGAGGGCGGGGTTTGTGGATGCCATAGAGTCCAATTGCCATAGAGTCCAATTGCCAAAGCAGCCGTTTTCTCCAGGTGAACTGATCTCTATCGGCTGGAGCTCAGTTGTAATAGCAGGAGATCTCCAGCTACGGTCTCACCATAGATTTGTACAAGGGCAGTATGACAGCAGCAAGTTTATTCTCTGTTCCTTGTCTAATTAAAGCCAGTGTGGAATTTGCCTTTTTCACAGCAGCCGCACAATGGGTTGACATCAACCATGAAGCTGCCTTATACCAAGCCAGTCTGTTGGTTTATTGAAGTCCGTATTGTCTATTCTGGCAGCAGCTCTCCAGGGTGTCAAGCAGAAGTCTTTCACATCACCTACCTGGTCCTTTAAACTGGAGATGCCGGGGATTGAACCTGGGACCTTCTGCACGCAAAGCAGAACTTCTGCCACTGAACTACAGCCCTACCCTGTACTTAGAAGGGTGCAGCTCTGTTTAGGATTGTACTGTACACCTCCTTCAAGTCAACCGCTGCAACTTGATCTTTGTCTGGCATCGTGTTGAGCCAGAGAGACAGGTGGAGCAGCGCACAAAGTAAACGCCAACACGCCGGCGAGGACAAGTGGCGCCCACAAACACCCGCCCATCCACCTTGTCAGCAGCCGGCAACGTCTTGGCAGCCTGCTGCGCGAGACAGCGGAAGGCACGTCCTGTCAGATCGTTCCCTTGCTAGACAAGCCGCTTCATTGGACTTCAGCTGCATTGCCTTGATACGGATCAGCTCCAGGTCCAAGTATGACACCAGGCCCATTAGGCAGGATTGTGAGCCTGACACATACCTGGCTCTGAAAGGCAGGATCCTGCTGACACGGCTTTCACGGGGCCTGATTGCTAGCCGTGCCTGGGTGTCAAGAGAGGGAGCAGGCCAGCTGGATTCCCCCAATCCGGCATCCCCTTCTTTGACAACTTCGGCGGCAATTTGCCCACGGACAGGGAAAGGAGGATGTCGCAACCTGAACGCCGCTCATTTGGGATGCAAATGGCTACTCAGCAATTCTAAAAGGGAACAGGTTTGAAAGGTCACGATGCGTGAAGGAAATCTCTGTGCGCGGCATGAAAGCAGAGACACTCATCAGGGTGACAGGCGGAGAAGGCTGCCTGCTTGCGCAGCCCAGCAAAATTGGGAAAGCTTTTGAGATCACGCCCAAGACTCTTATGACCCAAACCTAGGGTCTATTTGACCTAATACACTGCTTGATGTATCCACATCCTTAAGAGCCCGGCATACAACAGAAGGTGAGACAGTGACGCCAGATTTTAACATATAAGAAGTAAAGAAATTTACAGGTAGCTTCACTGTACTAGAAGGGCTTTTAGATATTTCTTACTGCCCATTATGATATGATTGCATTATTAGGATGTGTGATAAGTTATAATTTTATGCTGACCACTGAGGAAGGCCTTTCCAGGCCAAAATGTGTCTGGTCCTTTTTGGATCTCATATTGGTCAATGAAAGATTGTACATCGCAGTTGTACATGTTTGTATGTATTGAATGTGTTAGTTTTTGTCTTTACTAGGAGTTTTATGTTTTTAATCTATATGTGCACCTTATTAAAATTTATATATTTGTAATTTTAGCATTTTTCAGCTCCACCTCTTTGGTTTGTAATCAGCATTTTGGTTGCCAACCTCCAGGTGGTTAAGCAATCCAATTAACAACCTGTGCCGAATAATAGGAAACCTGAAGATAATGAACAGCACGTGGGCTCGACAATAATATAACAATTCAAACTTGAATAAACTTACAACTCTTGTGGTATTTCAAATTTTATATGGACATTAACATTCATGCCCCATTTTTATAATTCCACACTTATGATCAACAACAATACAACATGAAGCAAAACCCAAAACCAGAGTATTACTCCTAAACAGAAAAGACTTGATACAGCCTGAAATGGTCTGGTAAGAACAGACTCTAATTCCAATGCAATTCAGTCCATGGGCAGCCGCCTCGTGTGTGAGTTGTGTCTCTAGCACCCGAGGAAAACCTATTGCAGGTTCAATCAGAAAATGGTGACCTTGAAACCGAGAGGAAGAGCTCCTACGGGTGCAAAAAGGATCCAGATGACGATCCAAAGTCAAGTTGAAGGTAGAATAAATGCAGACAGAGGACATGAGACCGGTTGTATCCCGTTTCGGTGGCTTCATCAGCTCATTGTGAACTTATTTTGCTCCGGATGCATTCAAAGACAAATTGTGCATCATGCAGCTGGTAAACCACCTAATGCTGTAACGTAAATTCATTTATACAGTAATTATTTCCCCTCTTATCAAGAATGGGACCTGACAGGGCAGGAGAAAGGATTGAGATGCTCCTACAAGGGGATAATCCTTCACTCTTCAGGTTGTGAAATTTTGCATGGCAGCAATGAAAATTCGACGCCATAGAACAGCCTCTTAGCGCAATTGACAGATGTGTCCCAGCTGTAATTTTCTTTTTAAGTGTTATAAGACTCGGACTGTAATGCTTTGTTTGTAAGAATTTATTAGCCCATGTTTTCTGTTTTATCTTGTTTTATCTGGCTAAGGGCCGTAAATAAATTATCTATCTATCAGTAATTATTTAATACATTCACAGGGACTTCAGTGCCATAGAGTCAAATTGCCAAAGCAGCCATTTTCTCCAGGTGAACTGCTCTCTATCGGCTGGGGATCAGTTGTAATAGCGGGAGATCTCCAGCTAGTACCTGGAGGTTGGCAACCCTATTCGAACACCCAGATTACAATATGACAATAATGAATTTCATATCTACAATGGAGAAAGGGATATATGTTCCAAGCTCCAGTGGGTTTCCTTTCTTTTTTCTCCTTCATCTTAGAAATGCAGGCGGAGTTTATTCAATTATATACTCCAAACAGCAGCCGGTTTTATCCAATTTGGTTCCAGTAGCTGTTGCAAAATTGATAATCACGTTCATCTGTATCCAATTAATGAGTGCAGATTGAAGGGGTGATATGGAGAAGGCACAGCCTCAGAAAAGTCCTCCTCGATACATCTTGAATAAGTACTGGTTTCAGTTTGTCCCCATGTGTACAAACCAGTTGCTGCTGTGTCACTGATTGGTTCCTGGAACCTCTGAATAGAGTAAGTTGGTGTGGAGAACACCTGCTTTGTTAACCAAGTCTTCTAGGATGCAAAGAAGAAGAGTTGGTTTTTATATGCTGACTTTCTCTACCTTTTAAAGAGAATCAAACCGGTTTACTATACACACACACACACACACACACACACACACACACACAGAAACACAAATTTGAATGATCTGCCAGAAAGTTTAGAAACCTGGTTTTATACACATATACATATATACACACAAATATATTCAGGACAAAATTTTTCTTTATTGAAGTCAGAGGGCAATTTTAAACGGTCAAGTCGATGTAAGGAGTATTTTGCTTATGTTTTCCACCATGTCAAGGGGATCATAAAGTAGTGAACAATGAATATATTACTTTCACTGCATGTATTCTGCATACACATACAGCTCGGTTTTGGTTTCTGTATACCAAAGTTGTACCTGCATGTAAAATGTACATAGTACCCTTGTTCAGACAATGTGGCAACTGCATGTATGGGGAGTGGTGCGCTCACGATACACATTTTTTATTTTTCTATTTTACAAAATGTATATCCTGCCTTCCTGCCCTCACAAGGGCCACCAAGGCAGCTAACTAATCAAAACATGCATAATAAAACCACAGCTTAAAAACCATTAAAATCAACAAAAACACACCATTAAAACAATTAAAACCAGAGGTAAAGTACATACAGAAACATAAAAACAACAATTAAAACTAAGGTTGTGCAAGAAAAAAATTATCTGTAAATTCCAGGTTCGGGTTTATTAAGCCCAATTTTTTTTCCAGGTAAACCTGGGAAAAGCTGAAAACCCATGCTGATAAAGGGGTATTTGGCTTTATTTCTAGGGTTGCCATTTCAGTCTATGGGGATTTTTTTCAAAGCTCCTCTGGGGGCATTTTTGGAGGTAGAGTACCCAAATTCTCAGGGTAGCTTCAAGGGACTCTCCTTCCATGAACCCCAAGTGTTGTGACTATTGGGTTTGGGGGGTCCAATTTTATGGGGTCCCAAAGGGGTTGACCCCCTCCTCCATAGAAAAGCATTGTAAACTTTACTCCATCTTTACCAAACTTAAGGGTTCATGCAAGGAGAGTCCCTTAAAGCTACCCTAAAAATTTGGGAACTCTACCTCAAAAAATGCCTTCCCCAGAGCTCACCCCAAAAATCCCCATAGGAAAAAGTCTGGGGAAAGCCGAAGCCAAAAAAAGCCAAATACCTATTCGGCTGATTCAGCGATCGGTTATCTGGCTTCAGCTTTATTCCCAGTTTTAATATTCGGGTATATTCCAAGACCATGACCAAGAAAATTTATTGTATATGGCAGGGGTGTCCAAACTTTTTTCAAAGAGAGCCAAATTTGATGAAGTGATCATGCGTGAGGGCCAACCATTTTGCCTGACATTCTTTGAACCATTAAAATTAAATGCAAATTAACTATTTTATGCATAGTTTATTGCAAACGGCATACTTTTCATTTTGTCACATGGATGACAAATCTAAACAGGTGTTAAATCACTCCGCCTTTCATATCTGAAGGCCAGATGAAAAAAAAATCCAGGAAGCTGAAATATATGTCAGGAACATTGTAAAGTACATTACATATTATTGGTAATAAAGGTTGTCAACTTTTAAGTTCAAAAAATATGAACAAGAACATAACACCAGGTATACATGTTGTGTCCAAATATATTTATACCTGATTTAGAACAACTGACATTAACTGAGATTTTACAATGTATTCATCTCAATTGGAAAAAAAAACTTGCCTGCACTAATGTGAAGGGTGAAACTGAGATCTGGACTGCAGCACATAGGCTAGGTCTGGTTCAAAGGCAGTGGTTTTGATTTGCAAAATGTCACGTAGGTGAGAGTCACTTAGTCTTGTCCTCACGCTGTTCTTGTTAAAGTTCATAGCAGAGAATGTCTTCTCACACAAATATGTTCAGCCAAACAAGCTCAGCATTTTCTTAGCCAATGTTCGAATCTCTTGAAACCGGCTCTTATCCAGTTGGTGGTAAAAGTTCACAAGAGAGAGCTGTTGGTGACGACTGCGTAACTCGCTGTCACAATCCAGCTCAATGAGCTCGAGCTGCAGCTGATCTGGAGCATCATTGGGGTCAACAGAGAATGGAGAGGAGAAAAGGCTGATCTCCTTTTCAATAGCAGCAAAATCCTGAAAGCATCGTGTAAACTCCCCAGCCAGAGATGTGATATCTGCTGCATAACTGCTCGTTTGCGCACTGATATTGTCCTGTGGAAAACTGTTCATTATTTCCTGCAACGCTGAAAAATGTATGGTATTGGGCTGTGTTTGGACAATTGCCTTTGGAAAAGTTGCAGCTTTGTTTGAGGTGTGAATAAAGCTGGTTCACCGCTGCATCTTTCCCCTGAAGACTTGTGTTCAGTACATTCAGATGCTTTGTTATGTCAACTAAAACCCCAAAACAGCCAGTCAAATAGGATCAGATAGTTCTCGCATCAGTTGTCCCTTTGTTTCCAAGAATTCTCCGATTTCCTTTCTGAGAGAGTAGAAACGCTGCAGTGCAGACCCCGACTGAGCCATCTTACATCGTTGTGATATAAAACATCTTCGTATTCAGCCTGGATGTCCAGTAGAAACTGTTTAAACTGGCGGTGGCACAGGGCTTTAGAGCGAATAAAATTAATAGTCTTTGGCACCGGTTTCATAACATGATCGTATTTGAGATGTTTAGCACAGAGAACGTGTTGATGAATGATACAACGGAGTTTAATAGCTTTGCCTCCTTCTTCGATCACCTTGTTACAGATAAGGGTTGATAATCCACTTCATTCACCAGTCATGGCAGGTGCCCCATCAGTAATAATCCCAGAAACTTTGTTCCAAGGCATTTTCATGTCATCTATGGCGGAACTTCCTCTTGTTTGGTCCATAAGGTTCTGGAGGTCAAGTAACTCTTCAGTCACATTCATTTCATCGTCCACCCCTCTCATAAAAATCAGCAACTAAGCTGTGTCAGATAGGTCCGTGCTTTCATCACAGGCTATTGAAAAGAAGTCAAAATCCACTCTTTTGGACGTCAACTGTCTCTTAATATCTGATGAAATATCTTCAGTTCTCCGTGCTACGGTGTTACGAGCCAGGCAAATGTTGGCAAACTCTTGCTTCTTCTCGGGACAGATATTCTCAACCATTTTCATAACGCATTCTTTGATAAATTGACTCTCAGCAAAAGATTTGCAATTTTTAGCAATTAATATTGCCACCTCAAAGCTCGCCCTTGTGGCATTTTCATTTGACTCACGGGCTCTTGTGAAAAATCACTGTTGTGACATTAAAACAGCTTCAAGTTGCTTACACTTTTCACTGTGGTTGCGCCCTGTTAGCTTGTTGTATGTGCTATGTCTCGACTGGTAGTGTCTCTTGACATTAAATTCCTTATAAACAGCCACAGTCTCTTGGCATATCAGACAAACACAGTGATTCCATATTTCAGTGAAGAAATATTCAACTTTCCACCTGTCCTGGAAGCGGCGGCCCTCACTGTCAACTTTCCTTCTCTTATTTACAGTTGCCATTTTAGAAATTGGCCAGAAGGGGAAGGGATCATGTGAGTGCAGCTGAGAGAGAGGGAGGGGCACTGAGGCCACCCGGGGAGGCCTTTGGGAGCCCCAGCAGGGCAGGAGTCCCCTCTGGCCCCGGTCGGGAGGATGAAGACACTGGTTCCGCGGGCCGGTGCAGCCAGGGAAGACCTAATGGCACGGGTGGGAAGGGCGGAGCCCGGCGCAACCGCAATGCCATCTTGAGGTGGCAGGGTGCGGGAGGCGCTGCCGCCAGGAGCCGCGGCAACCCGCTCAGCCCCAGCCTCGCCCGGCGGAGAGGGAAGTGGGTGGGGCTGAGCCGGAGCAGCAGGCAGATGCCGGTGAGGGAGGCAGGGAGGGGAGGACACGGCTCAGCTGAGAGAGAGGGAGGGGCACTGAGGCTGCCCGGGGAGGCCTTCGGGAGCCCCGGCAGGGCAGGATGGGAGGCTCGGGAGGGGGTGGAGCCAAGAGGGGCCTGGCGAGAGCCGGTCTGGCCGTGAGGCCAAGAGGCAGGGCCTATGGGACGGGCCCTCACAGATTTTGCCAAATTACCTGTGGGGCCGTATTAATTGGCCCGCGGGCCAGACTTTGGACATGACTGGTATATGGCCATTGGCTGTCACAAATAACTAAAACACAGTAATACAACAAACAGTAGTATGTACATACATAAAATTGGCTAAAACATGGTAATACAGCAATATAAATACAAATAAGTGAGTAAAATATTATAGCAGATACAAGAATGTACTCACTGTTTTAAACTTAATTAATAACTCCTTCAGAAACTTTAGATCTTATTTTCTTTGCTGCTAGGGCAAACAAAGAAACCCTATGTGTTACATGAGCATCAATGTCAGACAGCAGAAATGTTATTTTATCCTCATCTGAATATACCATAATAACAGATAATATTCCTGCTAAAAATTTGGCCCGAGGACCATCATACAGGGGAATTTGGGTAAATTAAATCCGAAAGAAGCCGAAAAGGCATTTTTCAGATTTATTTTCAGTTTGGGTTTATCAATACGCACAGCCCTAATTAAAACATTGGGCAGGGATTAGGAATCGCTGAGGGAGAACCGGAAGGCAGCAGGAAAAATAACTCGCTGCTCTTTAAGGTAACCAATCACGAAGCAATAGTACCATCGAGAACGGAGCAGACAGGCACATCGTAGGACCGGAAGTGCGTCTCCCTTGTGCAGCTGCTAAATAACTCCTACATTCCTGGACCATCGAGAGGAGATGACGGAAGGTCCGCGACTTTGCAATTTCTGGTGCATTTCCTGCTTCCTGCTTTATTGCCGAGCTTGAGAGTCCTAAACACTCGGTGGTATTTTTAAAATAAAAAGCTCGTTTTTATACTAATTTACTTTGGCGAATATGTAAAATAGACTGGATTAACCTACCCGTACTACAAGATCAGTCTTTTTGGAACCTGCCAAGTCGTTTATGCATATTTTCTTCAGTGTAAATGTCTGCATCCCGCCAAAGATCAGGATCTGTACACAGTGCTTCCCCAGCATTATCAAAACTTAAAGAGCCCTCGCAAGAAGCTACTATGGATAAGAAAATGCAAGAAATGTTAGCCAAACAAAATGAAGTGTTTGCAAAACAATATGACCAAATGTCCAAGCAACAAGATCAGCTATCAAAGCAAATGGAACAATTGACTACTATGCTGAACACTTTTACCCAATCTATTAACCAAAAATTAGATACAGTAACAGAAGAGATTAAAGATATGAAAACTCAAGTTACAACAATGAAAGCTGATATGAAGACAATGGATTCATCAGTCAAAAAGGTGATTGAAGAACAGAAGGAGGTAAAGAAGAAGGTGGAAAGTTATGGCAGACAACTCGATGCATAACATTCTCAAGAAGACACAGTTAAAGACCAGCTGGCTATGATGGATTTGAAAGTGAGAGAAACTGATCTTCGTCTACGGAACCTGCCTGAAGAACTTGGTGACACTAGAGAGACCATTATAAGAACATTGGCTGACATAACACAAATAGATGAGCAAGAACTGGACCATGCAATAAATAGGATCTATAGGATTCCTTTACCGGCCAGATTAAAGAAATCGAAGTCCAGAGACATTATGATTTCCTTCTATGACATTAGAATGAAGGATGCCATTATGCAACTCCACTATGAGAAACCTATGTCTGTAGAAGGGACTCTATTAATAATTCTTAAAGACATTCCTTGACATTTAATGTCAAAGAGAAATATATACAAGGACTTCACCATGATGTTAAGGAAGAATGGAATAAAATACCGCTGGATATTACCACAAGGACTCGCCTTCACTTACAAAGAGGTTAGAGTCACTATCACTTCGCTGGCAGATGCTGGAAAATTCTTGAGAAGATATAAAAAAGAATTAGTGGACCTCACCCCTGAAGAGCAGGAACAAGAACAAAAAGAAGAAGACCTATCTTTGAAAGGAGCAGCTGGAGGATCAACGTCTTAAAGTTTATTTTTATAATGCAATCACCATGGCTAAAGTAATTTCATGGAATGTAAATGGACTGAATGAAAAAGTCAAAAGAGAAAGGATTTTTAAGCTTTTACAAAAACAAAAATATTTGTTAATCTGTTTACAAGAAACTCATATCTCAAAAAAAGAAAATATTTGGAAAGAAAAATGTTAGGACAAGTGTTCATCTCATCGTCAAAAACAAAAACTAAAGGAGTAGTCTTATACGCACATCCTAATTTAAATCCTGAACTCATTTACAAAGATGAGGAAGGCAGAATAGTGATAATCAGAACAAAAATATTGGGTCAAAAAACATTGGTAGTTGGGATCTATGTGCCAAATGAAAGAAAAGCTAAGTTTTATAAACAACTGCAAGATATCCTGCTTCAATATGCTGAAGAACAGATCCTGTTGATGGGAGATTTTAAGGAGTTACCATTCCTGCCTTGGATAAGAAGACTAAAGCTAAAGATGATAAAGAAGGATGCCTTCCAAAAACTTTCTTTCAAATGATGGAGGAATTTGAACTGCAAGACATTTGGAGAACAATGAACACAACAGCTAAGGAATATACCTTTTACTCAGCAAGACATGACTCACACTCCAGATTGGACATGATTTGGGCAAGTAAATAAATCTTTACACAGTTACGCAAGAACTGTACCAAGAACTTTCTCTGATCACAATCCAGTTTCATTTGAATGGAACAATAGGCAAGCCTTGGGATGGAGGTTGAATGATAGACTTTTGAGAGACGAGAAAGTACAGACTGAACTATCTATTCTTATTAAGGATTTTTTGAAATAAATATGGAGAAATCACCTTAAATACAGTTTGGGATGCCTTTAAAGCAGTAATCAGAGGCTTTATGATACAGAAAAATACGGCGTGGAGGAAAAAAACAGTTGCAGTTGACAAACAATATACTTTGGGATTTACAAAAATTGGAATAGCAACTAATTTCGGAATCTCAAGAGAGCCAGAAAACCACTATCTTAGGGAAGATAAATGCCCCTTAAACATCAGTTAAACTTGGTGGTTACAGAGGAGATGAATAAAAATTTGAAATTTGTGAAACAAAGATATTTTGAACATGCAAATCGTCCAGGTAAATTTTTGGCTAGTCAACTAAGAGACTCTTTTCAAAAAAGAATCATAGCCAAAATACAAACTACAAAAGGACCGGTCTACACAACAACAGACATACAGAAAGAATTTGTAGCTTACTATACTAGCTTATACCAAAAAGATGATATCTCAGACAAGAAGATGGAGAAATTTCTACATTCTATAAATATTTAAAAAATTATCATCAGCCCAACAAGAGACTATTGATGCCCCAATTTCTTTAGAAGAATTAGAAGAAGCCATTACCAAACAAAAAATAGATAAAACTCCTGGACCAGATGGAATAACAGCTCTGTTTTACCGAATATTTAAATCGAATTTGCTGAATCCTTTTTTAAGGGTTTGTAATACAATATTGGATACAGGTATATCTCCTGAAACGTGATCACATGCTTTCATTTCATTGATTCACAAGACTGGACGAGACGCGGAAAAAGTAACTAATTATAGACCTATCTCATTATTGAATGTGGATTATAAAATTTACGCCTCTGTTTTGTCAAATAGAGTTAAAAAAATAATTAAAGATTTAATTCATGAAGACCAAGCGGGTTTTGTTCCTGGAAGACAAATTAAGGACAATCTTAGAGTTTTACTAGATGCATTGGAGTACTATGAACATAATATTCAACATAAAGCAGCTTTTGTTTGCCTTGATGCTGAAAAAGCTTTTGATATGGTTTCTTGGGACTTCATGAAAAAAGTCTTAGAGAAAATGAACTTTGGTGAAAGTTTCCGAAGGGGCATAACAGCTATATATACGAAGCAACAAGCTGAAATATTGGTAAATGAATCAATGTCGGATAACTGTAAAATACAAAAAGGGACAAGACAAGGATGCCCGCTCTCACCTTTACTCTTTATTTTGGTCTTGGAAACCTTGTGTTGTAAGATAAGAGAATTGGAAGACATCCATGGCTTAAAGATAAATAAACATGAATTTAAAATGAGAGAATTTGCGGATGATTTTCTGTTAATTCTGGATGACCCAAATCAATCTGCAAACAAACTAATGGAAATATTGAATTTATATGGCCACGTTTCAGGATTTAAAATCAACCAAGAGAAAACACAAACAATATTTAAAAATCTATCTGGAGCAGAGCAGCAAAATTTTACAATTACCACAGGATGGGAGAAAGCAAATAAAGTAAAATATTTGGGAATTTGGATGTCTACTAAGAATAAAGACTTGATTACCAATAATTATTTTAAACTTTGGGAAACAATTAAAAAAGACATGTCAAACTGGATGAATAAAAGATTTTCTTTTGGGGGTCGTATTTCGACAACTCAAATGAATATATTACCGAGATTATTATTTTTATTCCAAAACCTACCTATAATCTCCCAAGTAAAGTACTTCAATATTTGGAGGAAAGACTTACTGAATTTCATCTGGCAAGGAAAAAAACAAGAAAAGCAAATAGGGGGTGGCTTTGCACTCCCTAATTTTAAATTATATGCTGAAGTGGCTGCTTTAGTATGGCTAAAAGACTGGATGAAATTGACTAATACACGTCTATTGGATTTAGAGGGTTTTGATAATAGAAGTGGTTGGCATGGATACTTGTAGTATGACAAAATCAAGATACATACATCATTTCAACAACATAGGGTTAAATCTTCTTTATTTAAAATATGGCAAAAATACAAACATCTTTTAGAACCAACGACTCCTTTATGGGTTTTGTCGCAAGAAATATTAACATTACGTCCACTAAGGCCAGCTCAGTTTATTACATATCAAGATCTTCTAAAGTGGGATGGAAATAAATGGTCGCTAAAAGACTACGATGAAGTTAAGGACCTTTTGACCAGGTTTCAATACCATCAGATAAACTCTGTCTTTCTTCAGGACTTGAAAACAAGATTTTCTAAAAACAAATCAATCTTTCATAAACTTTTATTGGATACAAATGATCATTTAATATCCAAGATGTACAAGTTACTGTTAGAACTTTATTGCGAGCAGGAAAGAATAAAACCCACTATGATTAGTTGGGCACAGGTGTTGGGCCATGATATACTGTTAAATAAATGGGAAAGACTCTGGTCACGAGATATGAAACCCATACTTTCTCAATCATTAAGAGAAAATATCTACAAGATGATGTATAGGTGGTATTTAACACTTAAAAAACTGGCAATGTCTTACAAATCAATGTCCCCGAAGTGTTGGAAAAGTAATACTGAAATAGGTTCATTTCATCATATGTGCTGGACTTGTGAAAAGGCGAAAAATTTCTGGGACTTGATATATGATGAAATAAGGTTGATTATACAAAACAATGTACCTAAAACACCTGAGATGATGTTATTAAGTATGATACCAGATTCTATTTAAACTCAAAGAACATTTTTGATTTATGCCATCACTGCTGCAAGATTAATATATGCAGCTAAATGGAAGACAACGGAAATTCCAGACAAAAAAGACTGGATACAAAAGATGTTAGAATTGATGGAAATGGCAAAACTTACTGCATTGATAAACCAAAAAGACAATGTACAATTTATGGGTGAATGGGAGGCGTGGAGGGTTTACTGTGAAAATGAATTTCAAATGGGGATGTTTAAAGGTTATTCATTGATCTAATCAATTTTTTGCTATTATAAATAATGCCTAATAATGAATAGTTACAATTATTATAGCTTGGTTAATCTGAAATAATGGAATCTATGTTTTGAAATCGTACCTAATTACAATTTAATTGATAGTAAACAAGAAACTATATTTAATTATACAAAACATTATTGGATTAGCATTTTCACACAAAAGAGTACATAAATTTGTAAAAAGATGGAGGGGGTGAAGGGGAAGTTTCAATTCTTATTTAAAGATAAAATATATTTTCAACAATATTATATATATATATATTTTCTTCACTTTATTGATGATTTTTATCAATTGTTGAAATGTTTGAATATGATATTATGGAAAATAATAAAATTGTTTTTTTTTTAAAGGAATCGCTGAGGGAATGCCAAATGGAACAAAAAAGTCTTCACCCACCGGTGGGAGATGGCGATGGAAGGGGACAGACAAGTCTCCCTGGGGAGAGAGTTTTGGTTTCATGACCGAGAACGCCCTCTCCTGGGTTGCTACTCATCTAATCTCAGAAGGCAAGAATACCTGAAGCAGGCCTGCTTATGCCCACTGGCCAGCTGAGGGGTGGCAGGCAGCCCCCTTAATTGCCCACCATTACCTGGTATCTGGCAACCCTAAGTACCACAGTGGCCAGAGCTTTTCTGCCCGGGAAAGGCCGTAGCTGGCTAACCAGTCGAAGCTGGTAAAAGCAGGGTTGTCAGGTCCCTCTTCCCTATTGGCGGGAGATTTCAGGGGTGGAGCCTGAGGAGGGCGGGGGTTGGGGAGGGGAGGGACTTCAATGTCATAGAGTCCAATTGCCAAAGCGGCCGTTTTCTCCAGGGGAACTGATCTCTATCGGCTGGAGATCAGTTGTAAGAGCAGGAGAACTCCAGCTAGTGCCTGGAGGTTAGATATCAAATACAACAACCTATGCTGCCCAGCAAATTACTATATCAAAAAAACAGCACGAGGGCTCAGTATTGCTATACAATTTTAATAATCTTATACTATACACTTAACCATACTAACTTATGACTAACTATGTTCCTACTACTAAACTAAATCCTATAACTATCAGTAATTAGCAAAAAACAAAGCAAATAGTAAGGCACAATACAAGTAGTAAGGCACAATCCAAATCCACCCAATGAGGATATTCAAGGTACATCCGTAGTTGCCCTAGAGATTGCCAGTATTACACCAACAAGGGTGACCACGGCAATTTCTCTAGGGCATCTACGGATGTACCTTGAATATCCTCATTGGGTGGATTTGGATTGTGCCTTACTACTTGGATTGTGCCTTACTATTTGTTTTGATTTGTGCTAATTACTGATAGTTGTAGGTTTTAGTTTAGTAGTAGGAACATAGTCATCAGTTAGTATGGTTAAGTGTATAGTAGAAGATTATTAAAACTGTATAGCAATATTGAGCCCTTGTGCGGTTTTTTTGATATAGTGCCTGGAGGTTGGCAACCCTACATAAAAGGCACTCCTGACCACAGCTGCCACCTGCTTATCCAGTAGCAGGCCTGGGTCCAAGAGCAGACCCCCAGACAATAGACCTGTTCCTTTGAGGGGAGTACAATCTTATCCAGAACAGGTGACACCTTAAATCCTGAGTCAGACCTTCTCCTCACCAGTAGCACTTCTGTCTTGCCAGGATTAAGCTTCAGTTTATTGCCCTGCAGCCACTTCATAACTGTGTCCAAGCAGGGTTCTGGGTTTCTACAGATGGAAGCGCAAGAGAGAGCTGAGTGTCATCCGCACATGGTTGTAAACTGGAAGTGACACGATCCCATTGGGACGGCCATGCGCGCAATCTTTGCCTCACCTCTGCCCCAAAAGCCTCTCGCTGGAGGAGGGGGGGACAGGCAACCCTACGGTACTCACAGACATCATTTCTGAAAAGGGGTTTGGTGAATGGGAAATCATAGGCATTCAGGTCATACCGTGTGTGTGTTACAAACCGAATTTTGCAGTGGAGGCAGTATTCTGCATTAACCGAATTCCAAGTGCCCTGATAATCGGCATAGACAAGTATACCAAACCTCAAAAGCTCCAATAGGTCGTCAGACATCCCTTTTGTCATCTCCCCCTCTTTCTGGCTCCCTCCTCCCCTACTGGCTCACGCACAGAAAAGTCACTCTTCCCTTGAACGGGCACCCAGCGTTGGCTGCCAGCAGCTGGCTCTTCCCCTTTTTCCTTCCCCCTCCTGCCTGCCGATGAGCGCCAGCCCCACCTGAGACCTAACATTTGTCTGTTTGGAGAATAGATGAGTATTTATTAGAATTAAACAGCTGGGAGTGCAGTGATATTTAGACGAGCATTAGGAGGGCTGCCGGAGAAGGAGATAATTCCTGGGGCGGCTTAGAAAAGCAGGCTGAGCCCCGGCACCGCCGGGATTTCACCGGTCTCCTGTGAGCGGCTGATACAGTTAATTTCACAGCAGAGCTGCAGGCTGGGCCACACTGATATTGCCGTGCTATTTAGAATCGAAAGGTCAAGCTGGAAATTGAATAATCATTGACAAGGAATCCATCAGGGGATGCCAAGAGCGCTGCGAGCAGCCGCTCCGACTCCGTCGAAGGCAGACGTGAAAGCCTGGCTGCGGAAGGCTGGGGATTTGGGGGGCGGGGAGGCGCTGACTCCCTTCTTAAGTTTGTCAGATCTGCAAGCCAGTTTATCTATTCGGCAAGAGCAGTTGAGCATTGAATTGGCATCTCTCTTACCGCTAGGGTTGCCAACCTTCAGGTGGCAACTGGAAAGTGCCTGCTATTACAACTGATCTCCAGGCGACAGAGATCAGTTCTCCTGGAGAAAATGGCTGCTTTGGCAATTGGACTCTATGGCATTGAAGTCCCTCCAGGTGTTTCCCAACCCAGAGCTGGCAACCCTAGCTCTCACCAGTATTGGTTTCGTTGTTAGTTTGCTGCCATGGGCACAAGGTGGCTGCAGACCCCAAACTGAGCTTCCTTATGGGTCTAAGTCACTTCCTCCTGCAAAGAAAGGCCTACAGTAAACTGCAGGCCATATACTGAGATCATTTCATCCTCCTCAGCCACATCCCACACCCTATACTTGGGTAGAGTTGCCAGCCTCCAAGTACTAGCTGGAGACCTCCTGCTATTAGAACTGATCCTCAGCCGATAGAGATCAGTTCACCTGGAGAAAATGGCCAGTTTGGTAATTGGACTCTATGGAATTTATGTCCCTTCCCTCCCCAAACCCCGCCCTCCTCAGGCTCCACCCCAATAACCTCTCGCTGGTGGCGAAGAGGGACCTGGCAACCCTATACTTGGGCCACAGGTGTCTCTGTTCCTTTCTTGTCCCTCTCAGTGTATAAGCCTTCCCCACCTTTTTCCATGCAGCTGTTTCCATTGATTTCTGCCCCAGGCTTGTGTGATGTGTGGATGTGGTAGAAGGAATAAAGGGGATGCTTATTAAGTTTGCAGACTATACTAAATTGGGAGGGGTAGCAAATACAGTAGAAGACAGAACCAGGATGCTTTCCTGCCATTTCCAGCGTAAAAGGAGGGGACAGATCACTCCTCCCTCAGTTCTCTGTCTGCCACCATGGAGAGAAGTTCTTCTCTTCAAAGCTGTGTGAATGAAAATTGTGGTCTTCAGGCCTTCTACTTTTGGCAGACTAAATTTATTACAAACAGAATTCAGAGCAACCAGCCTCAAATAACATGGCCCAGAAAGCTCTTAAAAAAAAAAAATCTTGTGGGGCAAAAATCCTCCATGTGGACAACCATACCTTGTGTCTGTTGTGCCTTGGTGGAGAGCACAATGCCTTGAGATGGCCAACCAGTAACTCTGGAGAGCCAACAAACACCCTTCCCTTGATGCCTCCTAGCACAGTTATTCAGAGGTTTGCTGACTGTTTTGGGAGCCAGCATGGTGTAGTGGTTAAGAGCGGTGGTTTGGACTGGAGTGGTAGAGTCTGATCTGGAGAACGAGGTTTGATTCCCCACTCCTCCACTTGAGAGGCGGAGGCTAATCTGGTTAACTGGATTTGTTTCCCCACTCCTACACTGAAGCCAGCTTGGTGACCTTGGGCTAGTCACACACTCTCAGCCCCACCTACCTCACAGGGTGTCTGTTGTGGGGAAGGGAAGGTGATTGTAAGCTGATTTGATTTTTCCTTAAGCGGAAGAGTAAGCCGACATATAAAACCCAACTCTTCTCCTCCTCCTCTGAATAGGGAGGTTCCCTTTAGCCACCATGGCCAGTAGCCACGAATCTGTCTAACCTCCTTTTAAAGTAATCAGTGCTTGTGGCCATCTCTATGTCCGCTGGCAGTGAATTCCACAACTTAGTTACTCATTAAGTAAAGAAGCATTTCCTTTTGTCTACCATGAATCTATTACCCATCGACTTCATTGGATGCCCCCAAGAACTGGTGTTATGGGAGAGGAAGAAGTACTCCTTAAAAGGTAGCTCTTTTAAACAAGTGCAAGGATTAAATGTATGAGAGTAGTAAATCCTTACAGCAAGTTCTTAATTTACAGCTGGTAATCCTTCAGATATGTATGTGCTGGGCAGTGGTCAGGTGATGATCCTTGGCATGGAAAGGGGCACACAAGAGAGCCCTGATTTTCATCTGTGAAATGTTGGTGTTTGTCCCTTGACATTGTGACCACGGCCCATTAGAGTCAACAGAAGAGTACATCCTTTGCATGCAGAAAGCCCCAGTCCGGTCCTTTCATTCACCCCGGAGAACCAGGTTTGATTCCCCACTCCTCCACATGAGCGGCGTCTCACTACCACATGTGAAGACCATGTGGTCGTGAGATGGGGAATGCTCATCTAATTGAGATGGGGAATGCCCATCTCTTGAGCTATAGGAAAGCCAGCATGGTGTAGTGATTAAGAGCAGTGGTTTGGAGTGGAGGACTCTGATCTGGAGAACCGGATTTGATTCCCCACTCCTCCACATGAGTAGTGGATGCTAATAGTCAACTGGGTTGGTTTCTCCACTCCTTCACATGAAGCCAGCTGGGTGACCTTGGGCTAGTCACAGTTCTCTTAGAGTTCCCTCATCCCCACCTACTTCACAGGGTGTCTATTGTGGGGAGAAAAAGGGAAGGTGATTGTAAGCTGGTTTGCTTCTTCCTTAAGTGGTAGAGAAAGTTGGCATATAAAAACCAACTCTCCTCCTCCTCCTCCTCCTCCTTTTTCTTCAATTAGAGGAGAGTTCTGCTTAGGACTCTAGAGAGCTACTCCTAGCCAGAGTAGGTACCATTGGGAAAGATTGCTCAACAGCCCCATGTGGTCTGTAAGTCACTTTGAAGATATCCCCCCAGATATCTGGGGGGGGGGGGAGGAGAACATAGGAATATAAGAAGAGCCCTGCTGGATCAGACCAGTGGTCCATCTTGCCCAGCACCCTGTCTCACATAGTGGCCAACCAGCATGGTGTGGTGGTTAAGAGCGGTGGTTTGGAGCAGTGGACTCTGATCTGGAGAACCGGGTTTGATCCCCCACTCCTCCACATGAGCGGCAGACTCTAATCTGGTGAGACGGGTTGGTTCCCCACTCCTACTTACACACGAAGCCAGCTGGGTGACCCTGGGCAAGTTACAGCTCTATTAGAGCTCTCCCAGCCTCACCCACCTCACAGGGTGTCTGTTGTGGGGAGGGGAAGGGAAGGTGTTTGTAAGCCGGTTTGATTCTCCCTTAAGTGGTAGAGAAAGTCGGCATATAAAAACCAACTCCTCCTGCTCCTCCTCTTCCTCTTCTTCTTCTTCTTCTCATAGAGGCCAAGGCCTTCCCCTGATGTTGCCTCTTGGCACTGGTATTCAGAGAGTTACTGCTTCTGAACGTGGAGGTCCCTTTTAGTCACCATGGCTAGACTAGCCACTGATAGACCTGCCCTCCATGAATCTGTCTAATCTCCTTTTAAAGCTATCTATGTCTGTGGCCATCACTACATCCTCTGGTGGTGTACTCTACATTTTAATCACTCACTGTGTAAAGAAGTATTTCCTTTTGTCCATCCTGAATCTACTGTCCATCAGCTTCATTGGATGCCCTTTAGCTCTAGTATTTTGGGCGAGGCAGAAAAAGTTCTCTCTGTCCACCCACTCTACCCAGTGCATAATTTTATAAACATCTATCATATCTGGGGCCTTTGTATCTTCACGACCGCCTCTCCTAGTATGTTCCCCAGAGAATCTAATGTTCGCAAAATAACAACTTACTGGTGGGTCCCCAGCCCAAGTAGTGTCTGGCTGGCCTTGACCAGTGCCAGGGCTTTTTCTGCCCCGGCTCCTGCCTGGTGGAATAGCCTCCCAGGTGAGATCAGGGCCCTGAGGAGCCTTCAAGAATTTTGCAGAGCCTATAAGATCTATTCCGCCTGGCTTATGGTTGAGGCCAGCAACAGTTTCTTCCTATAAATACTAGTTTATCTAATCCTTTCCCCCATTCTGTGGGGAGGTCAGTTCCAATTATTGTGCTGCAGACAACTTTTAGTGATTTTAGCACCATTTTGTGATTCTAGCGTATTACTCCACTATTTATTGAATCAGATTTGGGTTATTTTAAATGTATTTAAATATTGATTTTATTATTCTGGGTTTTGTAACCCACTCTGAGCCTGTCCTTCGGGCTGCGGAGGGTGGGGTAAAAATGTAAAAGGGTGGGGTAAACCCCCCCTTACTACTCTCTTTTCTAAACTGAAAAGCCCCAAACTCTTCAGCCTTTTCTCATAGGAAAGGTTCTCCAACCCCTTAATCATCTTAGTATTACTCTTCACCAAGGTCAAGTGGAAGAGGCCATGTGTCTGAGGATAGAGTTTGAGGGGTCAAAGTGTAAAGCTAAAGGGTCATGTGACATAGCCTACAGATTTTTAAAAATTAATCTGAGGTGCACAGTTCTCTGCCTCACTAAAGAGATATCGGTAAGGAAAGGGAACCAGAAAGGTAGCCAAAGACTGCTGCATTGTTTAGAGGAGCTGCTTTTGAGGCACAGAAAAGTCTTGAGTGAAAATGAAAGTAAAAATCAGCTGCATAAAGACAAAGTTTTTGAATGCTCAACACCGCAAATTCTTTTGCTTTAAAGGGCACTAAATAGTGAAAAACTGGTCTCTCACCTATTCATGATATGAAAACACCCTTATCTGGAAACTGGGGGAGGGGGATCCAGTCATGCTAGTAGAAAACTAGGTAGTTAGCGACCCTGTTAAGTCTACTGAATTCAATGACTTTTGTGGGGTATAGCTTTTGAGAGTCAAATCTCCCTTTTTCAGATTTTGAACTTGAAACGAGCTCTTCGACTGCAGACCAACATAGCTACCCTCCTGACACTTTGATTTCAAACGTATAATTTACTTATTTAGAAAATGCATATGCCCCCTCTCCATTTCAGTTCCACTAGTGATTTCCCCCAGCCTCTCAGTTAGGGTTGCCAGGTCCCTCTTTGCCACTGGTGCCATAGAGTCCAATTGCCAAAGCAGCCATTTTCTACAGGTGAACAGATCTCTGTCGGCTGGAGATCACTTGTAATAGCAGGAGATCTCCAGCTAATACCTGGAGGGTGGCAACCCTACTCTCACTGTATTTTTGTATATTATTATTAACAATATTTTTTCCCCTGTCTTCCCTCAGAGGACCATTAAGGTCCAAGGAAACATGCTGTGAATTTCGGACTGACTGGGGTGGCTACTGTTTTGAGGACAGAAGGTACCTTTCTCTGGCAAACTCTCCCTATGGATTTTTGAAGGGTGGGATCCTGCAGAGCCCTAATAAGACAAAGAGAACAAAAGGGAGCTTTAATACCAAACTAGGATCATTTTGACAGTTTCCAAAGTCCCAAAGCCTCTTGGCCTTCCCTTGGAAATAGCAAAGTAAATTTCATATTAACAAGCACAGAATCAATTTTAAGTAACCATTAAAGTAATACGATTTCAAGCTTTAGGCAGTGGGGTTGGATATTCTCTTGGCAGCCCACAAAACTCGAGGGACTCTTAAAGCAGCAGGGCTTGAAGAGGAGAAGAAATAATCTCCTCCTCCACATGTGTCTCCTCTTTTGGGAAGTAAAGATAACACTGAAACATGAGACCCACAAAACTCCCTTTGCTTGGGGGGAAAATTAAAATTGCAGGTTTCCTTGCAGGGATATGCTCTTGGTTTCCTCCTACCCTCCACAACCATCCAGACAAGGCCACTACTAAAAGGGGCTATGGGAGACCTCTCCCGCCAAAGGGTCAAGAGATTAGGGTTGCTAACCTCCAGGCAGGGCCTGGATAGGGTTGCCAACCTCCAGGTGGTGGCTCGAGATCTCCTGGGATTACAACTGATCTCCAAGCGACAGAGATCAGCGCACCTGGAGAAAATGGTTGCTTTGGAGGGACTTCAGGTGGAGCCTGAGGAGGATGGGGTTTGGCAAGGGGAGGGACTTCAATGCCACAGAGTCCAATTGCCAAAGTAGCCATCTTCTCCAGGTGAACTGATCTTTATCAGCTGTAGATCAGTTGTAATAGCAGGAGATCTCCAGCTACTACCTGGAGGCTGGCAACCCTAACAACAACACAGTAATTTTTAAATGTCTTAGAGGCCTCATACTTTCTACTTCTTTAGGGCTGTCACAACTTGGAGATATGGCCTATACCTCTGGAAATTCTGCAGCAGCAAGGCCAGTTTGCAGGCAGCTGCTGGGTCACCTGCCGGTTTACCCACCATTTTAATCATCTACCTTCTTCCCCTGCTGATTCTAGGAAATGTTGGCCCATAGTGAGCCTGGGAAAGATGGATACATTTAAATCCCTCCCTGCTGACTTTGAGAGGCAGCAGGAGAAAAATTAAATTAAAAGTGACTGTTCGGCTGATGGTGTGGCATCATTTCTGGCAGGAAACCTGATGCTAGTTCTCTAGGAATCACCGAAAATTCTATGGTTTTACCATAGAGTTTCTGGCGATTCCTAGAGAGGTGTAACATTGCTTCCAGGTTTTCTCTGAAGTAATGTCTTGCCATTGCTGGTGGCTGCCCCCCATGTCCCCCCTGGAAGAACCCAGCACCTTGGTGGACCTGTGGAGAAATTGGTCTTGACTCACAACAATATTTTTTGCAAGCAACGACTTGCTATTTGGTTCTTGTAGGTTATCCGGGCTGTGTGACCGTGGTCTTGGTATTTTCTTTCCTGACGTTTCGCCCGCAGCTGTGGCAGGCATCTTCGGAGGAGTAACACTGAAGGACAGTGTCTTCAGTGTTACTCCTCTGAAGATGCCGGCCACAGCTGCGGGCGAAACGTCAGGAAAGAAAATACCAAGACCACGGTCACACAGCCCGGATAACCTACAAGAACCAATGAACTCTGACCGTGAAAGCCTTCGACAAGACTTGCTATTTATTTGAACTCAGGGAGATTGTGTTGCAAGGCTCTGTTTGCTGATCTACCTGTGCATTATAGTTATATAAATCTTCGTTGCATTGTTCTGTTTGCTGCTGTTCTACCTATGCGCTATAGTTACATAAATCTTTGTTGCATTGCTCTGTGTGGTAGAGGATTTCAAGTTAAGAGAAACTCTCTTTTTTAAATCAATTCGCCTTGCAAGTGCTGTTCTTGATTTAGCCCCATAGAAACCCAGCCATGCAGAGGAGATGCTTGTAGCTTGGCTTCATTCGGTTTGCTCACAGCACCAGCGGGAAGGAGAGGGAAGGAGAGCAAGACACCCGCACTCGGAAAAGTGAAATTAAATTTGAGAAGGGTGTAAGAAATGAGGAAGGAGCGGCAGAAGGAAAATGGAGGGCTTACGGTCTCACAATCTCCGCTCAGGAAATTCATCTCGCCTCTTAGCACTTGCCCACATCCAGAGTATCTTCACAGACACGACAAAAAAAGCCTACAGTTTACTTCAATTAGATAAATATTACTGAACTCGTGCACTTATGCTAATCGGAAGTTGCCCTGGGTTCTTTCGAAGTCTGAAATAGTTCATTTTCTCCTCCTGAAGTTTTCCTTAAGTTTAACCTTTCTTTAAACATATGTATTGGGGAAGGTGAGGGACAAATCCAGCAACCACTCTTCCCCAAATATATTTAAATTGTACACCGCCCCTCTCTCCAAGAAACAAAAATATTGCAGTTGTCCCTCATGGGAGCCATTTCCTGTTGGCACCCTTTATGAAAATGGCAAAAAAAAATGGACACAGGCACAACAACACACCACCATGAACAGTTTATGGGATGTCGAATTAATTTGTTACGAGGGCTGGATATGATGTCACTTGGTCGGGCTGGGTCATGCCACGACAGCCCAGATCGGGAGCAGAGGGTGGGCTTGGTGGCTACCTAAGCTGCCTCGTGGGCCAGATAAGAGCTCTCAAGGGGCCAGATCCTGCCCCCGGGCTGTATGTTTGACACCCCGGGTAGGCCAGGGTACTTAAAAGACCATTTGATCCTATATGAGCTTTCCACCACAACTGGGATCTTCTCTGGAGACCCTTTTCTGGAAAAGCGTACCTTCAGAAGTCAGCTGGGTGGCTTATCAGAGACAGGCCTCTTTTCCATGATGGCACCTTTCCTGTGGAAATCCTTCAACATACCTGCCCACTAGGTATTTCATCTTTGCCATTTCAGTTACCAGTTTAAGACATTTTTATTTACTCAAGCTTGGGGTTGTTTTTATGACTTATTATTTATTGAATGGTTTTGAACTGTTGATTTCATGTGGAATCTATGTCAGAAACTTTCTATTGAGAGGCAGAATATATATATATATATATATATATATATATATATATATATATATATATAAATTAAATACATAGGTGAACTCGTAACCTGCTCTGGCCTTCAGTGAATGAGCTGTGTTTGCCAAGAAAATGTCAGGAAAAAACAAACAAACCATCTCACAGCTGTCCCTGTGGGATAGTTGTAAAAGCTTACAAGAATAGATTAATATAGTGAGATTTATGTTCTGTATGGGGTTTTCAGACTTGAGGGGAAGTGGCGAATACTGAAACTATAACATTCCCCAGAAAGAGCTGGGTTACAGGAATTTGGACTGAAGCCACTGTCCTCTCTTTTGAAATGTAACTTGTTCATTTTCCATTAAAAAAACCCAACATATTCTGAGGTGTTTTGACCAAGAGTTACCAGGTTGTGGTCTGGACAGTCCTTAGTGCATCTTGAAATTCACAGCTCACATGGGTCGCATCCATTTCCTACTAGTTTTTCAAGTTGCGCCCCTTCCCTTCCTGCTGTGCATCATTTCTGCTCACTGTTTATTATTTTATTCACAAAATTTACATCCCGCCTTTCTGCCATTACAAGGGCCACCAAGGAGGCTAACAATTTAAAACGTACATGATAAACGGCAAGGGAAACCGGTAGACCAAAAGCTCGTGGCACTCTCCATGCCCAGCTCATTTGTAAAGTTATTAATTATGTAGGGTGGCCAACCTCCAGTACTAGCTGGAGATGTCCTGCTATTACAACTGATCTCCAGTCGATAGAGATCGGTTCACCTGGAAAAAATGGCCGTTTTGGCAACTGGACTCTATGGCATTGAAGTCCCTCTCCTTCCCAAACTCCGCCCTCCTCAGGCTCCGTGTTGGGAATTAGACAGCGAGTTGTAGTTGAAGTTAGAAGTTGTTATTTTATATCCCTTTAATATAGTAAACATTTGTTTTGTTAAAGAAAGCAACGTTTTTAGAGTCTTTGTGTGTGTTTGTTATCCATAATCCACAAGATCACGATCTTTTTGCAAATAATCTCAACATTTCGCCCCAAAAAAAACTCCTGCTGAAGGCAAAGAGGGACCTGGGAACCCCATGGAGACGGCTTAATTCTTCTGGCACCTGCAGACCGCTGCCCAGGAACTCAAAGCATTCACAAATGGTGGTGAGGCTAGTTTTCAAATATCAGGGTATTCTGGCTCTGATAGGGTTGCCAGGTCCTTCTTCGCCACAGGTGAGAGATTTTTGGGGCGGAGCCTGAAGAGGGTGGGGTTTGAGGAGGGACTTCAATGCCATAGAGTTCAATTGCCAAAGCTGCCATTTTTCTCCAGGTGATCTGATCTCTGTCGGCTGGAGATCAGTTGAATTTGCAGGAGAAATCCTGCTACTACCTGGCAGTTGGCAACCCTAGGCTCAGAGGTTCTGTTTCCCCTCCATTCTCTAAAACTCCAAACATTACAGCATTGTATCTCCTTAAGCGAATCCTTAGGCATGAGCAGCTGATAGGCAACAGACTTACAAATAGCATTTGGTTCTGAAGATCCAGAATCCAAGCCAGCTATAGAAGCCAGTGGGTGCAAGCTGTTCTTTCATGGAATTTTCATGCTGACTGTAAGAATGTTTTTGAAATACTAAATGAGAATCGGTGCATGAGCAGTTGTTGAACACATGAAGCTGCCTTATACTAAACCAGACCCTTGGTCCATCAAAGTCAGTATTGTCTACTCAGACCGGCAGCGGCTCTCCAAGGTCTCTGGCAGGGGTCTTTCACATCACTTACCTGCCTAGTCCCCTTAACTGGAGATGCCGGGGATTGAACCTAGGACCTTCTGCATGCCAAGCAGATGCTCTACCCCTGAGACATGGCCCCTCCTCATTTTTCAGTTTCCGACTTATGTCCAAAGCACCCCGCATGCACAGTTGGTCCCATCATTCAGTTCCTCTAGCTCAGAGGCACCTTTCCGTCCTCTTATGTATGAAATGAGAGCCGGCGTGGTATAGTGGTTAAGGTGTTGGACAATCCCCACTCGCGCCATGAAAGCTTGTTGGAGGACTTTCGGTCAGTCGCACACTCTCAGCCCTGCTCTTGGCAAGTATTTGGATTGGAGATCTCCAAGGAATACCAGGGTTGTGACGTGGAAGAAGGCAATGGCAAACCACCACCTCCAAACATCTCTTGCCTTGAAAACCCTACAGGGTCACCATAAGTCAGCTGTGACTTGATGGCTAAAAAATGTATCAAATGCTCCACATGAGCACTTAGTAACACACTAGTTGGTGGTGGGGACCCAAATTAAAAGAAAGTCAGTGCCATGTAAATCCTAGCAATTGAACTGAAAGCTACAGCAAGCCACAAGTGATTTTTGAAAGTAAAAATTCTCCTAGTTAAGCCTGGGAACTAGGGAAATACAATGTGGAATTATAAAGGGGCTATGGCTCAGTGGAAGAGCTTCTGCTTTGCATGCCCAAGGTCCCAGGTTCAATCCCTGGTTTCTCCACATCTCCACTTAAAAAAAGGAAAGGCCCTTTATTGGAGCAATCATCCCTATGGCTGAGTTAACTGAGTGTTTATTAGATAAAGGATGTGGGAAAGGGCCTAGGGAGAATTCATTGGGAGAAATGTTGATAGTGAGAACACTACTTCGAAGGGCAGGCAAGAATATCAGCTGAAAATGCCTCTTGAGAGCCAAATGGCAGCCAAAGAAGTGGGGACAAATTGAAAACCCAACCCTACAGAGCCAGCGTGGCATAGTGGTTAGAGTGTCGGACTAGGATCTGGGAGACTCAGGTTTGAATCCCCACTCTGCCACGGAAGTTCACTGGGTGACAGTGGGCCAGTTGCACATTCTCAGCCAGCGTGGTGTAGTGGTTAAGAGCAGTGGTTGGGAGCAATGGACTCTGATCTGGAGAACCGGGTTTGATTCCCCCACTCCTCCACATGAGCGGCGGAGGCTAACCTTGTGAACTGGATTTGCTTCCCCACTCCTTCACACAAATCCAACTGGGTGACCTTGGGCTAGACACAGCTCTCTCAGCACCACCTACCTCACAGGGCGTCTGTTGTGGGGAGGGGAAGGGAAGGTGATTGTAAGCAGGTTCGAGTCTTCCTTAAGTGGGAAAGTCGGCATATAAAACCCAACTCTTCTTCTTCTTCCTGAAGGTTTTTAACAGATCATGGCTGTGGTTAATGATCAAATTGTACATTTTTTAAATGGTTCTTGGGCTGCCATCGTAGAATGCAAATCATTTGGGTGTGTCTTAAAAGTGGTTGGCCTGATTGGTAGAAACAAAAAGTTTCCAGGTGGCATCTGTAGTGATTTTTGTAATTTAGAGACATATCCTTACGGGAACATACAGGATGGAAGTTTAAAGAGGGTCCCTGCTGGTTATGAGGGAGAAGCTGTAGGCAGTAGGACCTGACGAGCATTCAGGGAATTTAGGAGAATGCTGAGTTTGTTTGGCAATAAACTATGACATTTACTTTTATTTTGGTGTGTCCCTCATATGATTGAACCCTGATGTCACAGCATCTCAAGGGAGAATCAAATCACCTTCCCTTCTCCTCCCCACAACAAACACCCTGTGAGGTAGGTGGGGCTGAGAGAGCTCTATCGGAGCTGTGACTAGCCCAAGGTCACCCAGCTGGCTTCGTGTGTAGGAGTGGGGAATCAAATCCAGTTCACCAGGTTAGCCTCCGCCGCTCATGTGGAGGAGCGAGGAATCAAACCTGGTTCTCCAGATCAGAGTCCACTGCTCTTTACCACACCACACTGGTGTCACCCTTACCAGCAGGCAATGGGTGATGGCAAGGAACAGCTGGAGACATAATTGCAGCACTGTGCATGTGCATAGCTGAACAGCTAGTAGAATATGGTGCAGATAACATTACTTGCTGGCACTGGGTTCTACTAGCCACTCAGTTGCTGTGCATGTAGACACTGCCGCACCGATAGCTCTGTCCACACCACCCAGTTCCCACCAATAAGGATGCTACTTCCTCCCTCAACAGTGCTCAGTAAAGGGGACTGGGGTAGTCTGAGACTCCACCCTTCAACCCACTGCTGGTTAGAAACAGCCAGCTCCTTCCCAGCAATTTGCCTCAAAACGGTCCCCCAGTTTAGTCTGGGCCTTTATTTTCTAAAAAGGTAAAGGTAAAAATCCCCTTTGCAAGCACTTGGTCATTCCTGACCCATGGGGTGACGTCACATCCCGACGTTTCCTAGGCAGACTTTGTTTACGGGGTGGTTTGCCAGTGCCTTCCCCAGTCGTCTTCCCTTTACCCCCAGCAAGCTGGGTACTCATTTGACCGACCTCGGAAGGATGGAAGGCTGAGTCAACCTTGAGCCGGCTACCTGAAACCAACTTCTGTTGGGATCGAACTCAGGTCGTGAGCAGAGCTTGGACTGCAGTACTGCAGTTTACCACTCTGTGCCATGGGGCTCTTTTTCTTTATTTTCTACAGCATAAATAACCTAACAGAGAATCCAGCCCTGGGAAGAATGGAAGTGCACATGGATCCCCCCCTCCTTTCCCAAACTGTATTTTTGGAGGGAGAGGTAGAAATTACAAGAGATGCGCCATATATTTTTTTTGCAACAAAAGAAACTATTTATTTGGAATATGCATTACCAGTACAAATCAGGAGACTGTAAAACCTACATCTTGTTAGTATTATTATAGAACAGAAAAGTTTCAGTGGGAATCAAAAAGACACAGGCCATTGTCTTCAAAGGAGCAGAGAAGCTTAATGTAAGTCAGAGCGAAGCCTTCCTAGGATTTATATTGGGAAGCTACTGGGAGTAAAAGAAAGACAGACAAAGCAATGCAGAACAAAGCGGGATGTCTTTACAAGAAACAAAAGGGCTCGCAAAAGAACGAACAAATGCATGTTGTAATACACCTTTGATAAAAACAGTAATAATATTTTAAGAAGCTTCAGGGGAATGAAGGGGCTGATGCAAAGAGTGATGTGAAAACTTAACCGGATGGTTCCACATACCGAAGTCGTCGGCACGTGCCTCAAACTGCCTTCCCAAAGTGAACTTGCTTTTGCAAATCCTTACAGATGCCTCTCTTAAAGAAGGATCCCGGCACTTCAAATACACCCCTTTCCTCCGTAACAGAGGAAAACAATGTGCGATCCTGCTCGTCGTTTGGTTATTTGAATGTACAACCACACTGACCCTATGTGCACACCACAGAAGGAATAAGGGAATTAGAGAGAGACCGCATTTAATCAAGTGTGGTTTAAGCCTAAATTGGATGTGACTTTCTCCTTGTGATGTGGGGTGTACAGCCAAGACTCGTACCAGATTGTAATTTCTCCCTGATACATAGTATTTGAAGAGGCCCCTCAGGTACTGACTGGTTAAAGGTAACATTTCATTTACAGCTAAGTGAGTTTTAGGTTACCTTAGGAATCCATTTTGCCCTACAAGTAAGCCCAGATGTGCAAATTTCACAAACCAGCATCATTAGGACTATTCTGCTCTGTGGCTTTGTCCATTTAGTTAGAACATGCCTCCTGGCCCCTATGAGGCAGAGCGCGCCTGCAGGTCTAGCTAAGCTTGCTTTTAATTACAAAGCCAAAAACCACTTCCTAATGGCGTGGAATAGACAGCCTTGCCAAGTTAACCTCATTATATGCTAGAAGTCTATGGGGGGATTTGTGCTGATCTAATGCCTTGTAGCTTTTAAAATTTAAGAATGATGTGCCAATTTCCCCCCCCCCCCATTGCAAACCTTTTCAAGGAAAAAAAACCACACACACTTTTAAGAGGAATGGGAAGATCCCTGAAACACGCCAGCTTCCATTTTTCATACCTGTTTGCAACGGTTATTTCTTCACTCTGCTGTAGCTGCTGCTTTGGTGTCCTTGGGGGGCGGGTGTCTTCCTGGTCTAGTCCCAGCCAACACCACAGCGTTAAAGGTTTGGTTCTCAGTTAGGGTTGCCACCGGCGGGAGATTTTTGGGGCGGAGACTGAGGTGGGCAGGGTTTGGGGAGGGACTTCAATGCCATAGAGCCCTATTGCCAAAGCGGCCATTTTCTCCAGGCGAACTGATCTCTGTCAACTGGAGATCAGTTGCAACAACAGATCTCCAGCTACCACCTGGAGGTTGGTGACCCTATTCTCACCATACATCAGCGAGGGAAAGGACTTCAGTGCCATTCAGTCCAATTGCCAAAGCAAGTGTAATAGCAGGCAATCTCCCAGCTAGTGCCTGGAGGTTGGCAACCCTAACTATCCTGGATGTCCCACAAATATCCATTTCTTCATCAGTGATTCCTAAACAGTCGTGTGGGCAACGGTGGTAAGCAAAACAAGTTTGCAATACACTAAAACGCTCAAGGGCAGCTAGTGGATCTCCTAGTTTTCCAGAAGCCGCTGGCCTGGAGCACCCTGCTCAGGTAACTCAGAGGTGTTAAGGAAGGTATGCAGAGCGACATTTTTCATCTCTGCGATTACACACATCCCCAATGCTGAGCCCTTGCGTTCAATAGGTGCGGGAGCTCAATTCTGCTGAGCCTCAGGATCCCGCAATCCGAGGGTGCTCAGGTTGGCGGAAGAGCCAGAATCTATGGAGTGTTTAAAGCTGTCAGGGATGGACGGAAAAGAACAAGCGCTATTTCCCAGCTCTGCTGCGATTCAGAATGGCAAGAATGCAAAGTGGCGTTTGACAGGAGTGCAGGGAAGCAGTTGCAAGCTGTTTTGCCCTCTCCCCGCCCCCTGCCCTCTCGAAGAGCAGAGATTATGATGTCCTCTTCAGGCTTCAGTTTTCTATACAAAAGCAACTCGACCTGCTGTATTCTGGAGTGAAAATGGTAACTTTGGACACAGCAGCCCAGAGTTGTCCAGTTCAGTGAAAAAAAATCTGATTGCCGGGGGGGACTGGGGACAATTATCTACCTAGTACATTTTTATCCTGCCCACCCTCCAAGAAGCTCAGAGCAGCATACCTGGGTCCTTCCAACCCCATTTTATCTTCACAACGACCCTACGAAGTAGGATCGGCTGAGAGAAGGTGGCTGTCCCACAAGGGCACCTAGTGAGTTTCAAGTAGGGTTGCCAGGTCCCTCTTTGCAGGAGGGTTTTGGGGCGGAGCTTGAGGAGGGTGGGGTTGGTGGAGGGAACTTCAATGCCATAGAGTCCAAATGCCAAAGCGGCCATTTTCTCCAGGCGAACAGATCTCTATCGGCTGGAGATCAGTCGTAATAGCAGGAGATCTCCAGCTAGTACCTGGAGGTTGGCAACCCTAGCTTCAAGGCAATGAGGGGATTCAAACTGGAGGCATCTCCATTGCTGCTGCTGTTCCCTCTGAAAGACGGTGGCAACAGAGATTGCGCATGGCATCTCCCAGATGCTGCTGTGCCAACATCCAACCCACTACTCCAGGGAGGGAAGGCAGCATGGTATAGCCCAATCTCGTCAGATCTCAGAAGCTAAGCAGGGTCAGTACTTAGAAGGGAGACCTCCAAGGAAGACTCTGCAGAGGAAGGCAAGGACAAACCACCTCTGCTTAATCACTTGCCTTGAAAAACTGTCCCCTGGTTAACTTGACAAGAGTGGTATCAATTTGTGCTAACAGACCTTGCTAGCTGGTTGCATTATAGGGTAGGGGGTTGAGACACTGGCCCACCCTTACTGGCTTCTGCAAGAAAGCCGTCTCCCTCCAAAAATATGCATTCCTCAGTATGGTCTCCCCATGCAGGGAAGGGAGTGAGGGTTGAACCTGATCGCTGCCACTCAATTTCGCTAATCAAATCTGGGCTTCCCATGCTGCTGTTTGCATTTTCAAAAAGAAAAAAAAAAGCCCTATAAAAACCTATCTTTCCTACTTTAAAATGCTCATAAAAAGCATGTGGAGCCCTATTTCAATTAGCAAAACTGAGCAGCCCTTGAAGGGTTAAATCCCCTCTCCTTTCCTGCATTGTGCAGCGGGTTGGACTTGATGACCCTGGTGGTCCCTTCCAACTCTATGATTCTATTCTATGATTCTACATGACCCCCAGAATCGAGGCTTTAGAAGTTCACTGAAGATCCCAGGTTCAAATTCTTTGTTCACTTTGTAATGCTGGTTTTTAGCCCTCTGCTTAAGTAGTCTGTTGACGAGGGAATCAAATATATTTTCAAACAACCAAACCAAGTAAATACATTTGTTTTTTTAAAAAAACCCTTCAACATTTTTTTTTTTGCTTTTTCATTTTTCACATCACTTTGAACATACTGAAAAGGATGAGAGAGTGGGAAGGCAGGGAAGGGACTTTTTTTCAAGGCCGTAGTCGGACAATAAAAATATATTAAGTACCCAATCCACCAAGAACTTCTGCTGGTCAAGCCACATGTGAACGAACAGAGCAGCTCCCATTCAGTTTAGCGAGGCCTGGGTTGGCAAACGTCTCAGCAAACTGGGCCCTAAAATAAAAGCCCCCCTTCAAAGAATGCAAAACATTTTTTTAAAAAAAAACATAATTTCTGGCTCTCAAAGTTAGTAAACATAAATTATTAGGTGTCCCTATTATGCTCACTATCCCAACCATTTGTTTAAAAGTTTTACAAAATGAATTACTGTCACTTTTTTTAAAACATTGTGTAACAGGAAATGAGTGTGCACAACTCTACACTTTTCTAGCATTCTTGAACTAATTCACAAATGCATGAAAATTTTTAAAAAAGTGGAAACAAAAAAAGATTGAATGTAGGTAGTTTGGTGTTAAAAACTATACAGGTATGAAGCGCCTTTTGCCACAGAAAGGACAGGGTGGGGGTGGCCCATCCTTTCAGGGCCATAGCTGGGGGGGGGTGAGGAGGGTAGACGCCGCCCCTCTAGCATGCAGAGAGGGCGGCAGAACTGCCTCTCCTACAGGAGGAGTGGGCTGGGTAGGAGAGGCAGTTCTGCCACCCCCCTCTGCTTGCCACGGGGCGACGGCTACCCTCCTCAACCCCCCCCCCAGTTACGGCCCTGATCCTTTGATGCGTGCTATGAGGGTAACTTTTTAATTTTTTTTATTATAAACACTATTAAATTCAGACTGCTTTTTTGGTTTTTTCCCCCTTTATCTGAATATACAAGAACATTCATTATCAAATGTTCGTTATCATCAATACTACAAAGAACAAGACACAAATTGCAAGAAACAATGGAAAATGTTAATAAAGCTGAAAGAATTGAATTTTTATATTATTTTTTTAATGTTTTTTCCGTTTCTGCGGTTTTTAATTTTTTTTTCGTTTTTGGTATCGAAGTCGGGTTTTTCTGGGCAGGAAAAAAAAGGGTATGAGAAAAGGCAACTCATAAAGTCATCAAAAATAATCAATATTCATCATTGTTATCATAAAAATAGGAAATCTGGATATGAGAAGAACCATTCCCCACTGTATGTACCATGAAAGTGTTAGTACCATACCAGGACAGACCAGAAAGAGAAAGGTATATTGTTACAGGCAGATAAATGCAGTTCCGTCTGTTTCTTTTTTTAAAAAAACCAATGTGGTCTCTGCTGCCAGGCAACTGACATAGTCCGATGCAGATCCTTGCTTGAAATAAAGTTAGCCTGATGAACAATATTGTGTGACCACGCATGCAAATGGGGATCAAGTAAGATATGTTTCCAGTGGATTGTGCCTCTCTTTCATACGTTACAGTTTAGGATACAATGGCGAGTGTGATAGAGAAGATCACACAAATAATTCAGCAATTGCTCTCATTATGTTTAATTACATTAAGAAACTAAATGAGTGAGCTCAGGCATTCACACATCCCTAGAGGTATCAACTACCTCTTGTGAAGACACTGTAGTACTCTGGACTCATTTAATTTTAGCACAGATGCATCCAGGCAACTCAGATGATAGGGGCTAGATCAGTAGTTTTCAACACATGGGCTGGGTTGTGGAGGGGCCACTCACCCCCATAAGCTGCCATTTTTTGGGGAAGACCTGCTGTGGAAATAGTAAGGGTACTGTGCCTCACTGAGTCTCTTTGCGTACATGCTGATGCTGAGAAGTACAGCAGGTGCAGCCAAGTGAGGTCACTCAATTGTGAAGAGGACTTCTCCATGGCTCAGATTCATGCCTCGTTCCTCACTATGGTAAACTTCCCTCTCTTTCTTGTTCCTAGGTCTTTTGATCTTGACACCTGTGAGGTCATAGCTCTGGTTCCCCTCTTCCTCTCATGCAACCCTGATGTCACATTCACCTATGACAAACAGAATTGTGCCTCAGTTCCTAAGCCAAATGCAGTTCTTGCTAAGGACGGGCCGTGGCTCAGTGGTAGAGCAGGTGCTTGGCATGCAGAAGGTCCCAAGTTCAATCCCTGGAATCTCCAGTTAAAGGAACCAGGCAAGTAGGTGATGTGAAAGACCTCCACCTGAGACCCTGGAGAGCCGCTGCCAGTCTGAATAGACAATACTGACTTTGATGGACCAAGGGTCTGACTCAGTATAAGGCAGCTTCATGTGTTCACATGACTTCATGTCACCTGCTCGTAGCTCAGTTCTCAGGTCTGGAACAGTAGAAGGCCATTAGATTGGACTTCTCTATAGAAGGCAGTTACAGTGGGTTGCCATGTTGGTCTGCAGTAGAATAGCTAGATTCAAGTCTGGTAGCGCCTTAGAGAGCAGCAAGATTTTTGAGGTATGAGCTTTCGAGAGTCAAAGCTCCCTAAAGAGCGTTTGACTCTAAGGTGCTACTGGATTCGAATCTAACTGTTCTATAAAAGGCAGCATCGTATGATTATAATGAAACATTAGGGGCCCAAATACTGACACAAAAGCAGTAGTGAAAATTATTTCACATATCCCTAATGACTACAAAGCACTGATCCAAGTCCTCTCTGTCCCCCTGCGTTGGTGTGTATGGAGAGCAGAAGTAGAAGAGTTGGTTTTTATATGTCGACTTTCTCTACCACTTAAGGAAGAATCAAACCGGCTTACAATCACCTTCCCTTCCCCTCCCCACAACAGACGCCCTGTGAGGTAGGTGGGGCTGAGAGAGCTCTAAGAGTCACACAGCTGGCTTCGGGTGTAAATAAAAGGTAAAGGTCCCCTGTACAAGCACCGGGTCATTACTGACCCATGGGGTGATGTCACATCCCGAAGTCTACTAGGCAGACTTTGTTTACGGGGTGGTTTGCCAGTGCCTTCCCCAGTCATCTTCCCTGTACCCCAGGGGTGGGGAACGTCAGGCCCGGGGGCCGTTTAAGGGCCGTGGAATCATTTGGTCTGGCCCTTCGTGGGTCCTGGGAGACCTCTAGCTCAGAAGGATCTAAGACTGGTGATCTGCCCCCTCTTGCAGACAGGAATAGCCTCTATTCAAGGCAGATGTGAGTTTGTTTCGCTGAGAAAAGAAACCTTTCCCCCCCCTTGCAGAAGAGTCGTTACCTATGGAGCTGCTAGGACCGCCCAAGAAACTGTGTTAATCCTTTCCCACCCAGGCCGTGGAGAAACTACGTGACAGACACTCAGAGCCATCTCCAGTCATGCCTCTTGGCTAAATGTTTGACCAAATATAGCAGGCTAATTTTTAAGTTGTATGGCCCGTGAATGATGTTATAAATATCCAAATGGCCCTTGGCAGAAAAAAGGTTCCCCACCCCTGCTTTACCCCCAGCAAGCTGGGTACTCATTTTACCAACCTTGGAAGGATGGAAGGCTGAGTTGACCTTGAGCCGGCTACCTGAAACCAACTTCTGTCGGGATCAAACTCAGGTCGTGAGCAGAGCTTGGACTGCAGTACTGCAGCTTACCACTCTGCGCCACAGGGCTTTGTGTGTAGGCATGGGGAAACCAACCCCATTCACCAGATTAGTGTCCGCAGATCATCTGGAGGAGTGGGGAATCAAACCCCGGTTCTCCAGATTAGAGTCCACTGCTCCAAATCACTGCTCTTAACCCCTACACCATGCTGACTCTCTGGATGTTTCAGAACAGTTCCCCTAACTGTGTCTCACTTAGCAAGAACCGAATTTGGCTTAGGAACCGAGGCACAATTCTGTTCACCACAGGTAAAGAAGCCAAACAGGAGGGTTGAACTCTCTAAAAGAAGGTGCTGCACTTCTAGGCCATACTCTGTGTCAATCTGTCTAGGCGACTGACCACCTTCAAGTTCTGAACTCATAATAATCACTAACATGCATTTGAAGTCCCTCACCTCACATGTTGCATTGAAGGGGGGGGGGAATCCTCTTAAACTTCCCTGAATGAGAATATGAGATGGAGCCTAAAGACAGTTAAGTGACAAAAAATCAATATTGGACGATCTTGACTACACACACAGCGAAACCTTCAAAGGCACAACCTGGCCCCATGGTCTTTCAGGAGAACATGGATCTTCAGGGTGATTCTTGGAGCTTGGACGGGGCATTCCCTTACTTCTGTGAGCAGCCACGTGTACCTTTAAATAAAAAGGCCGTGACATAGCCCATAACTAGGCTTGGTTTGCATCCCTCCAGAAGTGACCGAGAACATCTTGGGCACATTTGTTTTACAATCTCCTTACCAGCATGGATAGGGCTGGCCTAAGATGTTTGGGTGGCGGAGGTAGAAAATCTAAATGGCACCCCTTTACTTGTTGGTCAGCCTGAGGTAAAAAAAAAATCCACTGTAAACTTGCCTTGCAAGAGCCCAGTGGTGCAGAGTGGTAAGCTGCAGTCCTGCAGTCCAAGCTCTGCTCACGACCTGAGTTCGATCGCAATGGAAGTCGGTTTCAGGTAGCCAGTTCGAGGTCGACTCAGCCTTCCATCCTTCCAAGGTAGGTAAAATGAGTACCCAGCTTGCTGGGGGTAAAGTGTAGATGACTGGAGAAGGCAATGGCAAACTACCCCGCAAACATAGTCTGCCTAGTAAACATCATGATGTGACATCACCCCATGGGTCAGGAATGACCCGGTGCTTGCACAGGGGACTACCTTTACCTTTAAACTTGTCTTGTACAAGTACAATGTGCAAAATCCACTGGCCGAGGCAGCCGCCTCATCTTGTGTTACGATAGTGGGAGGTGGCCTGCCTCTTGGAATATGTAATCATTTAATCCACTGTGCAAAAATGTGTTCTAATATTCATTTCCAATGGTCAAAAAAAATATTTCCTAAAAATCTGAAGAGTTTATATGGCCCAAAACTATTCTCCAGATCTGTTCCTCATTAAAACCTGGGGGAGGGGGTTTGGAAGAAACCTTGCCAGCGCGCCTCTTCCCAAAAATGATGGGCCGAGACTCCAATTTTCTTTTTCAGGATCAAGAAAATGATTAGATTGTTTTTAAAAGGGGAGGATCCACACAGAAATTGGTCAGCAATGTGCGAAACCACACGAGCCCAATCTCTTATTAGTTGCACCCATGTGGTAAAATGCAACGTGCGTGAGTCAGCCCTACTTTGCCATCCTTCAGTTTTTAGGAGCTGGACTCTGGTTTTTCCCTCCTTGCCAAGGCAACAAACCTTGGTAGGTGGAACTGTAATCGATGCTGTATTTTGCTCTGTCTGCAGATTCACCGTGCAAGACCAGAACTACATGCCTTGTCCAGATTATGGCAGCCTGAGATCTCCTCTTCCATATTTTGAAAAAATGCCAAGTTTCTCACGATTGGGCACAACCACCTAGAAACACATCAGCGATGCCAAGAGGAGGTTTGCAAATCTGACTGTGACACAGTGGGCATCTCAGCGCCTTGCACACACTCTCCATCCCTTGGCCCCTCGCAAAGTTTACCCCCCCATCTCACCAGTTTTCCTGTCTTTTTTGATCCAACCTAAAAAAAAAAAAATTCAAAATGATTCCAAGCATTTCCCCAAAACCTTTTTAAAGACGTGAATACCGGAACGATAATAAATTATGCGCGGGAAGCATACTACCCAAATGCACTGCTTTCGCATTACTTTATTCTAAGCCCCAAATACACACTTCCTTGGTGCAAAATGTACTCACAGGCCTAATTATGATAATGGTGGGCGGGGGGGGGGGGAGACGAAGACGGGGGAAACTGAGGAACAGCAGCTGCGAGAAGCGGCAGAAGACAGGTCAGGGAGCTTGACGCAAGGCACAGAAGCATGGCAAGGAGCAGATCGGCTAGTATTCTCCTGGTCCTCTTGGCAACAGGAGAAAAGGGGGCGGGGCACATCGTGGACACACCTTGTGGAACCAGGACTGCATTTACCCAGCCTGTAACAGAGAACACCCTGGAGGCAAATTAGAAAAGTTCGAGATTTCAGAGGAACAGAGATTTGTCCTTATGAGGAAGAGGTGGAGGAGTGGTGCCAATTGGTCAGGGGGAGGGCTTAGGCGGCTCTTGCACAGAGGTAGTGAGAACACCAGAGAAACTGAAGGAGGCAGGTGCCCGGCAGACGGAAGCGACGTAAAGACGGGATCCTCAAAAAAAAAAAAAAAAAAAAAAAGGAAAGCAAAAAACCCACAACATTTATGAAAATGAACCAATACTTTTGAGAAGAGTTTGTTTCGTTTTGTTTCGGTGGTGGTGGTGGTGAAAGGTGGCTTCTACCCAGAAAAGAAAGGGAAGAGAGTATAAAGAAGAGTCCAGATTGGCTGAAAAAAAAGCATCCCAACAGAGAGAAGGAGGCTCTTGTGTTCGCCAACCGGTTCTGGATCCAGCCCGATGGCTTCAACAGTAGGAGAGAAAACCCCTTCCCCTCTCGGCCCCCAACCTCTGCCTGGCTGCAGGATTGGGGGGAAGAAAGGAATGCTGCCTTGCTGGGAGATCAGTTGGAGGTATCAGAGTGAACGCTGCCAGGGCCTTCTGTGGGGGAAGTCACTGACGAAGGAGTCGTAGCATCTTGCCAACCTCCATTAGCCTAGGGGGGAACGAAAGAGAAATGTGTCAGTCACGTTCACAATGAGGGGCTTGAGCCCCAAAGGATTCCCAGCAGGGGTTCTTCCTCACCCACTTGCTTGTGATGCCTGTGCTAGCAGAGTTATAATTAGAGGCACATTCAAAAGTGGGAATGAAGGAGCACCTTTGGAGGCTGATTTTAATACAACATAGGTCATTTATGCATGGGTTCACGTTCACCCCCCATCTGTCTCGGCTGTACCTTGGAGTTTTCCCTCCATTAGAGATGACCTCGCTGCCAGCCCTCACAATTGCTAGTTGATGTATACATACACACCATGAGGGAATGAACCACCCTAATTAGATATAATTTACTATCATACATGTTTCTGTATGAGCATGGAAATCATGGAACAAGATCCATGAGCCTAACAATAGTCCAGTGGTTTCAATCTAGAGGCTAAATTCAAGGCCAATGTTTTTAATTTGTATTTTAAGCACACTGTAAAATAAACTGATTTATTTTAATTCATTTTTAACATTCTTCCTGCTCAACCTTCATGGTACATATAGACATATACATTTTCATGATTTTATTTTGTTTAAATGAAAATAATTTTGGAAACAATTACACTATAATTTGTTTTATGATAACACACTATTAAAAAGTCCAGCATTTTCAGGGTTATAAAGTGTAGCTTAATATCCAAACATGCTAGTAGTCCTAACTATTGGGACCCTGTGAGATAGTTTCTGTCCAAATATACTTTCTTTTGTTTGCTACAGAATTTATTTTTTAGCTCCAGCTTTTATTTTTTCTGCCTCTCAGATAGCAAAAATTAAAGATAAGTGTGCTATGGTGGCATAGGGTGCAGCAGTTTGCAACTCTTTCTCAAGTACAGGGTGTACCTGCAATTTTCTTACAGAAAATGAAGACATTTATACTTTTAAATTCCATAACTATGCCAAATAGTATAATGTTATATGCTAGCCAAGTTATAAATATGTATTTTATGTTCTTAAATCAGTAAAAAGTAATTCAGGTTTGATAAGAAACTAACAGCGCATTCCTGAAATGCGCTGGCGGCACTTACCAAAGTCCTTAGAAGGCCGACAAAGGCCTCAGCTGGTACTGGGCCCAGCCGCCGCCACCTCCCATGGCCTCTGGCTGCCGGCACAGGCTGCGGCGGCGAGCCGGGAGGCGTTCCAGTGCCCCGGGAGGCGTTCCCAGGGTGTTCCGGCACCGGCCAGGGGGCAGGGCTGATGTTAGTTGGGCTCCTGAGCCATTCGGCTCTGGAACGCCCCCTTTTTTTGTTGAGATACGCCAGCTTTTTGCTGGCGTATCTCCTGTTTTTTGCGCCGGGTAGAGGTTTCGGCAGTGCCAAAACCTCCTTAGGAGGCAGCATGGTTGCTGTATCATGTGCCTTTGAATCATCCCCTGTGACTGTGGCTTAAAGTAACATATCAGGATCAAATAATGGCTTCAGAAAGCAAACAAGTTAAAGGTCCATCAGTATTATAAAAATGAACTCAGTTGGAAAAGAAGACAGATGCTGTATCATGCCTGTCTTTCCCCCCCCCCCCCCAGCATTGGGGAGAATGGGGAGCATTTCTGATTTGAAACACAAGGAAAGGAAGAGCAAACGCCCTCCTTCCCCGGCTCCAAGAGCCAGACCAGAACACACTTTTTGGTCCTAAATGTCCTCCGTACACAGTTCCTCAGAGATCAAGTATTCCCACACTAAGGCCATTTGTGTGTGTGTGTGTGTGTAAAGTGCCGTCAAATCGCAGCAGACTTTTTGGGGTTTCCATGGCAAGAGACTAACAGAGGTGGTTTGCCAGTGCCTTCCTCTGCACAGCAACCCTGGTATTCCTTGGTGGTCTCCCATCCAAATACTAACCAGGGCTGACCCTGCTTAGCTTCTGAGATCTGATGAGATCAGGCTAGCCTGGGCCATCCAGGTCAGGGCAAGGCCATTTATGCAGGGTCAATTTTGATGCTTGCTCAAAGCTTTTTTAAAAAATGCGACCTTTAAAATGCCTATTCACAGTCCCGATGCAAAAGGAGAAATTCCACTCCCACCCCACACTCCTGCTCCTTCTCTCCTTTGTTTGCATAGCCATTGGCAATGGTCGTTTGCATAGCTAAGCCGCGTTTGTGATTTTTTCATGGTTCCTTCAGTAAATGCTTCGGTGCGGGGGCCGAGCAAATACAAAAGGTCGCGTTAAAGGGACTCTTAAGAAATGCGAAGCAGGTATGTGCCGGCTTCGCAGACACTTCCTAAATGACGGTTCAGCGTGAAAAGCTCAAAAAAAAATGTGGGGCACTTCAGCATGGAACCTGCTGCTAATTACCAAGCACAAATGGCCTATGTTTTACACTGCCCATACATACAGCCCAGACAGGGCAGCAGACAATATTGTTTGCAAGGTACCTCTGCGACATGAGCCCCCCCCCCCGCGCACACAGACACTGCTTCGCACACGCTCCTCGTTTTACCGCCTCCTCCAGAAGATGCTCTTCCGAGCTCTCCTGCTCTTCCACGTTCCTGACCACTGCAAGAGGCGGCAATTACCGCAGATTATCAGTCCCAACAATGACAAGCCGTGTAAAGAGAGACACTGAGCCAACTCCGCCGCCCGGAGACTGGCATATTCAAGTACACTCAGGACATTAATAGCAATTTACGTGCCATCACTGAGGGAAAGCCACAATGGCCCTGTTGGCAGCCTCTTATTTTGAAGCCTGTTATTTGTGGGACTTACAAGCTATAATCACAACAGAAACTTTCAAAACCCTTATCTTCCGTGACACACCAAATCTATTTCAGAACTGTAATTGCTATGTCACCGGAGAGTTTGGTGCTTAATGCACTCAAATGACATTTCGTGTTTGCAGGGGCATTACAGGGAGCAGAAAATGGGGAGGGCGGGTAAATGGGGTGGGGGGAGGGAGTGAAGGGGTTTCTTCAGAACAGCTTCTATTGTGCACTCAACTTATTTTTAGAAGGGGCTTTATTGCAGGCACCCAATTAAATGAGAAAGAGGAGGGGGATGAGTGGATCTTTTATACAACATAGACATCTTTACTCTCTGCCTCTTCTTCCATAGATACTTAGGGAATCTAGGAAGCCTCCACTTTTTTCATGCTTGGTAATCTCCATTTATGTTGAGATCAAGTATGGTCACCCTATATCAAGCTGCCTTACATTGAATCAGGCCATTGGTCTACTAAATTCAAATCTATGGTGAGACCACACTTGGAATACTGTGCACAGTTCTGGTCACCCCACCTAAAAAAGGATATTGCAGAGCTTGAGAAGGTGCAGAAAAGAGCAACTAAATGATCAGAGGACTAGAGCAACTGCCCTATGAGGAATGGTTAAAATGCTTAGGGCTGTTTAGCCTGGAAAGAAGGCAGTTAAGGGGAGACATGACAGAGGTCTGTAAAATTATGCATGGTTTGGAGAGAGTGGACAGGGAGAAGCTTTTCTCCCTCTCTCATAATACTAGAAAGCGGAGGGTGCTGAAGCTGGAGGGTGAGAGATTCAAAACTGATAAAAGGAAATACTCAGACTGGCAGGGTTTCAAGCACAGGTCTTTCACATCACCTACTGCCTGCTCCTATTAAGTGGAGATGCTGGGGATTGAACCTGGGACCTTCTCATGCCAAGCAGAGGCTCTTCCACTCTTCCACTGAGCCACAGTTCAGTGGCCCGGGGAAGATGCTGGTTTCAAGTGGCTGAATGTCACCTTGAAGCTTCCCTTACTGTGAGAAGAAAAAACTTCCTGAATCCTTAAAATTAGGTCTATCTTCAATAAACAGAGAAGCAGTAGGATACCACGTTGCTTCAAGTCCATATTGTGAAAAACAGACGCCAGAGCAGAATTCCTCTGACGAATCCTGGCGATGTAGGATTCAATACTGCCTTTTTTGGTAACTAAAGGTTGAGGGGTGCAGCGGTCAGAGATCAGATCTGATGGGTGATAGAAGCACATGTGGAAATGAGAACATGCCGGTGAGCAAACTCATTCCAGAGGCTGCTACTAGTCATAAGAGCTGGAAAGTGTTCTCTTGAAAAATGAACTTGACAAGAGATTCAAAGTCCATACAATCCTTGAGTGAGGCAAACTAGATGGGGAAAAGCAGGCTCTTCTCATCAGTGATTGTGTCAGGAGGCTTCTTCTCTGTCACAAACTCAACATTTGCGTCCTGACTGGAAAGGTCATGGACAAAGCTTCTTTGGGCTGTCTTGTGTTTCTTTCTTCTTCTTTTTTTTGGAAGATTATCTGTTATTGTGAAATAGATAGTGGGTTAAAGAGCACCAGGAAGAACACTGAAAGAGAGATGGCTGTGAGAACCATCACCCTTGGCTGACCTCTGAGAGGAAAGGATCCCAAGGACATTGGAAGTCTGAGTAGATTTGGAGGCTTGAGGATGTTGTATTGGTGATGGAAAGTACCATTAAGTTACAGCCAATGTATGGCAACCCTGTAGGGTGTTCAAGGCAAGAGATGAACAGAGGTTGTTTTCCACTGCCTGCATCTGCATGGCAACCCTGAATTTCCTTGGTGGTCTCTATCCAAGCAGTAACCAGGGTCACCCCTGCTTAGATTCCAAGATCTGATGAGATCGGTCTAGCCTGGGCCATCCATAAGTGGTTGTGGCCACTGTGTGAACAGACTGCTGGACTTGATGGGCCTTGGCTGATCCAGGGTGACTTTTTTAATGTTCTTATGACCCTGCTTAGCTTCCAAGATCTGATGAGATCAGGTTAGCCTGGGCCATCCGGGTCAGGGCAATGGTTTATTAGATCTTGAGTATTAGTTGGCAGATGATCCTGGAGCTGACTCTGAAACCCCTGAGGCTATGCATTCAGAACCAGGAGTTCTGGAAGCCAAGGTCCTCAAAAGACAAGATGAAGCTTTAAGGAAGTGAAGTTGCAGACACCAGATTTTATAACTGCATTAGTTTTTTGAAGCCAAAGGTGCAACCGAAGCATCCGAGATGGAAGGTGGAATTCTTACAAGGTTTGCTATGGAAACAAACAGAGAGGCAGAATGGAAGAGTCTGTCACCCAAATGAATATAAATGTAAAATAAATAAAAATAAAGCTGCCATTTACTTAGTCAGACCACGGAGCCACATGGCCTAGTACTGTCTATTCCTGTACTTTTGGACTTTTAAAAACAAGTAGTGAGTGCCACAACATGGACTAGGGATAGGGTTGCCAATCTCCAGGTACCAGCTAGAGATCTCCTGCTATTACCACTGATCTCCAGCCGACAGAGATCAGTTCACCTGGAGAAAATGGCTGCTTTGGCAACTGGACTGTATGGCATTAAGTCCCCCCTCCCCAAATCCTGCCCCCCTCAGGCTCCGCCCCCCAAAATCTCCAGGTATTTCCCAAGCCAGAGCTGGAAACCCTAGCTAGGGACCAATCACAAAATGTTGAGAGGGCCCAAGCCAAGCATTCTCCTATGATGGAGGCAGCTGTTTCTGAAAGGGTGCTCTCTCCAAACACAAAAATGGGCTCTTCTGAAACACCTTCTGTTTAATGAGATGTAGGAAGTGGCCTGATACTTTGGTAAAGAAGGAAGTCATCACCAGGGAACAAACCAGCAAGTGTCTTGTTGTGAACCACTGGTCTACTCTGACCACCAGCAGCTCTCTAAGATTTGGGCAGGGGTCTTTCCCAAGGGGGTCTACAAAGGACCCAGAACAACTTAAAGCACTTCCCCCAAATGCGAACTCCTCTGACTTCAATCTAACAACTAAATGGTTTGGAGGGGGCCAGAGGAAATGAAAATAACAAACAGACATAAAGTCTTTGGTTCTTGTAGGTTATCCGGGCTGTGTAACCGTGGTCTTGGTATTTTCTTTCCTGACGTTTCGCCAGCAGCTGTGGCAGGCATCTTCAGAGGAGTAATACTGAAAGACAGTGTCTAAATAGACATAAAGTCTATTTAACAGCAAAAATCCAAACATCTGGAGCACTGCATAACAAATCCCACACACATCAAAAGGACAGTAATTTCTGCAGGAAGCCACCTGCTAAATGAATGCTCATAGATCTATAAAAATCAATCTCATCATAGCTTTAAGTTAACACAGCAATGTCTTAAGTAAGATGAAATACAGTTTTGGACTCACAACTGTCTAAGACTGTGTTAGATGTAACGCTTCCTGTCTCAAAGCAGCAATATGTCCCCAACCACAAGTTTAGATACTTTTTTCCAGCAAAGAGAACTGATCCCCTAAATGCTTCAGAAAGGAGCTGGGACTGCAAACCCCATTCACTTTAGCGAGGCTATGCCAGCGAAAAAGCTGGTGTGGCAACACTGTGGGGTGAAGGGGCATTCCTGGGGTGAAAGGGGGTTAGTAAGCTGGTGAAAGGGACCTCTGCCCCCAGGAACGCCCCGGGAATGCCTGCCAGGATGCTGGCGCGGGGAGAGACACTGGGGAAACGCTGTGCTGCCACCACAGTCCAGCGGGGCCGGCGCAAGTCATCCAGCGTCTGTGCCAGTTTGCACGGCACAAATGCCAGTGTAGGAAACATGCCAGCTCCTATGGGCATTCGCCCCCCACCCCAGGCAGGATTGCATGGTCAATGCAGAGCTCCACTGGTAATTTATATTATCTATTGAGGATCATTATATAGTCTTAATATGTGAAGCCCTAAATGGTCTGGGACTGTCCTACCTGTATCTGTATTTATTGTATTTTTAAATGTTGTAAACTGCCCTATGGGGAGAGGGTGTGGGGTATAAATTAAATTAATAAATAAAAATAAATATGGGGCTGGGGGGAGGTCATTGATCACTGAGTATATCATCTATCATGTCTTTTCTGGTCTTCCTTTGCAAAACCTGTAAGGAAATCGCTCTTAGAAACTTGTTCCATGGCTGACTCTGCTCTGTGTTAGGAAGAGGTTCCCGACCTCTAATTTAAAGGCACCTTGCTGCAGTTTAAATTAATTGTTTCTTGTGGGGTGAAGGACAGCTTGCCCTCTTTCCTAATGCCCCCCCCTGCCTTTCTCCTAGCCATTCTTTTTCAAATCAGACCCTCCTTCTCTCTTCCAGAATAACCTGGCTATAATGGTGTGAAGGCAAAAGCCAATTACATTGTGTCCTTCTCAATATTGCTGCCGATTCCCATTTTGCAGATTCCCTTTTCTTAATTAGCCGGCGTCGGCTCTGCACCTGGTGTGCAGTGTGGCAAATTCAGGATCTGTTCTGGCTTCTGCGCATCTCTCCCGTCTGTGCCTTCTTCCTTTAGCAGCAAATCCTCTTGCGCTGCAGCTTAACCCTGAATACTACTATTTTTACATGTGTGTCTATGTATTCAGATGCAGGGAGCTGAGCTTCATCCGAGGGAAAGGAGGAGAGGCAGGTGGGGTAAGGAAGGGTTAATGGGTACCAAAGTCTCATCCCTTATCACAATCAGCCTCCGATTCATTTACTGCTCAGTATTAAAGAGCCAGGAATGGAAATGAATTCGGCTACCGGAGATTAATGTGGAGTGAAGGGCTCTTTCACGTGGCATTTTTCGAGCCCAGTTTTCGCAAGGGGTTTATATAATCAGACATAATTGCCGGCACATGTTCAGTTGCATTTACTTCAGTGTGCTTCGCTGTCTCTGCCTGCTGACGTCAGGACTGGGTGCTAAATGTGGGAGCTCAGATGCCTGTACTGAATTCAGACAAAGTCCCCTCGGAAAACCAACAACAAAGGCCCACAGCCAAGTTCTGTGACCTGCCCACCCTTCTTTTTCATTCAACTGGGGCTTCCCAAGTAGTCTCTTCTCGTGATGGAAAACCCTCAAATAATGAAGCTTCCTCTTGTTTTAGAAAAAAGAACCCATGTGTATTATGAGATGTTGTACCAATACAGCCACTGCCGAATTTTCGCTATGGTACTGGGGTTGGAGATTAAGCCCTCTGTGCTCAATTGCCCCACTGAAGAAGAAGGAGAGTTGGTTTTTATATGCCAACTTTCTCTACCACTTAAGGAAGAATCAAACTGGCTTACAATTGCCTTCCCCTCCCCACGACAGACACCCTGTGAGGTAGGTGGGGCTGAGAGAGCTCAAAGAGAGCTGTGACTAGCCCAAGGTCACCCAGCTGGCTTCATGTGGCGGAGTGGGGAAAACAACCTGGTTCACCAGATTAGCGTCCGCCGCTCATGTGGAGGAGTGGGGAATCAAACCCGGTTCTCCAGATCAGAGTCCACCATTCTTAACCACTACACCACGCTGGCTTTAGTATTGCCTTCCCCAGTTTTTTTTTTTTGTTTGTTTAGATACTTATCTAAACATAAGAGGCAGAGATGGATAGATTTCCCAAAGAGAGCCAGCATGATGTAGTGGTTAAGAGCGGTGGTTTGGAGAGGTGGAGTCTGATCTGGAGAAACGGATTTAATCCCCCACTCCTCCATATGAGTGGTGGACACTGATCTGGTGAACTGGATTTGTTTCCCCACTCTTACACACGAAACCAGCTGGGTGACCTTGGGCTAGTCACACTCTCTCAGCCCACCTACCTCACAGGGTGTCTGTTGTGGGAAGGGGAAGGGGACTGTAAGCCGGTTTGATTCTTCCTTAAGTGGTAGAGAAAATCGGCATATAAAAACCAACTCTTCTTCTTCAATCTGGAAACCAAAAGAGGTATGTGCATATGTTACTCCATTATTTCCACCTTGGTGCTTGTTCCCATATTTTGTATCCAAACCCTGCCCTTAATCAGAAAGCCTTTACTCACTGGTGGTAGCCAAGACACTGGTGCGGAAACCAGGATCCTCTGCCTAAGAAACTCCATGTCACATGGTTTTGTTTTTGAGCCATAATGATGCAGAAAGCTTTCTGGTGCACTGTCAATTCATTCTGTCAATGCATTCAACCTACATCCGTGGAGAGCAGCCATATTGGCTATTCAGGTACCATGTGCCTGCATCAGCTCTGTTTTGTGTAATTTTCAATCAAGTGAAGCATGTTGAAGGGAGGAGAACCCTCCCTAACCCAACACTTCATCCAGCCCAGCTCACGTCTTGTATCAGAGCAGGGATGGGAGAAAAGGGCCCAAAATGAAAAAGCATAGGGAAGTAAGAAGCGTTCAGCTCTTTCCCCTAATCTGTGCCACCACATGTTGAAATGAGACCTCGCCATCTCCTGCTTTAGAAGTGAACAACCCTCATGGTTGATGTCGTCATTGCCAGACATTTACGCAGTCTACCACAGTCTGCATAACACACCCTATGGATCTTAAGCAACCCGCCTTGCTCATCATGGCCCACCGTCAACGCAAAATTCCCAAGCTTTTCACATGAACAAGTCTTGGCCAACCCACTGAAGTGTAAGCTCGGAATTCGCCTGGGTCATCTGAACATTACGCTTTCGCTGGCTACAATTTTTGCATTACAACAGCAACAAAAAAGGGAAGTGAGTGAGCGAGACATGATCTTAGCCAGCAGTTCTAATGCTTTCCTTCACATCGCATCTCATCCTTGGTACTTTCGTTTCAAATTGACACGAGCTCCCAGAGAATGCCTGGCGCCATGCATTCCCCACTGAGAAAAGTCTTGCTTTGCTCAGCACTCTGGTGAGCAACGTGGGCCATGAACATCTTGAAGGTTATCGTTGGAGTAGGTGGGAGGGAAGCCTCTCATGTCTGCACAAACCCTCCATTCGCCCCAAATGGCACCCCTTATGCCCAAGTTATGTACGCAAGGGAAGCCGGGGGATTCAAGCCAAGGTTTTGTGCTTTCAGGTTGACCCCTGACTGGCAGGGGTCTCCCTCTGACCTCTACAGAGGCCAAGAGAAGCCCCTGATACTGTGAGTGGCAGCCTCCTTTTCCAGGCTGCCCTCTTGTCCCAGCGTGCTGTCACCGCTGCTGAGATGGCGGATGATTGATCTGAGAAATGAAGTTGGATTGCTGTCCCGAATCTACACTCGGTTCTCCTTGTGTCTGTCTGATCGATTTTGCTCTGTACGACACAGCTTGTCGCTACGAATTTTCATGCTAGTCAGGAGCCGCCAGCGCAACTTAGAACAAGGAGAAGATGTTCCCTCCCTCCCTCCACCCCACCCCCTTTTGTTGTGTTTATATAATAATAAATGATGATAATAATGATAAACAACAACAACAATAAATGATAGAACAACAACAATCACCACCACCACCACCTTGTGTCGGGCTTCTGACCCTGGTTGGAGAGGGAGACAGGGCCCACAATGTTTTTAGCTGGCACACACAGTGGCAATAGGAGCTCCAGAGACTGGCCTTCCTGTTGGAGCCATCAAGGGTCCTTGCGGTGACATCCCCGACTGCTCCTGCACTAGGTGTCACCTGTTTAGCAGCTCCTCTCAGCAGAACGCAAGTGGCCGCAGGTGCCTTGCGAATGCTGATCGGGTCTGACAGCCCTAGACGCCAGCTGCCTGCACAAGGCCTGTCCAGTCGCCACTTTTCCCCCCTTTCCTTTTGCAGATAGAACTCTGCCGTTGGCGTGACCGATACCGAAGCAATAAACTAGGTGACCGTAAAGCTAAGACAAGTCGTACTAAGTGGCATTCTGAGCCCTATGGCTTTGAAATAATTGGGGGGCGGGGGAGAGAGAGAAAGAGAAGGGGAAAAAAGGAAGCCTATTTTTCTTACACTGATGCCCTGCGGACTATACATCTGACTCGCTGCGAGCCCATCACTGTATCCTCCTGTCTGGCTGATAACATGGCGAAGGGTATCCACCTAAACAGACCAAAAATGACAACAAAGAGAGAATTAGTAGAAACACAGAGATTAAAATGCAAGGCTTGTCTTTGTTTTTGCACATTCAAGTCTAACAATATGCTCACAGTCAGGATCTCCTAATGTTTACCCGTAAGAGGACCCCCAAAAAGAGAGAAAAGTTTCCTCTTCCCACTTTCATTATCCTACCCGCTACCCCAAACTCCGATATTAGCTTTTCCACATTGGATTCTTAGTATTGCAATGGAAGGTTGGAAGAAAAATACATAGGGGAAGGGGCAGGTAAGTTGACTGGAGATATTTTGGTTGTGTTTTGCAATTCTATTTGGGGACAAGAAATCTACACTTTAGTGTGTTACCCCTATTTCCATTCATCAGTGGTTCAACCCAAGGCTTCTCAATGCCACCTGAAACTGAAGAGTCTTGACAAGGCAGGTGAATATGAGAGTGCTGACACCCTGAGTCTCAAGGTCCCTCATCTTTCTTGACCATTGTAAGCTACCTGACATCTTGTGCAAACTCTTCTCTGTCTTCAGATACCAATGGAACTTGGCTTGGCTTTCAGGACACTTTGTTGAGAAATGGAAATGCTTGCATGGTTGTCAGTATGGCTCAGACTTCCAATGGAATGAAGGCAGAAATAGGGGAAGGCTCCAGAAGAAGTCTACGAGGCTAGAATAGCAGAACCTGCAGTTGAACCCTTTTCATTGAGGAGAACAAGTTCATGCTACTGAGATAATTTCCCCGCACTCTTCCCTACCAAGCTAGATTCTGGCACAGGGTGGTTGTATAGTTCTGGTTTGAAATGGGGCAAAGGAGGATGAGAGAACTTCTGTAGTTCAGCACCTCTGTCTCATGAGACTTCAGCAGAAGATGATGACGCGGAAGTTGAAAAATAAGCTTTCATACAAATACTTCGTCCCTTCTTCCAGAATACCCATTAAGCAAATCAAGCTTTGGATGGTAGGTATTCTTTCCATTCAAACTTCAAAATCCCCATTCTTCCTAGTGTAACTGATCAAGCCAGAGCCAAATGCATTCACAAAGTGTGGACAATTTTTTTTGATTGAAATATTTTGGTTTTTTGGGGGGGTTGGCTGTTAACATTAAAAGTAGGATACTAAGTTTTAATTCCTCTCTTGGGACAGGAATGGGGAAAGCCAATAGGACCATCAAAGGCTCTTCGGTCTAACACTGATGCACTCACGGGCAGCATATCCGGTGGATCCCTACCTGTGACTGCACGTTGGCTCCAACCTGGGCCCCTTGGTAAGACTCCCCATTGAGTGACTGCACGCTCATGAACAAATCTCCAGAGTTTGACATGCTAAAAGAACTGGAAGAACCTGGAAAGGAAAGAGTGAGGCACCTGAATCATAGAGAGGAAGAGGGATTGAAACCACACGCCGGTCAGCCAAGAAGAAGGAACGACATGCAAAGAAAAACCCCAGACAGGAAACAAGAACAGTCAGGTTAGTAGCACGGAGGATAGAGCAAGCAAAAAAAAAAAAAACCTAAAAAACAAATAGAGAGAGGATGCACTGTAACAGCTGTAACTATTACATCTCTAAAAAGCAAAATTTGTCCTTCCAGCAGAATGGAGCCTTTCAGAACTCACTGGTAGGTGGTGCTATTATATAGGAACCCTCCTCAATTCATCGGGGCCCATATTTTCTATTTTGGGGTTAGAAGGTAATTCTATCACGGTAGAGAGTATTTGAATTCCTTTGCAACCTTTGACATTGTTCAGCTGCAGTGTCTAGAAGGCAGATTATTTTAGGAAGCCTTCTTAGAATATACGACTCCTCTAAGTACTGATGACATAAAAAGAAGTCGGTGGTGTGTGCCATGCATGAGAGGTACAGATGACAGCCCCACAATGAATCCATCGTAACCAGTCTGGCAGAGTATCAAAAAGTGGCATGGTGACAAATGATGGCGACTGGCAGCCCCAGGCATCCAGATACACACACAATGTGTCATCTGTTGGCCAGAGAAGAAAATAGACCAGGACAGTATGTTAGGGCTGTCCTGACCTGATCGATGGCATCTTGGTATCAATGGTTATCTCTGAAAGTACATAGCGAGGCCAGGAATTAATTACAATCATCACGTGGGACTGAAAAATGTTATTCCAAACCTAAGCCCTTTTCCAGCTTCCCCCCCCCCCTGCATACCATCCCTCCCAGAGCATACCTCATCCTACAGGGGAAAACAAACAAACAAACAAACCCAACAACCTGGCTGGAATGCATGAGATAAGATTGGAAGGGATTATTCTGCAACTCTCGTGCAATTCATCATGTTAAGTGTGAGAAAGCTCAACGTGCAAGGTTTAGTTCCAAGCATGATGTTAGGCTTGAAGGGAGAGACTTCAGGGACCCAGGTCAGCTCCACGGCAGACTTGTAACATCAAACTGTGTCCCCCTGGAAGATATGCAGCTATGGTGGCTCTAACTGCCCCCCTCCCAATGATGCTCGTAATTGAGAATTTTCAGTTGCACTTTGACTTTGCAAACAAACCTTTGTTCCTAAAGCGAAGTAGGGGGGCTTATTTGAAGAGTATGAACACATGTGGTAAGGAAGCAAAGTTCTGAGAGGTTCTTTGTAAACATCTGTCCTGACCAATTCTCACACAACCTTTCTTGCCCCTCACTACAGGCCTCCTGAAGGTACAATAATCTACAGGGGCAGAAAGGTTTTTCAAAAGGCGAAAACGCGTGGTCACTTTAGCCTCCTTTATTCCCTATTTCAGCCAGGATTCAGCCAGGATCGAACACGTTTGGCTGAATCCTAGCTGAAACAGGGAATAAAGGAGGCTAAAGCGACCGTGCGCTTTTTGCCCAAAGTCTCCTGTAGCTATCTGAACGATTCCCGCTGACTTACAGTGCATTCCTAAGGAGAGTTACTCCAGTCTAAGCCCATTCGTTTCAATGGGCTTAGACTGGAGTAACTCTCCTTAGGAATGCACTGTTAAGTGGTCTTAGAATAAATTGCTAAGAATCAATTTGACAACAACAAAATGCACTACGGTCACAGTTGATGGAGAAATTATCACAGTTTTACAACGAACAATCCAAACAGTCTACTGGGAATCATGTGGATCACTTTCCCCCATTCCTATACTGTGCTGTGTACACTTACCAATTTTTTGAATGCAAAATAAACAATGTCATGATTACATCAATACTTTGCCTTATTCAGCACCTGAGATTTACTTAATTACTTAAGACTCACAAGAATGCCCTCTGAGTGAAGGAAGTATGGTTTTCTCCCTTTAACAGATGGCCTCAATAAATGAGTTGGATTTCCAAGGTCATGCAACAAGCCAACGATATCACCAAGAGAAGGCCACTGGAATTCTGCGTGCCTCCCTGCATTTGTTTTACTTCATTTAAACCATGCCTTTCTCCTCAATGGGGATTCACAGTGGCCTACATCATTTCCCCTTCTCTATTTTATCCTCACAAGAACCCTGTGGGGTAGGGTAGGTGGAGAATGTGTGACTGGCCCAAGGTCACCCAGCGAGCTTCCATGGCACAGCCGATATTCAAACTTGGGTCTTCTGACTCCTAGTCTGATGCTCTAACCACTACACCATGCTCTAACCACTCTCAGCCTCATCTATCTCACAAGGTTGCTGTGGGGAGGGGAAGGGAGGGTGATTGTAAGCTGGAGACTCCTTTCAGTAGAGAAAAGCAGGGTATAAAAACCAACTCTTCTTCTTCTCATCGTTTTTTAACTGGAGATGCTGGGGACTGAACCTGAAACAATCTGCAAGCAAAGCAGGTGATCCACTGAGCCATCAGCTCCGTGGATTCAAAACCTGGCCTCCCCAACCTAATCTGACACATTTACTACAATACCACACTGGTTCCAAAAAGACAGATCACCCACTTTAAAGATGTTGCAGTGAAAGTTAACTATCCAGACTGATTTAGCAATCATGACGCATCATTCTTTATTACACCAGTATCTTGGAAACTATTAAGGGTGTGAGCTATGCCATTTACAAGATATACATTGCAACTGAGATAACAGGTACAACCGATCAGAAGAGTCCCCTGTTGAGAACTGATGAATGGGAGATTAACAGATCCTATTCATTTCTATATGGCATGCACAAGAAACTTCCCTGTGGATTGCTACCGGGGTGTTCTAAAAACGTATGTAAATGTCTGAGTGGAAGCTCAGCATTGCTGCTATAGATGTGAAGATAAATATGCGCATACCAATGATACGCGCATTGTACAGATGCATTTTATGTCAGAGCAGTAATTACCGAGACGGCCCTTTGCATCGTCTGTGGTGCTGCTTCAGCATTTTTGGCATCAATGCACACTTTTGGGGAGGGACGGGAATACAAGAAACAGCCCCATTGCACAGTGTGGGGGAAGAAGGAGTAAGACCAAACATAAAGTCACAAACTCCAGCACAGTTCAAGGCACCTTTGTGTTGCAAAAATATTAACAATACTTCTGTGTGCTGGTGGTACCCTTTCCTAGGATTCACAGTTAGGTAACAGTTAGGTCATAGGCCTTTCCTATGGTGGGTCTTTAGAATGGCTTTTGGAATGGCCTGTGGTTGTGGAAGGCACCTTCCTCGCTACCCTCAGGGAAGGCAGATAAGATGGTTCCATTCGAGAGGGCATTTGGTAGAGTGTAAACTGTTCTGGCAGACCTGGCTGAATTTTTTAAACTGTGCATATCGTTTTTTAATCTGCCTTTTTTGCCCTTCAAGTGACAGCTGACTTATGGCGACCTCGCAGAGAAAGGGTGTCGAACTCAATTGTTACGAGGGCTGGATATGACATAAATGTCATTTAGTCGGGCCCGGCCATACCTCACCAGCCCAGTTTGAGGATGTGTGGGGTGGCTGGCTGTCTTGAGTGGCTCATAGGCCGGATAAGAGATCTCAAGGGGCCAGATCCAGCCCTCAGGCCTTATGCTTGACAACTCTGTCGTAGAGTTTTCAAGGCAAGGGACTTTCAGAGGTGGTTTGCCATTGCCTGCTTCCATGTCATGCCCCTGGTATTCCTTGAAGGTCTCTCATGCAAACACTTGTCAGGGTCGAGGCTGAGAGGGTGTGACTGGCCCAAGACAGAAAAGGCAGAAAACCCCTTTATTTCCTCCACTACCAGGTAAAAAAACCAGAATAAAAGTCCCTTGATGGTTTGGAGACTTGCAACAAAGTTTTCTACTGGCCCCAGATACCCCTATATATAAACACGTGGAGAAATATTATTGTTGTTGAAACTTATTTTCCTTCCCTTGAAGTTTCTCAGATGCTTTAAGTATGAACCCTCCAAATTTACCTTGGGATTTGACTTTACGCAAAATCTGGTGAAAGCTTTAACCGTTTTGTACTCCCTTTGTGGGCTTTCTACTTCATGAACACCCTCTTCCTTTTTGCTGTACTGCTCTCCTATACATTCCAGCATCCACCATAATTTCTGCCAGCGATTCTGTCCCTGCATTATTCCGATGCGAAGAGTTGCCCCCTGCAAAAGCTGATGGTCTGTGAGTGTAAAGTGCCATGAAGTCATATTATTCCATAATTTTAGGGATACAGTTCGAGCAATTTAGTTTTTTGGAGTGGCTATTTTCTATCTCCTTGCTGAGCTGACTTTGAGAATACTGTAATGCTCTCTATAGTGGGATGCCCTTGAAGACAATTCGTAAATTGCAGCTGATTGAGAATGCAACAGCACAATTATGATCAGGGGCTAGCTGGTGGGAGTAGATCTCCCGTTATGAAACAGCTACCCTCTCTGCTAATTTGTTTCCAAGTCCAATTCAAGGGGCTGGTTACAACTTTTAAAGCCCTTTATGGACTAGGACCTAGATATCTAAAGGGCCACCTTTTCCCATATGTGCCCATGGGCCAACTAGTCTCAAGCTACAACCTACTGTCAGTTCCTCCATTTAAGGTAGCCTGTCTGGCACCAACCAGAGCCTGCTCCACTGTAGCTCCCATTTTGAGGAATGGGCTTCCTGAGAAGATATGGGGTATAAAACAGCAGGTATTTTTAAAGGAAGGGGGTTATCAGGAGTTTTATTTTGATGGTTTTAAATTTTAATGTTTTAATTGTGACTTGTAAGCTGCCTTGAGACGTGAGGGGAGGTAGGATGCAAATGAAGAAGAGTTGGTTTTTATATGTCGACTTTCTCTACCACTTCAGGAAGAATCAAACCGGCTTACAATCACCTTCCCTTTCCCTCCCCACAACAGACACCCTGTGAGGTAGGTGGGGCTGAGAGAGTGTGACTAGCTCAAGGCCACCCAGCAGGCTTCATGTGTAGGAGTGGGGACACAAATCCAGTTCACCAGATTAGCCTCAGCTGGTCTTTCCAGATCAGACTCCACTGCTCCAAACCACCGCTTTTAACCACTACACCACTCTGGCTCTCACAAACAACTTTATTCCAGTGGTACACAACTCAAATCATTATGTGGGCCATGAATGGATCTTGAATGGTGCTTAGTGGGCCAAACAGTTACATCACCAGGCCCTGCCCCTGTGACATCCCTGTTGCGAAGAAGGGGGAAGTTGGGTGTGCTTCTGCAGTGTTATACAGCTTCCAAGACTCTGCAGTTGTTATAACAAAAAACAGCTCACTGAGGATGCCTGAGAGTGGAAACTTCTCTAGTACACCAGAGAGACTATGTGTCTTTGTTGTAGGGCTGCTAAACTCCAGGTACTAGCAGATCTCCGCTATTACAACTGATCTCCAGCCGACAGAGATCAGTTCACCTGGAGAAAATGGCCGCTTTGGCAATTGGGCTCTATGGCATTGAAGTCCCTCTCCTCCCTAAACCCTCAGGCTCTGCCCCAAAAATCTCCAGGTATTTCCCAACCCCCCGAGCTGGCTACCCTACTTTGTTGTGCTGGAATGGTAGGATACAAGCCAAGCGGCTGGCAGGCTTTTGTGTCTGATCACTGTCCGCGTTTCCCATTTGGAGCTACGCGTAAGGAAAAGTAATATTGGAATTGGTCCTGAATTATTCTGCTGCGACTGGTTTCATAAAATCATTAGGCAAACATGCAGAAGACAGATCTATCCGTGACTGCTATTCATGACAGGCAGAGGATCAGTGAACTCTTTGGCGATACCTCTCTTGGAATCAGAGCAGTATATAGGTAGATGTATCAACAAAAAAGTCATTAAAGATATTACCTATCAGGTTGCAAGATTCTGTGGCATGTGTAATAAGGCAGAAGAAGCTGTCATAATGTCTTTTATGTTAAACAGACCATTTTACCAAGAGTTGTTGTAACTAAATTTTCATTTTACTTTATCAAATACTCGACATTTTTAATTATTTACGATATTTCTTTTTGTGTAAGCTGGTCTTTGACTGTAATAAATAAATGATGATGAAGTCATTAAGAACATTAAGAAATAAGGGCACTATCTAGAAAGGAAATAGGGTTCTAATCTTCATCCCTATGAAAATTTTAGGTACTTTGCTTTGCTTTTCCTTTATACTACACTACATGTAGGATATATTATAAATGTCTTTATTTCATTGTTCTATAATAATCCAATTTTATTGCACTGTCCATTGTGTGCATTATCCTGGTCTTTAATGTATTGTTTTTATAACTCTGTAATCTGTTTTAAATCTTAAACTAGAAAGGTGGACCATGAATGAAACAAGTAAATAAACATTCTGACAAAGTGCAGAGTCCATTTCCCATCACCACCTAGCAACACAGCCCATCTTTGTGTATCTAAGATTAAGGGGTCACAAAGTTTGCAAGTCAGAGAATGTGACTTCCAGATTTATTTTTAGCAATGACTCCATACTGGTCCTGGCTTGAATGGGGTGGACCACAGGTCTGATTCTGCAAGGTAATTCTTGTTTTCTTTTTCTCTGGCCTCTTCACAGCTTGGATTAGAGGAACAAATATTGAAAGAAAGATTATTTCCACAAGGAAACTGTAAAAGAAGAAAGTACTGGCCCTAAATTCTATAAATTCTTTTTAAACAGAATTATATTAACTATAGGATTATCAAATCAGTTCGTTACTGGATTTTTTCCTGGCTTTTGACTGTAGATTAAATAGAAGGGAAATATTTTGATGACTTTTATTTTAACAGAATGGATACATTTACAGCCTCATTAGATCGTCAATGCCTTCTTTTTATCAACATTATCATCTCGTATATACTAAAAGGGAACATTTTTAAAGTCTTGCGTAAGGGGGGAATTCTTATTTAATGACATTAATATCCATCCAGTTAAGTATGCAGCAAGTTAAATAAAGAGACCTAATTCATTCTAACCCTCGCTTAAATTACCAAGAAATTAACAATTTAGTTGTTTTCAGGCCTGTAAGGAAGAGACTGTCTTAAGTGCACCTGGATTAGGAAGAAGCAGCAGTTTGCCAAGGATGATTGATTTACACTGCAGGGGAGAAGGAGAAGATCAGAAAAGATACATAGCAGCGGGGAGGGAGGAAGGGAGAAAGAAAGAAAGAATGAAAGAGAGAGAGAGAGAGAGAGAGAATCTGAGATGGTGTCAGAACCAGATACAAGGAAGAGGTTTTTGGAAGTGGGTAAGGAGAACCAGAAATGTGCAGTCAGAATAAGAGGGAAAGCAACAGAGGAGGAAAAGACAACAGACCGATGAAGAGGTTTTCACTTACATGAGCCCCACCTGGCAGGAAAGCAGAGGGGCACAGAAAGAGCTGTCAGCTAGAAGGCTAACGGGTGCATCCCATAAAATTAACTGCTATGACTCACAGCAAGGCTGAGGGTGTCACACAATGTCCATGATAATTAGTGGCAGCTTCCATCATGAGTAAAGAGCAAGGTGCCCACCATACTCCCTAAGTGCCAGGTTCAATGTTTCCCAGCATCCTCAGACCCGAGAGTTAGTGAGGCATCAACGTAAAGGACTGTAAGGCTAGTGCTATGAAGTTAGACCCACGGACAGAATGTCATGCATTTCATTAACATCCAGCCTGAAGAAGAGTCCTTGGGGACCTGAAAGCTCGCGCAATGTCATGTGTCAGTTTAGTTGGTCTTAATAAAAGGTGTTACACGGGCTTTGTCCTACAGAGAAAATGGCCATTTTCACTGGGTTTGCTAAGAGAAAACAAATCTCATCAACTACATTTCTTAGAGTCTAGCACATACCTGTTCTCCCTAAAATGTCCACTGCCTTCTTTTTACAAATAAGAGGGCGGTTTCACACAGCTCTCACAGCAACCCCCCCCCAATTTGGCTTTGAGGGTACTCATCCTCAGGGTACTGCAGCCACTTTTCGGCTCTCTGATGACACTATGTGTCACATTTTTATCCTATCCAGACCTACCCCGTCACTCTAACCACAGCACCAAAATTGGCTCTGAAATATGCATTATATACAAGATGGCAAGCAGCTGTTTGTCACATTCACTACCTAAACCTTTAGAGGTTCATGGGGAAAAAACCCTTAGATGTATAGCTATAAATGATGCAGCCCTAAGACTCAAAGCCATTCTGGGCTACCCGGAAGGTTTGGTGGGGTTTTTTTTTGCTGTCAAGTCACATCTGACTAATAGTGACCCCTGGTGGGGAATTCAAGGCAAGAGACGTTCAGCGGTGGTTTGCCATTGCCTGCCTCCGTGACACGACCCTGGAATTCCTTGGAGGTCTCCCATCCAAATACTTGCCAGGGTCGACCCTGCTTAGCTTCTGAGATCTGACGAGATCAGGCTAGCCTCGGTTATTCAGGTCAGCAAACCAAGATTATTTATCTTTTCCAGCGAGCCAACACTCTAAAGGACCCCGTTTCTCCTACTAAATGGAGACTGTTGTGAACATCCTATGAGGAAACCCACATGAAATGTGGTCTTGTGAAAATTTAGGTCTTGTGAAAGTTTGATTCCTTGCCATTACATAAGGGCAAACCCAGGTTCCCCCTGCCCCAGTTTGCTGTTCACAGGCCAGAGAGCAAAGCTAATAAAAAGGGGTCAATTCCCTTGTATCGTAACCACCTTGCTGAACTGATGTGTAACTTCTCACATCCGCCTCAACATGGCAGGCTGGGGGCAACTGCCAGAAATGGAAGATACCTTCAACTTGGCCTGAAAACCTCATAAGCTCCAGCTACCTCGGCAACCCACTGATTCCTTCTCTTGGTCAGGAGGACTCACCTGTGGAACATTCCCCTAGTCTGGCAACCGTACTACCAAACAGGCATCAGGCAGAGAAGACAAGGGTGGGAGGAACTGACTCTCTCACAGAAGGAGGAGTGATGTTTCCAGGGATTCCCAATTCTATCCCCTCAGCCGAGGACAGCAGCAAATTCCTAATGGGTGGGTGGGGGTTCTTCTGGCTAAGGATTCCAATGGGGGGGTCCCCTCTGTCTAAATATTCTGGCCATTGGGAGGATTCACCTCATGGTGACAAGAGAAACACTCTACTTCACTGTGAATTCAGAGCTGCCCTCCCACCATCACCATGACAACCTGAGGAGAAGGCTCAGTGGACCATTTTCTATTATGTGGGCATCACGGCCAAGCTGTCATGACTTGTGGGCTAGAATAACCGCCAGAGTGTTTCAGGCCCTTCCACAATCAACTTTCCAATAGGAAGACCTTGGAACTTCAGTGCTTTATTAATAGTGGATATATTTGCGAGCAGGGGCTTATCATGTTTTCCAATAATACGCAGGTGAAATGATGCCAGTTTTGAGCCTTCCTGGAAAGCGGTTGCTGGCAGTTTTAAAGTCATGCCTCATATCCAGCTCAACCAATAAGATTTGCAACCTGGAAGGAAGACAGCAAATCCCACAACCCAGCACATTTGGCATTTCCCCTTTCTTAAACCAAAAGTATCGCATAGTGTCTAGATCAAGGGAAGTAATACTACCACTGTATTCTGCATTGGTCAGACCTCACTTGAAATACTGTGTCCAGTTTTGGGCTCCACAATTTAAGAAGGATGTTGACAAGTTGGAGCGTGTCCAGAGGAGAGGACCAGAATGGTCAAAGGTCTGGAATCCATGCCCTCTGAGGAGAGACTTAGGGAGTTGCGTTTGTTTAGTTTGGAGAAGAGAAGGTTAAGGGGTGACATGATAGCCATGTTTAAATATTTGAAGGGATGCCATGTTAATGAGGGAACTAGCTTGTTCTCTGTTGCTCCAGAGACTAGGACATGGAGTAATGGATTTAAACTAAGAGAAAAGCGATTCCACCTAAACATTAGGAAGAATTTTCTGACGGTGAGGGCAGTTTGATGGTGGAATGCGCTGCCTTGCGGGGGGTGGGGGGTGGAGTCCCCGTCTTTGGAGGTCTTTAAGCAGAGGCTGGATGGCCATCTGTCGGGAGTGCTTTGATTGTGGGATCCTGCATGGCAGGGGGTTGGACTGGATGGCCCTTGTGGTCTCTTCCAAAAGTCACAGTCCATCTTATTGCCCACAATTAGACATAAACACAATTCATTGTATTGTATGCAGCAAACGCAAAACACAGAGTTGGATTAAAACCAATTTGCACCTCGGCAAGCAGACACGAGAACCACCATAGGCCCACACAGATATAAGGCAGAGGAACAAACCACATTTGAATCTCTGTTGCCCTCTGGCACCAAAGAAAAAGAAATTAGACACAGCTGGTCCTACTTGTAGGGAAACACTGATCATGGAGAAAGAAAGCAATAATCCAGGAATACAGTCCACACCAAACAGACCCAATAATAGAATGATGAGGGGGGGGGGGTGGACGTCGAGCACAATCCACTGGGAAGTTCTACAGTAAGAGAATGTGCTCATATGTAGCGTACTGAAGAGAAGATGCACACATACATCTCCCACTGATTCAACATCACATGAAGTGAGTTTTGCAGTCAATTGTGCCCCATTCTATATGCTGGATTCTATGTATCTGGGTCACCCAAAAGATAAAAAAGAAACCCTCTGTCCTGGTGAAACATACAAAAGTATGCATGGACAACCTTTCTCCGGACAGAATTAACAACTAGGGTAAAATGTTATCCATGCAAAAAAAAAGAAAGAAACAAACAAACAAAAAAAAAAATCCAAAACCCAACACATTTAATTACACAACAAGACCACATTGCCTTTAGAAAACAGAAAAAGAAAAGACAGAAACAAAATATCCTAAATGAATACATTTCCCCCAAAGTGAACAGAGGGAACCAATCTTTTTTTAAAAAATAAACACATTAATACTAAATGAAAATAAAACCCCAAGGGAGAAAAAAAAAGAGAACAATAACAACCCAAAAGAAAAAAAAAACTAACCAGCTGAATTGGGAGTTGAGGGTGAGTTAGCTTGACTTCCATGAGCTGACACATTTGTAGCAGTGACAGCTGTTTTGGCAGCATAAATATTGGCTTCCTCTTGAAATTTACCTATGTTCTTCTTGTACCGGATTCGCTTATTTCCAAACCAGTTTGATACCTAGAGCAAGTCGACGAGAAAAGATAAAAAAAGTCGTTAATAAGACGCTGAAAAAAATAACAAGGATGGAAAATGAAGTGGGAAAAAATGCAAGTGAAATAAATGCTTTGAAATAAAGCCTATCCCCGCCCCCTGAAATCAGAATAGATCCCCCCCAAAGATATCAGATTTTATGCCTAGATTTAAAATTATAGTAACCTGAATTCTAGTTTATATTTCCAGGGTTTGAGCCTTTAGGCTAGGGGTGTCAAGGCCCGAGGGCTGGATCTGGCCCACAACCAGCCGAGGCAGCCACTGCCCCACTCTCGATCTGGGCTGGTGAAGCATGGCCCAGCCTGACCAAGTGACATTTATGTCATATCCGGCCCTCGTAAGAATTGAGTTTGACACCCCTGCTTTACGCCATATTCTAAAATCGTGTTTCAAACATTTTCTTCTGCTCAGGAGAGCTGGAGACTTACTTTTTGAATGGAAGCTGATACTGTCTTGATATGTTATATTGAATCACAGATATCCTAGGGCTGGAAGGGACAAGAGAGCCATCAAGTCCAATCTCCACCCCAAGGCATCAGCTCTCCCATTAAGTATCCCCCCACCAAGCCTTTAATCTACTGTGCCACAAGCAAAGAGGAAAACAAACAATCAAACAAAAAATGTTACAGCATTAAAACTGCTGTTAAACTTTGTGTTCCCACGCATCACTTGGACATGTATAGGTGTTTTGCAATGTTGGCGTAATGCAAAAACCCATTTGTGGATAATCAGAACTCAACAGTCCATACAATGTTTGCAAGCCTTGATATTGTAGATAGTTACCAACAAAAGATAGACCGGACTTCATAGCAAATTTGTTTAGGATTAATTACTGAAACAGTATCTCGTGTTGAGAGATAGTGTGAGTCCAAATATCTTCAAGGGCAGGAGGTAGAATTGCCAACCTCCCGATGGGATCTCCCTAAATTAAAACTAGTCTCCAGACAACAGAGATCAGTTGCCCTGGAGAAATGGCTGCTTGGGTGGGTGGACTCTATGGTGTTACACCCTACTGATGTTCCTCCCCTCCCCAAACCCCCTCACCCTCAAAATCTCCAGGAATTTCCCAAGCCAGAGTTGGCAACCCTAGCAGGGAGAGGGAACTTCCTTTGTCTGCTAGAGTCAGGACGGAAAATAATTTTCTCAGCATTTACAGAACTCACTACTACAGGGCATGGTGATGGCCACTAGTTTAAGCCCTGTGCAGACAGGTGAGAGGCAGTAAACCTCTGAATAATCCTAACCTTGGGGCCAAAGAGCAAAGGATCACCATTGCCACACTTCTGAGCAGCCAGAGACATTTGACTGACCACTGCTGGACACTCAAAGCTTAGAGGAGTCCTGCTTGATCAGACCAGTGCTCCATCTAGACCAGCATCCCATTTCACATAGTGGCCAGCCAGTTGCCCTGGAGAGTCAACAAACAACATAGAGGCCAAGGCCTTCCCTTGGTGTTGCCCTCCTAGCGCTGGTATTCAGAGGCTTACTGTCTCTGAATATGTAGTAAACACAGCTGCTAGCCACTGCTGGCCCTATCCTCTTCCATTGAATCTGTCTAATCCCCCCCCCCCTTAAAGCCATCCATGCTGGTGGCCATTACTGCATCCATTAGAAGCAAATTCCATTTAATTACCAGATGAGTCACAGAATCATAGGGTTGGAAAGGACCACCAGGGTCATCTAGTCCAACCCCCTGCACAATACAGGAAAGTCACAACTACCTCCCCACCACACACACCATGACCCCTACTCCATGCCCAGAAGATGGCCAAGATGCCCTCCCTCTCATGATCTGCCTAAGGTCACAGAATCAGCATTGCTGACAGATGGCCATCTAGCCTCTACTTAAAAACCTCCAGGGAAGGAGAGCTTACCACCTACCGAGGAAGCCTGTTCCACTGAGGAACCGCTCTGTTAGAAAGTTCTTCCAAATGTTTAGACGGAAACTCTTTTGATTTAATTTCAACTCTTTGGTTCTGGTCCGACCTTCTGGGGCAACTGAAAACAACTCAGCACCATCCTCTAAATGACAGCCCTTCAAGTACTTGAAGATGGTTATCATATCACCTCTCAGTCTTAAATCTAATGTCATGTCAGTTCTAAATCTAAAGGCCCACTACTTCATTGGGTATCCCTGAGTTCTCCTATTATGGGAGGAGAGAAAATTGTCTTTCTATTCACTTTTTCCATCTAATGAACAATTTGAATGCATGAAGCGAGCCTCATATTGAGTGAGACCGTGGTTTATCAACATCAGTATTCAGAGTGGCAGCAGCACCCCAGGGTCTCAAGTAGAGGTTGTTCACATCACCTGTATCAGATCCTTTTAACTGGAGACTTTGACACAGCCACTCCCTTGATCCAGATGGACCTTGGCCTGACCCAGCAAGGAAATCCTTTTATTTTTATGTGATAAGTGTATACACAGGCATCTTCTCTGAAATCCAATGTACTCGTGCATGAAACTTTGGATTTTTCATGTTGATTTTGCATAAGAATGGCATCTTCTAATGCTAATCTAACAATACCTAGTTTTTAATTTTGCATTTTGTAGGCTCCCCCGGCATGGAACAACAATAGCTAGGTTCAGCAAAAAGTGGTATGTTGGACTTGTGAATCTGAAAACATGGAGGCAGTTACCAACCCCCAGTATACAGACAGGAAAAATGCAGGGAAGACTCAGGTCAAGAAATTAGGGAGCCCAAGGCTACCACCACCTGAGGATAAAAAGTTAGTGAAAGGTGAGGTTGAAATTGGAAATATGGAAAGGATATCCCACCCCCCTAAAATTCCAGGATAACGTCAGAGCTCTGGAACATGTTTTGGCAGTTTCCACCTTTGTATACTTAAAGAAAGCCACACGTTTTCTGATTGCAGAAAGCAGCAGCAAAGAAGAACATACATGTTGCGAGATGGAGTGAGGATAGAATTATCTCTTTCTTGTTTAATAGGTGACCAGAACAACAGCCTTTATATAATATACCCAAATTACGGGGTGGGCATTCCTCACAGAGAAACATGTCTGAAAAGGAAACCATGAAGCCATGGGAGGGGTTCCAGAAGTCAAGCTCCAAGGGCAACAAATGACCTATCCACATAATTTCTGAAAACGTCTATTCCTCATAAAATCCGGACAATTTGTTACACTGTTCTGAGATGTGACACAGAGAGCCTGCCTAGGGAGCAGTGTAATTTGACCACGTTTCATTGGAAGAATGTTTAAAAAGCTGAGTTTCAGAAGTTTAGACACATTGCCTTGAGCATGAAGCTGCAGAGTTAATCTGTCTGTGTGTGTGAGTATGCATCTCAGCAAAATGTATTTTTTACGTATCTTTTTTCCCTCATATAAATTCAGAAGTGTTCCAGGAATTATGGCCTAACCTGGGTAGGTGAAAATCCCAAGTAGGTTAATAAAGTTATGAAGCTTTGACATTGACGTTGTTATTTTTTGTTAAAGCGCTGGCTAGCTGAGTGTGTATGTGGTCAGTAAAACAAGACTTGTGGCTAGAATGTTTGGCTAAAAGGAAAACGGCCCATTGCCTGGCCAGGGAAATGCAGAAAAGATAGCAGCAGCTTCATTAACTATCTGATGAGAGGGATGTAATCAGGGGAAATGGAAAATCCATGGTTCAGATGATACATTTATTTTCTTTCTTTTAAAAAAAGTTTTTATTTTTAAGAATAAAAGGAGTAAACATAAAAAGGGGGTAATGCATCAAAAATCTTATATCTACTGTTCAGTAAATATATATATTTACTGGGTGTGAATATACCTTATGTCCCAGTTCAATCTCTAACATTCTAGAGTATAATGTATTTGTTCTCAATTTATTTACTTCTATGTTTCTGTTAAGCTTAAACAAAAATACATTTTAATAACACATTTTTAAATATTATCCATATCAAACGCCTCATAGTTTATGCTGTTCTCATGTAAACATAATAAAGCCTCCAATTTTTTTTAAAAAAAACTTATCTGGGTCTTTTATTTACTAGACTAGTTAGTTTCGCCATCACAGCATATTCTGCCAATTTATTCTTCCATTCTTCTATATTGGGACCTTCATCTGATTTCCATTTTGCAGCTAGTACCACTCTGGCTGCTGTGATCGCATATCTGTAAATTTCCTCAGACGCCTTTTCCACTGCTGCTGGCGTTAACCCAAGTAGCAGATACTTAGGATCCAAAGCTAACTTAGCTTATAACATTGTCTGCATTTCTTTATGAACTTGAATCCAATCTTGCTTCACAATCCTACAGGACCACCAAGTATGAAAGAAGGTCCCCTTCAATCTCTGCACTTCCAGCAATGTTCGCCGTACTCCTTATTTTCCTTATTTATCTTCTAAAGGCCCCTTTTGCTGGGGTTTTCTTTGCGGCATTGCTGTGCGAGGGCACCAGGTTGGGACACGGTGCGGACACAGCATCACAGGGCCTACGGGGAGCGGCTAAGACATCTTCGGGCTGTTTAGCTTGGAAAGAAGGCGGCTAAGGGGAGACATGATAGAGGTCTATACAATTGTGCATGGTTTGGAGAGAGCGGACAGGGAGAAGCTTTTCTCCCTCTCCCATAATACTAGAACGTGGGGTCATCTGCTGAAGCTGGAGGGTGAGAGATTCAAAACAGATTATAAAAGGAAGTATTTCTTCACACAACGCATAATTAAATTGTGGAACACCCTGCCCCAGGGTGTGGTGATGGCTGCCAACTTTGAAGGCTTTAAGAGTAGAGTGGACATGTTCATGAAGGAAAGGGGTATTCAGGGCTATAAGTTAAAATGGTTACTAGTCATGATGCATCCCTATTCTCTCCAGTATCAGAGGAGCTTGCCCATTATATTAGGTGCTGTGGAACACAGGCAGGATGGTGCTGCTGCAGTCGTCTTGCTTGTGGGCTTCCTGGAGGCACCTGGTTGGCCACTGTGTGAACAGACTGCTGGACTTGATGGGCCTTGGTCTGATCCAGCAGGGCCTTTCTTATGTTCTTATGTATGTGGCTTTGCAAAGACGTGAGAGCAGTGGACAAAAGGGTCGCAAGATCAGGGCTGCAACTGTTGTCTTTAGTCATGGATTCTGGCCTCACCCCTTCCCTCCCTTCCATGACACTGAAAACAGGTGGCTTCAGAATGGAACAGGACAGACCTTGGCTGAGGGGGGTGGGGTGGGGAGTTTGACAGGCAGGTCCAGGGACCAGGCTATTCCCCCCAAACACAGTGCAGAAAGGCTCACCCTTTCAGTGGAAGAAGTGCTCTTAAAACCAACCACAAGTCAGGTCAAACATTGCCTGAGCAACTGGCTTGATTACAGTAGGGTTGCCAAGTGCCAGGTGGTGGTGGGCAAACCCCCTGCCAATCCACCTGGCTACCCGCCAACCAGCTGAGGGTCGGCGGGCAACACAAACACGCACGCCTGCCCACCGCACCACATCACTTCCAGTTTACACCTGGAAGCGCCGCATCACAAGGGGCCGTTTATCACTCAAACTCCCAGTTTGAGTGGTAAAAGATCCCTTGCAATGCGGCAGTTCCAGGTGTAAATGCATCGCAAGGGGCCTTTTACCACTCAAACTGGGAGTTTGAGTGGTAAAGGCCCCTTGTGATGGGGTGCTTCCGGGTGTAAACCGGAAGTGACATGATCATGTTGGCACGGCTGTGTGCACCATCTTTGCCTCATCTCTGCCCCAAAAACCTCCCGTCAGAAGAGAGGGGGACCTGGCAACCCTATTACAGGAGCCAGCCACCACATAACTCTGTCAATGCCTTCTCTTCAAAAGTGGATTTGTGTGTGTGCATGTTCCTCTTTCTTCAATTCATATACTAATATATCCAACAATTTTCAGAGAGTGTTTTGTGTATGTGTGTGTGTTTTTGCAGTGAGGCAAAAGTTGGCAAGAGTGTTGCAATACTGGCTTGGAAAACTTTGTAGGCATGCTTTTAGAAAGCGACTCAGCTTGATCCAAAGAAATAACAGCTGGATCATTTGCATGTTTTCTCAGAAGGAGAGAAAGTGTTAAATGTACCATAGACCTTATTTCTTCGTTACTATTCCAGACTGTATGACTACTTCATGATTATGTGATGTTGATAATTGTCTTTATGGCTGCAATAGTACATCCCCACATTTAAGAGGGTAACACACACGAGGATTAGTTTCCCTTGTGGATGGAAGCCTAAAACAGAGGAAGAAGTTTTGCAGTTCTATATTTTAATTGTTATCTTGCAAAAACAATGCACATATAGGCATAAATGTTTTTTTATATATTTATGTATATTTTTGAGTCTGGAATGTTGATTGCTTAGATCACTGAAGAAGGCTGTATGGCCAAAACACATATGGTTAGAGTCTAATTTTGTGATTTTATTCACAGTGGGTAGCCGTGTTAGTCTGTTTGCAGTAGTCAAAAAGGGCAAGAGTCCAGTAGCACCTTAAAGACTAACAAAAATATTTTCTGGTAGGGTATGAGCTTTCGTGAGCCACAGCTGAAGTATCTAAAGAAGTGAGCTATGGCTCACGAAAGTTCATACCCTACCAGAAAATATTTTTGTTAGTCTTTAAGGTGCTACTGGACTCTTGCCCTTTTTGACTTCTGTGATTTTATGTCTGATTGTGTTATATGAGTATGTCAATTTGGTAGGCTTTTTGCAGGGCCTTGTATGTGTTATCTGTGGTATTGAATTTTATCCTGAAATAAATATATACATATTTTGTACTGACATAATCTTTAGATTGTATAACCTTTAGCCTTGGATGTCTATTTATTTTTTTTCTTGACCTTTCGGGTACTTAATTTACTCAGAAGGAGCCCCCACACCACTGCCACCATGCCCCCAGATAAAGATTTCCTTTGTACTCCCCTCACACCACTCAGACCAAACCGAGATTCCATATGAAAGCAAATTACTCATCTCGTTCGGCTTTAAGGCCCCGAGAATTGTGTCCCACTATTTCCCCCTCTCAGTGACCCTGGTCCCACTGATATGAGTGGGCCCTGCTCCCAACTAGTGTGCACAATATCACAGTCTGAGGGCAAAGTGTCCGCCTGTCCTTCCATCTCCCTTTCACTTCCCCTTGGGTTTCTCCACCAAATAATCCAAGAGAAACTTGCTCCTCTCGATCAAGTAATAGAAGACTTGACAATAAGACAAATCTACTCACACAGGTAAGGAAATGGCCCTGGCCAGCTAGCTTATAATGAATTTTTTAAAAGCAGTAAGTCCTTCCTGAAGCCAATGAGCTGGTGCGAAGATAAGTGGAAATGCACTTTGGCAGGAAGATCTGCTAACTCACATGACTAGAAAATGCCCCTGTCATTCACATTGACTGCTAATGCATTTTCTCCCTCCCACAATTCTTCCTTCCTGTAACTCTGAAAAGTAATCAGCAGGCACTGGAACAAGGGACATTTCCAAAAATTTCTGGGAATTACCAATGATTATTAATATAACAATTAGTATTGTTACTGGTATAATACCAATAATAGTGATCCCCCCCAATTTCATTACTTAATGTTAGAATACATATCCCTAGTAAAGATAATGTTTAAAATAAGATGGTAAAATATCCTGTTACAGTGGGGAAAGATTCTCTTCAATAGCCTAAAATTCACTGTATGTTGACTGCAATTGTTTTTACTAGGTTGGCACTTATTAATGTCAAAGTTGAGAAGAAAACAGTCTCGTAAGTATTACGAGATACAGTCTCGTAAGTATTACTTCTCCGCTCTAGATATTAACAATGCAATCTTAAACAGAATTAGGCCCTTCGTAGCCCATTCACTGCAATGGATTTAGAAGGGTGTATCTGTTTGGGATTGTACTGTGAAACTGGAGAATCGGGATTGTCTGAGATTAGGGTGGTGAGTGAAGGCCTATCTAGGAAGCTGTTGTAACATATACGCCAGAGGCAGGATATGATGCAATAATTCATTCCATCAGTCTTCATCCTATGGTTCGGGACACTCAGGGGGTTCCAGAGCCCATTCTGTTGGGTTATAAGGCCTAACTGAACTGCCTTTCGGAAAGATCTACACAGACCATCATGCTTCATGCCTGTCTTTGCACACATCTAAGAAGATCAGCAGGACACCTAACTAGGTCATTTGGGGAAGAGAGGATTTCTCCATGGCTCTGACTTGTGCCTCACTCTGGCAACACCCCCTTGGGTTTCCGGTCCTCGGCTCTTTTGGTCTGCTGCTCGTGGACCTGGCCTGGACACCAGTGAGGTCATAACTTTGCCTGATCCCCTTGTTATCACAGGACTCTGACCGTGTGATTCCTGGTCACAGGCTTGCAGCTCAGTGGCTCTGGTTGACGACCGCTGGGTCTATACGCATTTTTCAAGAGCAACTTGCATGTAAGTAAATTTCAGTCCCTTTTTAAACAGATGGCAAGGTGTGGTTGATGCAATGCATTTGAGGGGACAACCCATTAGGAAATTCTTCTGCAAAAATCCCATTCCTTTCAAAGGGGTCAGGAGAGCTTCCTGGAGCAGAATAGCTCTCTCCTTTACTAAAGCAATTAGACAGTCCCGTGTGGCCTATTCTTAAGCAAAGCAAGCCACGCAGGACAGATGGAGCTACTGTTAACTAAGACAGATGAAGTCGCTATTTAAGTGGATACAAGTCTAGTTGACGATTCTCACAAAAGAGATTTACTGGGTAGGAAACAACAAGTGTGGATCTTAAGATCTGCTGTAGCTCAACAGTCCCACCAGTGATTCGGTGCAAGAATAAACAGCATATTTATCAGATCTTATGGTGACATAAAGCGGAAGGAATTGGCACCATGTCAAAAGATGAGAACAGAATAAAAAATGAACTGAAGAAATGGCCCAAACGCTACTAGGTCAGAAATTGTATATTACTTTTATTTTTTTTATTTTTTCGTTTTATATCCCGCCCTTACTCCCCAGGCTCAGGGCGGCTCACATGGTACTCTACATAAGTACAAAGCTACAATAAAAACAATAAAATATCGATATCAGTAAATTTCAGCCCCATAAAACCTCCGTAAAAAATTCCTAAGTTAACAGATATGGCACTCATTTTGTAGTAGAATAGGCCACTGCAAAGCCTACGGATAGTCAACGCCCTGTTACAGGCTTTGACATATTAGAGCACATGAACATGGTATTAGTGTTGTACATATGCAGAATTATTCAATATAAAACCCAATTACACATAAACTACAAAATATATAGCAGAGGTTTAATTTCCTTTTAAAAGGAAGGAGAGCCTGGATATTCTTTGCCAGAGGCTTCTGCTTCTATTACACTATTAAAGGTTTCAGTAATTTATTAGCAACGCATTTTGCCTTTTTCTATGACCTTTCCCAGCCTTTTCAATGGCTAACGAGAAACGGTTAGCAGCTCTTTCTATAAATTTTGAGTTACAGAATAGAGTGCTTGATTCTCGCTTTTCCAATGACTTTAAGTGCAGAAATGTTATCCAGTCCAAGGGTATATGATGCTGACTATGATGTAATGATGTAATGTAAACAATAATTGTATTTTGTGATTTAAACATGAAAACAAGATGCTATAAATTAATGAATGGGTTCAATCTCAACGTATTTTTCTGGAGATGAGAATGATGATAAAATTGATTATATAGAGTGATAACAAAACTCAAAAATGATTGTTTAAAGTTTAGCTCAATAGCCTGGTGGAAAAGGAAGTCCTTATTTGGTAGTACAATGGGAGGCCACTGAGCATGTGCAGTAAAAATGAGAATTGCTCGATTGTCACCTCTTTGAAGGTGACTGAAACAGTATAAATACAGGCAGGGAGAGGGCTAGTACTTCAGACCTCTCTCAGAGGGTCTCAGAAGATGGTGTTGGTATGTATGGCTTTACAAATATATTATTCTAGAATGTGAATTAGATACTTTGAACTAAATCAGACTTCTTTAACTGTTATATTTTAAGTGTTGGATTTTAAAACTGAATAGTATGTAGAACTTGCTTGCTTTACTGTATACATTGTTACTGAATATTAAGACTTTGTAATACTTGCATATACACATATATATACACAATTACATTGGAGTACATCAATAAAAAGACTTACTTTTTAAGTGAGTAAAGTAGTTGAGTCCTGCTTAGTAGGTGACTACCTGAATAAGATAACATACCACTTCTCAGGAAGGGGTCAATTCTAAGAGCATAGTCACTCGAAAGGCACTGACCCTCTTCAGCCCCCCATCCTCAGTTTAGAATAATGCAAAATAAGAATAGAATGAGGGGGGTGATAGGGAGGCCAGCCATGATGGGTAAAGTCTGTTCTCAGCTGTAGGCCTGGTGGAATAGCTCCGTTTCACAGGCCCTGGAGAAAGCTTTGAAGTTCCGCAGGGCCCTGGTCCCATTGGAAAAGGAGTTCCACCAGGCTGGGCCGAAAAAGCCCTAGCTCTGGTTCGAGGACAGCCATGCGGGCTGAAATCTCCAACTAAATTATACTGAGCAGCAGCTCTGAGACTATTCCTTCTTCATCGGAGAAGGTGTTGCTTGGGTCTTATACAGGATCAATCAAGCGGACAGCAAAAGCCTTGAAAGTGGTCTACAAAAATGGTCATTCAAGAGGCATTAGAAGACCTGAACCAGGAACAGGCAAGTTTCTGTAGGATTTGGGTTGGTGGTCTTTGTTTCACCCGTTGTTCAATGGGATATATATGTTCTACTAAAGAAGACGATATAGGTTGTTTATGATGCAGATTTGCTGAGCATGGGTCTGTTTCAACAACGTCGCTATCAAGGAGGCTGAGAGTTTGGGCAGGTTGGGAGCAGCATGAATCCCACTGAAAAGTTGTGGTCCTTTCCTAGGAGCAATCAAGTATGGTAGACTGAATAAGTGGACTTTGACTAAAAATTAACATCAATAGCCAACAGCTGGTCAGAGTTTGACATCCAACCAACCAGCCCAACTCTGCCCCTGCCACTGTAAGAATATGGAAATCATGTGGAGAAACAGAAAATGGTATGGATTGATAACGGAAGTGGGTGTTACATCCAGTGGTAAATATAAGAATGATTGCTCCTCACGAAGAAGAAGAAGAAAAAGAAGAACAAGAACAAGAATGAGAAGAGGTGGTTTTTATATGCCGACTTTCTTTACCACTTAAGGAAGAATCAAACCGGCTTACAATCACCTTCCCTTTCCCTCCCCACAACAGACATTCTGTGAGGTAGGTGGGGCTGAGAAAGCTCTAGAGAGCTGTGACTAGCCCAAGGTCACCCGGCTGGCTTCATGTGGAGGACTGGGGAAACCAACCCAGTTCACCAGATTAGTGTCCACCCCTCATGTGGAGAAGTGGGGAATCAAACCCGGTTCTCCAGATCAGAGTCCACCGCTCCAAACCACCGCTCTTAACCACTACACCATGATGGCTTTCTTATAGCTCAAGAGATGGGCATTCCCCATCTCAATGAGATGAGCATTCCCCGTCTCACTACCACATGGTCTTCACAGAATAATCAATAACTTTCTATGTTCCATGTCATCATCTACCAAGGAATCCCTTTGCATCTGCCACAGAATCTGTACTTTATGAAAGATTTCGGGGTATGTTTCAGGACAAATGCTCAATTCGTACAGACCACTGGCCAAGCACACTGGACTTCACTGCATTGGGGCTTTACTGAGGAAGATTGTGAGTGTCTGGAAAGAGGCCTTTCAGGGGAAACCTCTGAGTTTCCCAATCAGGAATCCAAGACTTGCCCAGAATATAGTTTGAAAACCATGATCCTGAGGCAAGGAGTGTTTGCCCTGATCTTGTTTGGGTCATTATATAATTCCACGGCATGGAAATTAACCCCTTGCCTGACTGCTCAAAATACAAAGGAAAACAATTAATTAGTCACTGGGTACCCAAGGCTGGGTGGAGAAAGATAAAATAATGTTATTTATAAATATGTTTACTTTAAGGCGCTTATATCAGAGTAAAAAACATTAAAAATGATAAAACAAGGCTCAATAGCAACTAATAGGTCGATAAACTTAAACCACATACCATATGCGTTTCGGCCAACTGGCCTTCGTCAGTGGTCAGATAAAAACCCATATAATGCACAAACATTCAAAATTCAAATGTATCACAATATATAGACAGATTTATAAAAGCCCAGGTATGTATGTAGGTTATATATCAATTTTCAAATCTGAAAGCCCACTAGGTGGGATACCTACAAGTTGTTCTATTCTGGGCTCTATTAGTGTCCCATACAGAGTGTGCATGCTAGTATCAACCTGACAAAACCTTGTTTTATCATTTTTAATGTTTTTAACCCTGATATAAGCGCCTCAAAATAAATATATTTCTAGATAACATTATTTTATCTTTTTCCACCCAACCTTGGGTACCCAGCTCTTGGTTTTTCAGGTTGGGCTCCCCCCTCTTTTCTTGTTTATTAAACAATTCACTAGGGCCTGGTAAAAGCCATGAACTTTCCAAATACTCTAGACAACTTGATTTTTCTTTATATTACTCCTTGCTCCTGCCCTCACAATACTGCCCTCCCCCTATGTCTTCTCCTTGCCCATTTCCAAGCCACTCTGATCCTCCTTTCCTATGCAAACAACCTTTTGCAGCCTTCTGCTGATTCCTTCTGTCTCCATAAACACAGATCCCAAGAACGGATCTCCACCATTAGCAAAAAGGGCCAGGCACAGAGAAACCTGCTTGATCTCTACATCACAGTGAGTGGTAGGTCTTACCTGTGAGACTGTGATGCCACATTTCTTGGCTAGTTCCTCTTTGGCTTCCTCACTGGGGTAAGGGTTGCTGAGGTGGGAATAGAAATACTCATTGAGGATTTCTGTAGCTTGCTTGTTGAAGTTTCGTCTCTTCCGTCTGGAGAAAGGAAAGACAGTTGGCGTCCATGATCCAGAAGCAATCATTTTAGAGGGATTGCCACCCATAGTTACCAGAGGCATATCAGCTCCCCTTCCCCATGTTGCCTCGCAGGATTCAAATGAACTGCACTCAAGAAACTTCTCACTCCCCCCCCCCAGTGATTCCCAAAGGCCAAACTATGTATGACTTGTGGACACATGTCACTTTCTCTCCCAATGTTGCTTATTTTAAACGAAAAGTAGCCTTAAGAGGCTATATATTTGATTGGATGAAGGAAGAAGGAAAAGATGCTTGACCCTTTCCTCATCGGAATCTTTTCAGATCAACATTGACTTTCCCATGCTTGTGGGGTAGAAAGAAGCCAGAGAAGAGAGGGGTTTAGCACCCCTCCTCGAGTGCCATTTTCCCATTCCTGATGGAAGTCTCCAAAGGCTGCTTTTCATTACAAAAAAGTCAGGAGACAGTTTCCCCATTGGCTCGGGAGGGTGGGGTATAAATTGAATGAATGAATGAATAAAATATACATGGCATAGCCCTTAATCTTGTGTGCAGGGGAGGTGGTGTGGCTAAGAACATAAGAACATAAGAACATAAGTGGTAGAGCCTCTACTTGGCATGCAGAAGGTCCCAGGTCCAATCACCAGCATCTCCAGTTAAAGGGATAAGGCAAATAGGTTACGTGAAAGACCTCTGCCTGAGATCCTGGAGAGCTGCTGCTGGCCTGAGTACGCAGTACTGACTTTGATGGACCAAGGGTCTGATTCAGTATAAGGCAGCTTCATGTGTTCATGTGTTCTCTCTTTCTGCATTTCTATGCAGCTCCCAGGCTAAGCCTTATAAGGCTTGGGGCCAACATACCTTAAGAACTGCCTATGAACCTACCCATTCTCTCTGGTCATCTTTGGAGGCCTTGCTTTGGGTGCCTTTGCTACCTGATGCTAGACAGGTAGCAACCCGAGAAAGGGGCTACCCGTGTACTAGAAAACAACCCTTTAGCTCACCCATCTTCATCCCTGTCAAGGTTTAGCAACAGTTCACTCCAGGTTTAAAACGTGAATAGTTCAATGCCTGCTTTTTTCTTAAAGAAACAAGTACAGCAGCCTTATTGCTAACTCAACAAAAGTTACAGCCACAAAGTTTGTTCTTGACCCACCTGCTAATATACAACCATGTTGACAGATAGACTGCTTAAAAGGAGAAAAGAAAGAAACAACTCTTTCCCAAGGTACAACAAACGTTCTTCCTTGGTCACCTGCAAGTGACTCTCCTTACCTGCTTCAGGCAACCAAATCAAGTGCTATTTTTTACACGTTGGAAGTAAAAGCTCACCGCGCATCGAGAAATCGGGAACGCAGGATCATGACTGCTTCACACGTGCTCTGTTTGAGCTGCATCTGGATGGAGCTGAACTTGCGGTGGATGATGCTGACCATCCGCTCGATCTCCTTGGGCGAGATGGGTCGGGTCCGGCTTTGCTCCCGCAGTAGATTCATTACGTGGGTGGTGAACTCGTTGCATGCCTGGGACAACAGGAGAAAAAGCAAGGAGGAACCCTTAGGACCAGAGGAGTCATGGGATGCTGTGTACAAGCTGGCGCCAATACAATGCAAAACCCACAAACTCTGTTATTGCTGGAGAGTATTTCCCATGCCGTGATCTTAAGATGTCCACACAAACATCCCCCTAGAGAGCATTGTGCTTGACAAACACCAACTTGCTTGTGGTCCCTGGCCCAAGGAGTGTGCGGCTGTACTCGACAAGGGCCAGGGCCATTTCAACCTTGGCCCAGACCTGGTGAACTCCCTCCCTAGTAACATCAGGGCCTTCAGGAGTTACGCCGGGCCTGCAAGATGGAGCTATTCCACCAGGCCTACAACCGAGGATGGCCACAGGTTGTAATCTGTGCTGGACTCCCTACCCTCTCCCTCCATCTTTATTTGGCAGTCGTGTGGTCTGTTGCTGTCTGTACTGCTTTTCCTGTGACCAGAGCTGGAAAAGAAACTAGAGCAAACCTAATGGCTTCTCTGATGAGGTGAGGGTTGATGGAGACACTATGGGGATGGAGTTGCGTGCTGTTCAGGTGTGTATCAACGTTGAGCTGATGGCAGACTGCGCTGTGTGGCGGTGGTGGCTGTCGGCGCCGAGACAAGATCAACAGCGATCAATGCCAAACCGGCTCAATGTCGTCTACTTTGCACGTAGCTGTTTGAGGCAGTTTCCCCTCAGGTTTTCCCTTTGGCCTTCTTACAGGCGGTTCTGAAGAAGCTCTTGTCTCAGATCCCACCAAAGGTGCCTTTGAAGTTGAGGCAACTGGGTCAGAAATCACAAACGGCGTTTAGTCATTTTTTTCAAGCTCCTACAGAACCCTAAGGGATTATTCTATAAAGAAGCCGTCAGATAGGCCGCTCTCTCCTGCCTGGCCTTTGGCATAAGTATGGCACAAGCCTGGCAAGTAGACAGAATATGCCCCTCGCTCAGACACATTAGGCAGTCAGAATGGGCATCGTTTTGGGCCATTTTAGGGCGGCACTTCTGGCACTTCTTAAACAATGCCCCTTTCTTATTTTTCACCTCCGTTTTCTCCTCAGAAAAGCTGTCAAAAGATGAGAGACAGAGTCAAAGATGTCACATCCTCTCTCCGCAGCGGTAAAAAGAGAACTGAGGGAAGAGCACCTCCTCCCCCTCAGTCACGCAACCGTTTGGGCGGGAAAACGCAGCGCCAGACGGAGGAGAGGGGGAGCGCTCTATGGAGCCGATGCTTCTAGAAGCTTACGTATCTCTTCTCTGTGGCCTGCCTGCACGTGCGCAGTCCCATGTGGGGATGCACAGAAGCCATGAAGATGAACAACTGATTACAAGTATGAAGTAACTGCCTCCAGCAACTCTGGATATGAATCGGATAATGATAGGGCAGGATCATGGCTCAGTGGCAGAGCATCTGCTTTCCATGCAGAAGGTCCCAGGTTCAATCCCTGGCATCTCCAGGCAAAAGTATCAGGTAGCAGATGATGTGAAAGACCTCTGACCAAGATCTTGGAGAGACTCTGCTAGTAAGAGTAGTGAATACTGACCTTGATAGATGAAGGGTCTGACCTGGGATATGGAAGCTTCAGACGCATGCTCAGTAATAATCATTATAGCCACAGAGATGGAGAATGCCATAATGGCGTCCATCATGAAAGGCTGAGCAAACAACAACTGAGATTAAAGATGATGAAGACATCACACTACCAGAAGTTCAAGTTTCTAGGGCCCAGCTCTTGCTGACTGTACACGGGCCAAATATGACAGAGATGTCTCTACTTTCCACAGTCTTTTGGTCAGCCAGGGTCCTGAGCTGAAAGGGCAGGCGATTTGATTGCCTAAAGGCAAGAAACTAGCTAATGGGAAGAGGAGACCTCCTTATTTCCCAAACCCTACAAATGCTGTAGGGAGATCTACTTGCTACACAACCCAACCCAACTGGTCTCTGATCTCCCCGTGCTTTTTTACGATTCTGAGATTAAGAGAGAGAGCTCAGCATACACACGGAAAATTGTGTTCTGTTCTTGTTTAGACTGTGGCAAATTAAACACCCCACAGCCAGGTGACTGCATCATATAAAACACATTTTAGTAATAGTGCTATAACTGTGGTCTGAGGGTAACAAGAACCTCTGGCTGAATGAGGCACTCAAGGAAAGACGTGTCCAGGACCAACAGGCTAATCAATGCTCATCAGTCTTGTTTTCTCTATCTCCTTCATTAAGAGGTGAAATTCAAACTGGATGCTACACAGAGTGCTGTGTAAGAAAGAACTCAAAAGCTGGGTACCCAAGGTTGGGTGGAAAAATAATAAATAAATATATTTTATTTTAAGGTGCTATATAAGGATTAGGGCCCCGTGGCACAGAGTGGTAAACTGCAGCATTGCAGTCCAAGCTCTGCTCATGACCTGAGTTCATCCCGACGGAATTTGGTTTCAGGTAGCCAGCTCAAGGATGACTCAGCCTTCCATCCCTTCCGAGGTCGGTAAAATGAGTACCCAGCTTGCTGGGGGTAAAGGGAAGATGACTGGGGAAGGCACTGGCAAACCACCCTGCAAACAAAGTCTGCCTAGTAATCGTCGGGATGTGACGTCACCCCATGGGTCAGGAATGACCCGGTGCTTGCACAGGGGACCTTTACCTTTATATAACGATTAAAAACATTAAAAATGATAAAACATGGCAGAATGGCATCTTATAAGGTTGATAGACCTATACCACACACCAGATGCGCAAGCCTGGGCTGGTATATGGTTGTTTGCCTATGTTGAGATATTTGGAAATACTTGTGTATGCATTATAAGGGTTTACTTTGACCACTGATGAAGGCCTACTGGCCGAAATGCGCCTGGCATGTGGTATAGGTCTATCAGCCTTATAAGATGCCATTGTGCCATGTTTTATCATTTTTAATGTTTTTTGTTTTTTTTAATAATTTTTTTATTATTTTTCATAATACATAACAGATAGACAATCTTCCAACAATTACTAAAAGTCGTCTACAGAAAAAAAGAACGGAATAAAATGTTATTGTTAGAAATACATACATGTGATAAAATAAAATATAAAAACTTCCCCTTCACCTCCCTCCATCTTGTTATAAATTTATACACTCTTTTGTATAACAGTTCTAATCCTAATAGTATGTTGTAATTTTAAATATAATTTCCTTGTTTAGTCAATTAAAATATATACAAATGCTAGTTCAAATTATTTGATAATTATTTCAGTATTACAAATCAATCCTAATATATGAAGTATAATTTTTAAGTGTAAAACATTATTTATAACAATATAAAGAAAAAAAGGATTAGATCAAAGAGTATCCTTCAAGTTTCCCCATTTGAAATTCATTTTCACAGTAAACCCTCCATGCCTCCCATTCATCCAAAAATTGTATATTATCTTTTTGATTTATCAATGCCATCTCCGCCAATTCTAACATTTTCCGAATCCAGTCTGTTTTGTCTGGAATATCCAGTGACTTCCATTTAGCTGCATATACTAATCTTGCAGCAGTGGTGGCATATATAAAAAATGATCTCTGAGTTACAATAGAGTCCGGTATCATACTAAGTAACATCATCTCAGGTGTTTTAGGTACATTGTTCTGAATAATTAGCCTTATTTCATTATAAATCATGTCCCAAAATTTATCACAAGTCCACCACATATGATGAAATGAGCCTATTTCATTGTTGCATTTCCAGCATTTCGGGGACAAAGAATTGTAGGCCATTACCAACTTTTTAGGTGTTAAATACCACCTATACATCATTTTATAGATATTTTCCCTTAACAGTTGAGAAAGTATGTTTCATATCTCGCGACCAAAATCTTTCCCATCTGTTCAATGATATGTCGTGACCCAACATCTGTGCCCAGTTGATCATTGTAGGTTTTATTCGTTCTTGCTCACAATAAAGTTCTAGCAATAGTTTATACATCTTAGATATTAAGTGATCATTTGTATCCAATAAAAGTTTTTGAAAAGTTGATTTAGTTTTAGAAAATCCTGTTTTCAAATCTTGTGTAAAACGGAATTGATCTGGTGATACTGAAACCAAGTCAAAAGATCCTTAACTTCATCATAGTCTTTCAACGAGCATTTGTTACCATCCCATTTTAAAAGGTCTTGATATGTAATGAACTGAGCTGGTCTTAGTGGTCGTAATGTCAGCATTTCTTGCGATGAGATCCACATTGGTGTCTTTGGTTCTAAAAGATATTTGTATTTTTGCCATATCTTAAATAAAGAGGATTTAACCCTATGTTGTTGAAATGCTGTATGTACCTTAATTTTATCATACCACAAATATCCATGCCAACCACTTCTAATATCGAACCCCTCTAAGTCAAGTAGTCGGGTATTAGACAATTCAATCCAATCTTTTAGCCATACTAAAGCAGCCGCTTCAGCATACAACTGAAGTTAGGGAGCACAAAACTGCCCCTATCCTTAGAGTCCACTAAATATTTATAAGCAATTCTTGGTTTTTTCCCTTGCCAGATAAAGTTCAGTAAATCTTTCCTCCAAACATTGAAATATTTTACTTGGGAGATTATAGGTAAATTTTGAAATAAAAACAATATTCTCGGTAATATATTCATTTGAATTGTCGAGATACGGCCCATAAAAGAAAGTTTTTTATTCATCCAAGTTGCCATATCTTTTTTGATTGTTTCCCAAAGTTTAGAGTAATTGTTGGTAATCAAGTCTTTATTCTTAGATGAGATCCAAATCCCTAAGTACTTAACTTTATTTGTTTTCTCCCATCCTGTGATAGTTAAAAAATCTTTCTGCTCTGTTTCAGATAAGTTTTTAAATATCATTCGTGTTTTTTCTTGGTTGATTTTAAATCCTGAGACACAGCCATATGAATTCAATATTTCCACTAGTTTGTTTGCAGATTAATTTGGATCTTCTAATACTAGCAGTATGTCTTCTGCAAATGCTCTCATTTTGAATTCAAATTTATTTATTTTTAAACCATGGATATCTTTTGATTCTCGTATCTTACAGCACAAGGTTTCTAGGACCAAAATAAAAAGCAAGGGGTAAGTGGACATCCTTGTCGTGTTCCTTTTTGTATATTACAATTATCCGACATTGGTTCATTAACCAATATTTTTGCTTGTTGTTTCAAATATATAGCTGTTATGCCTCTCTGAAATCTTTCACCAAAATTCATTTTTTCTAGGACTTTTTTATGAAGTCCCAAGAAACCATATCAAAGGCTTTTTCAGCATCAAGGAAAACAAAGGCTGCTTTATGTTGAATGTTATGTTCATAATATTCCATTGCATCTAGAAGAACTCTGAGGTTATCCTTAATTTGCCTTCCCGGAACAAAACCAGCTTAGTCTTCATGAATTAGGTCTGTAACAGAGGCATATATTTTATAATCCACATTCAATAATGAGATAGGTCTATAATTGGTTACTTTTTCAGGGTCTCTTCCAGTCTTATGAATCAGAGAAATAAAAGCATGTGACCATGTTTCAGGTGATGTCCCTGTATCTAATATTGTGTTACAAATAATTAAAAATGGATTCAACAAATTTGATTTAAATGTTCAATAAAACAAAGCCGTTATTCCATCTGGACCGAAAAACAGAGTAGAACTTCTTCTAGTTCTTCCAAGGAAATTGGAGCATCAATAGTCATTTTTTGGGCTGATGTTAATTTTTTTATATTAATGGAGTTCAAGAACTTTTCCATCTTCTTATCTGAAATGTCATCTTTATGATATAGCTTAGCATAGTAGGATACAAATTCCTGTTGTATATCTTTTGTTGTATAAAGTGGTCCTTTTGGAGATTGTATTTTGGCTATGATTTTTTTCTGAAAGAAATCTCTTAGTTGACTAGCCACAAATTTACCTGGGCGATTCGCATGTTCAAAATATCGTTGTTTTGCAAATTTCAAATTTCTGTTCATTTCTTCTGTAACCACCAGATTTAACTGGTGTTTAAGGGCATTTATCTTCAATAGTATAATATTTTTCTGGTTCTCTTGTGTTTCCGAAATAAGTTGCTGTTCTAAATTTTGTAACTCCCAAAGTATATTGTTTGTAAATTGTAGCTGCTTTTTTTCCATGCCGTATTATTTTGTATCATAAAGCCTCTGATTACCACTTTAAAAGCATCCCAGACTATATTTAAGGTGGTTTCTCCATTCACGTTGATTTCAAAAAAGTCATTAATTAGAATAGATAATTCCTTCTGTATTTTCTCATCTCTATCATTTAATCTCCATCTAAATGCTTGTCTATTATTCCATTCAAATGAGACTGGATTATGATCAGAAAAAGTTCTTGGTACGATATGTACTTTACGTAGTTGCGTAAAGATTGATTTACTTGCCCAAATCATGTCTATTCTGGAGTGAGAATCATGTCTTGCTGAATAGAAGGTGTATTTTTTAGCTGTTGTGTTCATTGTTCTCCAAATGTCCTGCAGTTTAAATTCCTCCATCGTGTGAAAAAAAAGTTTTTGGAAGGCATCCGTCTTTATCATCTTTAGCTTTGGTCTTCTTGTCCAAATTCGGCAAAATAACTCCATTAAAATCTCCCATCACCAAGATCTGTTCTTCAGCATAGGTGAAGCAAGATGTCATGTAATTGTTCATAAAACTTAGCCTTTCCTTCATTTGGGGCATAGATCCCAACTACTAGTGTCTTTTGTCCCAATATCTTTGTTCTGATTATCACTATTCTGCCTTCCTCATCCTTATAAACAAGTTCAGGATTCAAATTAGGTTGTGCATACAAAGCTACTCCTTTTGTTTTTGTTTTAGATGATGAAATGAAGACTTGTCCTAATATTTGCCTTTCCAGATATTTTCTGTCTTTTCTGGAGATATGAGTTTCTTGGAGACAGATTAATGAATATTTTTGTTTTTGTAAAAGTCTGAAAATCCTCTCTCCTTTGACTTTTTCATTGAGTCCATTTACATTCCATGAGATCACTTTAGTCATGGTGATTGAATTATAAAAGTAAATTTTAAAACATTTATCCTCCATTTTTAATGTTTTTAATCCTTGTATAGCACCTTAATTTTTTTTTTAATCTTTTCCACCCAACCTTGGGTACCCAGCTGTTGGTTTTTTAAGGCTGGGTACTTCCCCCCTTTTTCCTGTTTTTAAGAAAGAACTCAACCAACTCCTGTTTCATTTTGGAGACACCGGACCCACACATTATTTTGGCACCAACGAGAAGCTATTTTAAAATATTTAGAAATAAAGCTTGCCTGCAAAATGACTCTACGTCTAATTAATCCACAAAACAACTCTCTGAGCTAAAGAATGATTATATTCTTATTTTCATTTGGCCTTTCTTGACATTCGTAAAAGTATTCTCTTCATACCATAAGGTGGGATAAGAAAAAGTTACTGGTCTAAGACCACACAAGATGTGTCAGGGTTGAACAAGGAGGCAAACCCTGGGTAATTTATGCATGGCTGTGTCCTCGTGGTCACCCTTGCTGACTACTTCAGGGCTTTGCCTTGATTATGCATGCATTTTCTGACGGTCAGAGGTTGCCTCGCTCTCCCCTCGCGCTTCCATGCGTTTTGCCCGTGTTTTCTGGCTTAGTGTTCTCCGGCATCCAGAAAACCTGGACAAAATGTGCGGAAACACTTGGGGAGAGCGAGGCGACCTCTGACGGTCGGAAAATACATGCATAATAAAGGCACAGCCCCGAAGTAGTCAACGGGGTGACTGTGAGGAAACAACCATGGCCCAGGTCTACTTAGTTTAAGACTATACCACCATTCAATTTACAGCAGACAGCTGACATCTTGGCTAGGATCACCTAAGGCCCAGTTTAACTGAAGCAGTAAAGCTTTTGTTGGAACTGAATATGTTAGGCCTGATTTAAATGAGGTGCTATTGGGTCATGGCATCTTTCATGCACCCAGTGCCTCATATAACCCAGGCTCTCAGCTGTTTCACATGCACCGTTAGCATGCCAGAGATCCCATTGCCTGGATAGGTGTTGCATTGGTTTGCTAATGTTGCAAGCGCAGTGGCCCAGCATGCATAGCAACACAGCTTAAATGAAAGACTGGGCACATTAAAGATCAAATCAGTAAGTTACTCCTGCCTGCTAGAATCCCATTTAAATCAGGCCCTATGCATCAAGTGGGGCAGCTTGGTTATCTGTTGGGACCGGCCCATACAAAACTAGAATGCCAGAGAAGAAGAAGAGGAAGAAGAGGAAGAAGAAGAAGAAGAACTGGGTTTTATAACCCGATTGTCCCTACTGTAAGGAGTATCAAACCGACTTACAATCACCTGCCCTTCCTCTCCCCACAACAGACACCTTGTGAGATAGGTGGGGCTGAGAGAGTTGGAAGAGAACTGTGACTAGCCCAAGGTCACCCAGCTGGCTTCATGTGTCGGAGTGAGGAAACCAACCCGGTTTACTAGATTAGAGTCCGCTGCTCATGTGGTGGAATGGGGAATCAAACCCAGTTCACCAGATTAGAGTCCGCTGTTCATCTGGAGGAGTGGAGAATCAAACCTGGTTTGCCAGATTAGAGTCCACCGCTCCTAAACTCTACACCATGTTGTAGTGGTTCTACTCAACCTTCTTTCAATGTACTCTTTTTATTTGCAGGGAGACTTTTTTCATTGGGAAGCTGTGAAACTTGTAAACACAAATTGCAGCCTGAAGTATACAGTGCAGGAAAAAATCTCACTCTTTCCCGCTTTCAGTTCTATCGAACGCCTACCAATTGAGCCCAACGGCACAATGAATAATGTGGAAGTCAGGTCTAGCACCTTGTCCATGGGACCATGCCAGGTTTTTCTTTTGGCCTCTGCTATGTTAGAGGTCATAGTACCACGCACAAGACTGGTACCTGTTCGTATTTCTCCAACTCAGTGTGATAAATCTGTCGAATCTGAGAAAGTTTCGCTCTGTAGTCGGAATGCTCCACGGAATTGTCTGAGCCGGCACCTCCAGAGGCTGCCGCCGCCGCCGCTGCGGCCGCTGAGCCCCCTCCTTTCTCAGGTCCTGCTACCCCTTCTGCTAATAGCATGTTGTCGAGGCGCATCAGCTGAGGGTCTGTTGGTTCTTCCTCTTGAGCCCCTCGAATACTCAACACTGTATGTGTGAGAGAGAAGAGTAAAATGGAAAGATTAAAACAGAGATTAAAATTCATGAACAGGTTTGCTACTTATGCTAATTGCAGCCTCCCACCCCCCCACCCAATAAAACACAGTTAACTGTTGGCTGTGAAACAATGAAATTTACATTTGAAAAAGCTAATGAATTATCGTTATTTTGAAGCCACATTTGGTACATTTTCTATAATTGTAAATGATTCAGTGAACAGTTCTCCCCGGCTCCTAACCTGGAGCACTAAGATTGGCCTTCAGGTACAAAAATAAAATATAATAGTAATAAGAGTTGGTTTTGATATGCCGACTTTCTCTACCACTTAAGGAAGAATCAAACCAGCTTACAATTACCTTCCCTTTCCCTCCCCACAACAGACACCCTGTGAAGTAGGTGGGGCTGAGAAAGTGTGACTAGCCCAAGGTCACCCAGCTGGTTTAGTGCAGGAGTGGGGGAAACAAATCCAGTTCACCAGATTAGCCTCCGCCACTCATGTGGAGGAGTGGGGAATCAAACCCGGTTCTCCAGATCAGAGTCCACCGCTCTTAACCACTACACCATGCTGGTTAAAGTGAAGTAACCACAGCTATTAATGATAAAGGCCAGTTTTTCTAGGGAGTTGTGCTAAGTGTACAAGAAGGCCAGTTTTTCCTCCTTGGAGATGCTGGCAGTTAGATGCAAATGGCCAAGAAGAGGAATTTTGCAATGACATTTTTAAAAAGGGGAAGAAGGCCACCTATATACAGTGGCTTCAAGGAATATTTGGCAATTCTGAACAGGAATATTTGATTAATTTATTTTGATTTGATTATTTAACAACAGGCAATCAAGCCCCCTTGACCCAAGGGTTATAAGTGGCTAAATAAATAAATAAATGACTGACACTCTGACTAGGCTTGCCAGGCCCCGTAGCTCCACCGGCAAGAGCTTTCTTGGGCCATGGCTTCAGCGCGTGATTCGCGCGACTGGCGCAACATGCGTGTGCACCCCGCGTGACACGCCTACGTCACTTCGGGGTTTACCCCGAAGCGATGCGGACGCTCTAGCAATCTTGGCCAAAACTCTATGGTTTCAATAGAATTTTCTCCGAGATTGCCAGAGCGTCCATGTCACCTCCAAGTTTACCCGAAAGTGATGCGTGCGCATGTGTGCGCGCGCATGCATGCAGTGCCTGCTGGATCTGTGGGATTTTACCCGCTACCACTGGGCACTTGGCAACCCTAGCTTTGACCCTAAATCCTCATTAAGAACTGCACAAACGTGTCCTGTGAATAAAAATATGCCCCAATGGTTAATATATATATTTTTTAAAAAAAATCATTTAAAAAAATTGTCAATAAGTAGCCATGGCATTAACTTACAGAAATCTATTATTTATTTTTTACATATATTGATTAAAATAGCCATATAACACCTTTCCTCGCAGCTGTGGGCCCTACTGCATTAATACTCTTACAACCTAAGCAAGAAAAGGGTGGAGGATCAGTAAACACAAATGTATGTGATAGAAATATTTATGTTTCTCCCCAAAAGGAGTCATGAGCCTATGGAGGTTAAACTAGCTTTCAATACCTCAAATGTTTTTGTCATGAAAAAATAATTTCTTTAATTAAATGAATTTTTTTTTTGCTTAGAACAGTACTGATGAATTTTCTCAGAAGAATAAGTAGCCAGAAACAGAGGATGACATGAACAGATAAATTCGCGCGCACACGCAGAGGAGATAGGGCAAGAGAAAAGGGAGTGTAACCGAGGGAAAGGGTTATTATGTGGTACTTCAGTACAAAACGTTTGATGCTTTTCTTAAGCACTGAAGACTTTACACTTGGACTGAAGATGCAGGTCTTTACAGACATACCTAAATGGCTACATAGCATCATTCACATGTTCCACCTGAGGTGGAAGAGCCCCGTGGTGCAGAGTGGTAAGCTGCAGCACTGCAGTCCAAGCTCTGCTCCCGACCTGAGTTCGATCCCGACGGAAGTTGGTTTCAGGTAGCTGGCTTGCGGTTGACTCACCCATCCATCCTTCCGAGGTTGGTAAAATGAGTACCCAGCTTGTTGGGGGTAACGGGAAGATGACTGGGGAAGGCACTGGCAAACCACCCCGCAAACAAAGTCTGCCTAGGAAACGTCAGGATGTGATGTCATCCCATGGGTCAGAAATGACCTTTACCTTTTTTACTAGGCTGACCATGCGGACCGTTTTGAATGGGACAGTCCCGTTTTTATCATATTTCCCAACTATCCCGTCTTTTTAATTAAAATGTCAATTTTGTCCCAATTTGCATCTCATTACACTTCCAACGTTTGTTTCCTTCAGTTCTGACATTTCTTATGCTGCACGCAGGCATGGCTGGGCAACCTCTCATAGAAAAAGTGCTCCGACCGGCTTACATTTATATTACATAACCGCTGTCCTGTTTTTGCCATCCCAATGTCCCGTTTTTGTCTCAAGGAAATATGGTCAGCCTATTTTTTACCTGAGGTAGAAAGATCCCACAACAGAAGTTGGCAACTGGAGGGTCTTGAGCCAAGTTCCCCCCTCCCTCAGGATACTATCTCGGATTCCTATCTAGGGACAAAAAAGGGGGTGGGGTGGTGGATGAAGGCAGCAGCATCTTTGCAGGAAGATTGCTTCAGGGGTTCAACTAGGGTTGCCGGGTCCCTCCTGGCCACTGGTGGGGGGTGGGGGGGGGAAGGATTGCCAAATCCAGGTTGCGAAAATCCTGGAGCCAGGGGAGGACGGGGGGGGGGTAAATTACACACAGTGCTTTTTTTTTTTTTTTGGTAAAGAAAGAGAAGAGGTGCCGATATACACACATGCACGCACCAAATTGCACTGATTTTCACCAATTCCCCCCTCAGGACATGGGAGAGCCCCCCCCCCCAAGATGCTGGCACTCAGTACGGGTGAATATCAATGCACACAAAAAAAAGCCCTGACTACACACCCTTTTTGTTTTATTAACTATATGGGGGCACTGACGGCTCTGCCGGGTCTCTCGGCGGTGACTATACTTTGAATGCGCCGTCCAGATATATTAATTCATATATTAATTCATGTAGATGTATTATGGTTTTATTGTTCTATTATTATTGTTTTGTTGTTACCCGCTTTGAGCTCGGCTTTGGCCAGAGATTGAGGGAGGGCTAGAAATCTAAAGAAACAAGCAAACAAACATGTACAATTCAGGAAAGTGAGCAATATAAAATGTTGCTTCTTTAATGTAGATTAGGAATGGAAGAGGGGGACCAGCGAACTCTTAAACTTTGCTCTGATGGCTAAATTAATGCAATTGGTAAATCAGAAACCAATAGATGAATTTGAGTTGAAATGGCAGCCTTTCTATGATTACTATTCAAACAGTATATAGACAATTCAAAATATTAGAAAGCACTCGCACTGAGAATTCGTATTGAAATATAAAGAGTAGGTATGTTTAGATATTTGATAGAGTTTTAAGACGTTCTAGGGTTATAGATTAAGGATAGAATTTCTGACAATATTTTTATTCTCTCTTCTTAATACAGATTTTGTTAAGGCCCGGAGGACAATATGTTCTATTTTGGTTTCCCCCTTCCCCTCCTTTCTTTTTTCTGTACCCTCAATTTATAAAATAAATAAATTTTAAAAAAGGAATGGAAGAGGGAACTCCTGTCCTCATATACTGCAGCTTGCAAGCCGCGATGACATACCGGCGAACTATGGGTAAAATGTAAGATTCTGCCAGGAGTCGCCATTCAGGGGGAAGCCAAATCAGTTGCAGCTGGCACAACAAGAGTTAAGATGCGGCCAGAATATTCAAATCAGTCAGTAAATACGGAAAATGTCGTGCCCTCTGTGTGTGTCTGGCCTAGCCCTGTAGGCTGTTGCCAGTTCTGGTTGCTTTTGTAGCTTTTGCAGGTCAACCGCACAGGGTTGTGACAGCAAAGGTGGACGTGAGGCCAATTCAAGAGGACACTTATTTATTGAGGGCATCATGTTCTTCTCATGATAAGATCAGACAGAAGACTGTTCACACGTAGACTACACTTACAGTGGAGAAGGCGCCTCAGCAATTAAAAAAAAATAAGCATCTCACTTTCAAAATAATTATCAATGAAGGATAGTACCGCTCAGTTAGATCTCCAAGGGCTTTGCAACCCTGAGATGGTTTGTGGTGAGAACAATCAGTAAATTGATTTGATTCCAAATTATGTCGCTGCTCTTTCTTGGCTATCTTTGTGCAGAAAAAGTATTGTGGCATTTAGAAGAGGGATGCAACCAACAGGGTCATGAATGTTTAAGATAAGGTATAGCACATCACACAAAGAGGGTTCTAGTTTACAAGAGCTTATCCTGGGGTATATGCCTTCCTATGAAATTAATCACTCTGCTTTTGCCACCAACCATAGGTATGTATCCTACGACTCCACTGGGCAAAGTGTGATGTCTTTGTCCAGTCTAAGGAGCCTCCTTCCAACTTAAGTTGGCTCTGCCACCAACAGAAAAGCCACTTAAGTTGGGCTGAAGGAACTTCTTCCAGACTAAGCTGGGACACGTCTTACGTTTGTGCACCATCAGAGTATGAACCAATGTATCAATAATGATGATGGCTCAGAGTCCCTACCGAAGGTTGTGGACACACATTGCCCCTTCTGAATGTCTCCTGTGGCAGCAACATTTTAATGAGTTATTCCTGTGAAAGACAAGTACAGTGGTCCTCTTTATTTCATGCTGATTTCAGTGAAGATGGAGGAAGCCGGTCCCCAGCCCTCAGATGCTGCAGGAAGACCCGCCGGACAAGGAGACTTTGTCAAGTGCAGAAGGAGAGTCTCAGCCCAAGGCCAGCACACCACGCTCTCAGTCCCACAGCCCAGGACCTAAACCAGAAGCCCCACAGCCACCAGGCTCACCCCTGGGGTTGCTGGAGCCCTTGGAATGCCAGAGAAGGCAGGCCTGGAGAGAAGCGCAGGACCGGTGCCAAAGCATGCGGGTGATAGCTCAGCACTGGTCAATCTCTGCCTGGGAGCTCGAGTCACCACTGGATCGGAGCTGACAAACACAAAGGCTGCTCAGCCATTGTTGAGTTGCACTTGTCAATAATTGATTCAGCAGGCTTTTCCCGATTAAAGCAGCCAGGAATGGGGGAGCCACCGTGGAAGCAATTCATCCACTACCCTCGTGTGCCTGCCATGGTTTCTTGCCTCATTCTGAACCTTGGTGTGTTTGACCTCCGGGACAGTGACTTGACTCGTGCCTTTCGGATTTGATCGATTTGTTTTGACACTTGGACTACTGAATACCTGTGCTTTGACCCCCAGACTGTGTTTTGACGACGCTCTTTATCCCTCACCTCAGTTACCTGCCTGAACCTGGACAACACCTATGGCAGGACTGGAAGAAGAGAACAGTTCATGCAACAGTAGTTGGCCAAGAAACTTGTTTAGATTGAACCAGAAGCATTTCTCTCACAAGGATCTCAAGAGCCAAACATCACTTAAGGATTTCTGTGGACAGAAGGCTGGGATAATTTTTACTGATTCCCTCCTCCCACTACAGATCTCCATCTCCTCCCTTATACTGTTCTTGACAGTCCTTTTTCATGAAGCAGTAGCATTTCAGAGGACTTTTGGAGCTGCAGCCAGAGATAGAAAGGGACCTGATCCATACATGGAAATTACCATTGCATACAAGCCATAGTCTGGGTGAAAGTTATGTACAAAGCCAACACTGTAAGAATCAAGCATGCATCCAAGGACAAGCAGAGAAAGAAAGAAAGAAAGAAAGAAAGAAAGAAAGAAAGAAAGAAAGAAAGAAAGAAAGAAAGAAAGAAAGAAAGAAAGAAAGAAAGAAAGAAAGAAAGAAAGAAAGAAAGAAAGAAACTAAGCAATCGTCTAACTTATTTCCATGACACATTTCTACAATCAAGAGATCACTTCAAAGATCTGTTTTCCCTAGTCCCATGTGAATGTTTGAATTATTCAATTACTTTTGACAGAAAGTACATTTAAATAAAAGATGCATTCCAGACTCAAAGGATTAAATACCTTAAATTGCTTCAAAATGATAATGGTCTGGCTACAAATTCTTTCCAGTACTTGAGGTTTTTTCCCCCCTATATGTTTGAAATGTCACTTATAAAAGCCCCGAATAAGTCAAAACTGTGATACAGTAAATGTGATATGAAATTAAAATGATAACCAGTAATAGCAATAAAGGAAAGAATAAGAATTATGACGTGTACATAATAGAAATCAGCTCAGCTACCCACACAAAAACCAAGAAATAAATACCAGGAGATATGACTAACCAGAGCTGCCATAATGTAGGAGTCTGACTCACACTGAATCTTGGACATTTATACCATACTTTACTATGTGATTGCATGAGGAACTTGATAGGAACAGAAAGAACACTTTTAAAACTAGCTGCAAACAAAGCAAAGCCTACACATGGGATAAGGTAAAAATTGGGCAGCAACTTGAGAAAATCAGTGGTTATGAGATCTCAGTACATAAACAGTGGCTAGTAGGGGTGCGCAAATTTGGGATTAGCAAACCCAGAAATTTTGGAAAAATCTGGAAAACTCAGATTTTTCAAAAAATATTCAGATTAATAAACCTGAACCCAAAAAATACCCAAACCCCAAAACTGGTTTCTTTCAAATCCATGCAGCCCTGCTTCTCCAGAGTCCAGAGAAGCAGCGCAACGTAGATTTCTCTTAGATCCATGCTGCCGGCCTTCTCCGAAGTCCTGAGAAGGCTGGCAGCAAGGATCTAATGGAATTTCACCCCACCTGGCTTTCCAGGAGTCTGGAAAAGCCGGGCGAGGTGGACTTCAGTCAGAGGCTGGTAAGTAAGGGGGGAGGAAGGGGGAGAATGGCAACGGGGGATTTGAACCTGGGTCTCCCAGATGCTAGTCTGACACTCTAACCACTACATCATGACCTGCATTCCTGGCCTAATGTCTACACAGGCTATGTTTGCAATTAAATGGGCAAGATGTGGCATCTCACATGCAACTGCTTTGCCTCCTTCTTCGTTCAAATCCCTTTTAAAAAACCACCTGAAAACCACGAAACCATTGCCAGCACTGTTAATCTCCTAAATATATAACATTAATGCACCAAGATTAGGTTAATTCATAGAATCATAGAATCATAGGGTTGGAAGGGACCACCAGGGCCATCAAGTCCAATCCCCTGCACAATGAAGGAAATTCACAACTACCTCCCCCCTCCACACCCCTAGTGACCAGAAGATGGCCAAGATGCCCTCCCTCTCATCATTTGCCTAAGGTCACAGAATCAGCATTGCTGACAGATGGCCATCTAACCTCTTCTTAAAAACCTCCAGGGAAGGAGAGCTTACCACCTCCCGAGCAAGCCTGTTCCACCGAGGAACCGCTGTTAGAAAATTCTTCCTAATGTCTAGACGGAAACTCTTTTGATTTAATTTCAACCCGTTGGTTCTGGTCCGACCTTCTTGGCCAACAGAAAACAACTCGGCACCCTCCTCTATATGACAGCCCTTCAAGTACTTGAAGATAGTTATCATATCCCCTCTCAGTCTTCTCCTCTTCAGGCTAAACATACCCAGCTCCTTCAACCTTTCCTCATAGGACTTGGTCTCCAGACTCCTCACCATCTTTGTTGCCCTTTTCTGGACACGTTCCAGCTTGTCTACATCTTTATGAAATTGTGGTGCCCAAAACTGAAGACAGGTCTAACCAGAGCAGAGTAAAGTGATACCATCACTTCGCGTGATCTGGCCTCTTTAGGCTCCTCCCATTTTTCCTTCTCATAGGAATGGTTTGGGATTGCGCTTCAGTATTTTATTTTTAAGAAATGCCCACCCTTTTTGAACTCCCTTCTCCTTAAGTATTTCTGACCATGGGATTCTACCTAGTATTATTTTAAGTTTGTTAAAATTTGCTCATTTGAAGCCCAACCTACATGTCTGACTACGTACAGGTTTTCCTCTCCCCAAGATTGTAAATTCCAAGAGTACGTGGTCACTACTACCCAGGATGCCTACTACTTTAACCTCATCGACCAGTTCTTCCCTGTTGGTGAGAATCAAGTCTAAGATAGCAGACCCCCTTGTTTCCCACATGAACAAGTAAGAAAGGGTAATAATCTGCGGGCTTGATGAGTCTTCCTACCCTTTCTGTCACATCCTGGATGCGTGCACCCGGTAAACAGCAGACCTCTCGGGACAACAAGTCAGGTCAGCATACTTTAGACTCTACCCCTCTCTGGAGGGAATCCCCAATTATGAGAACACGCCTCTTCCTAAATTGTGGGGTGGAAGAACGAGTCCTCTCATGCGCAGGAGCCTGAGGAATTTCTTTCATGCTTTGGGGGGATAGCCCTTTTTCCAGTGGCCCAGAATCAGTGTCTATTGGGAGATCCTGGAACCGATTGCTGAGCAAGAGAAGATCAGGTTGTGTCCTGATTTTCCTACTCCTGTGGGCCACATTCTTCCATGCATCCTCCTCCTGTGTTGTTTGTTCAGATTCCTTACTCTCCTGCTCCTGTTGCTCGCTAAAGAGAACTTCATGAGTTCTGTCCATGAACTCTTCACCTTGCTTTAAAAAATGGAGTGTGGACAAGCGTGCCTCAAGACCCTGTATCTTCTCCTCCAGCAGGGCTACCAACTTACACTTGCTGCAAGTGTAATTAATGTTACCCTCAGGTAAAAAGACAAACATGCCACAGACCTTGCTTGTTACTGCCTCGGCTCCCTCACTAGCCACAATGCTGTGATCCATTTCTGAAGTCTCTTTCCTAGGCTACTCTGATAGTTCCCCTAGCAAACCTTCTTTTAAGGCTCCCTCTTTGAAGAAGTAAAACACTCAGCACATAAAAAAAAATATTACAGAGCCCCCAGGCCAGACCCCCAGGCTAAGAGTCCCAGGGCAAGAGCCCTTGTGCTCTCGCCCTTCGGCTCGCGCCAAAGTCTCGCGCCTCTGGCAAGCAGAGCCTGTTTAAATACTCTCAGCCCCACCCTCAGCAATCAAAAGCACAGCACAGCAATTACCTTCAGCCAGCTACAGCTTTCTCTAAGCTCCTCCTCTGTCTCTCTCCCAGCTGCTCAGGCCAGCCTCTGGCAAGCAGAGCCTGTTTAAATACTCTCAGCCCCACCCTCAGCAATCAACAGCACAGCAATTACCTTCAGCCAGCTATTCATGCCATCATATTCCCTATTACTATGTATGGGTGTGAAAGCTGGACAATGAAGAAAGCTGACAGGAAGAAAGTAGACTCCTTTGAAATGTGGTGGTGGAGGAGAGTATTACGAATACCCTGGACTGCCAAAAACACAAATCAGTGGGTTATAGATCAAATCAAGCCTGAACTGACCCTAGAAGCTAAAATGACTAAACTGAGGCTATCGTATTTTGGTCACATTATGAGAAGGCAAGAGTCACTGGAAAAGACAATCATGCTAGGAAAAGTTGAGGGCAGCAGGAAAAGAGGAAGACCCAACAAGAGATGGATTGACTCAATAAAGGAAGCCACAGCCCTCAATTTGCAAGACCTGAGCAAGGCTGTCAAAGATAGGACATTTTGGAGGACACTGATTCACAGAGTCACCATGAGTCGGAAGCGACTTGACAGCACTTCACACACACATCTCTTGCACCTGGCCAAAGCTCTTTGCAAGCCTCATATGGATGGTCTCTGCATTGGTGCATTTTGCGTATCCTACATTATTATGCCATGATTATGGGCATTCACTGGATAGGAACGTAGGAACTGCAGTTTGAAAGGGAACCTCACTGGTCAGACAGAATTAGTTGTGGAAATAAACGAACAGGCCAGCATGTCCAAGTGTTCATTATTCAAAGTCGACATTCTTGCAAATCGAAGACAAAAACAACATTTAAAAGCTTTTCTGCCTCTGTCTTTTAATATATTCAGCCTCGCCGTGCCACCGGAGAGGTGAACGCTTTCCCTCCATGATCTATTTTCTAAAGCAACCCGCAATTGCACACGATCAGGTTGCTCGCTATACTGACAGGGCCCACACCTGCCGCTGTTGCCCAGCTCTTCCCCCCACTCTGTGAAATGGGTAATGTTTGCAAAAACAAAAGAACAACAACAACAAAAAGAGGAGGCAACATTGCTTTCAGCCTCCAGGGGAACAGAAATTCCAGCCGGGACTTCAGGGAGGAACAGAACGCCATGCCGGGAGTGACAGTTGGGGGAAAAAATAACAGGAATCTTACTCTCACATAAAGGAAGTGCTATTATGCCATGCTATTAGGCACGCATTCAGACGGAACAGCATTATGATAATCTAGCTTGAGTTTGTTAATATATAGTTTTATACATATATAATAGTAGGGCATAATAACACACATTTTGCGGAAACACGAGGCAATTTCGCAAAGCACAAAGCTAGTAAACTGATAGTTTGGAGGATGTTTCGCTTATGGAGCCGGAGTCGCAGCTAGAAGAAATGGGTATAAATTCAAAAAAAGAGAGACGATGCTTGGTGAATTTATACCTCTGATTCCAAATACTTGAGCTGGTGAACTTTACTGGGTGCAGAATAGCTTCATTAGCCAAATTTACTTACATTTGTGTTCGAAACTAAAAACTCTGTCGTCGTCCCCTTGGGTTATGCCAATAGACATTCACACATGCTCAAAGGGCCAATCTGGATGTTCAGCGAGATTGCTGAAGGTAACTCTCCTTGTGGTCCAGTGTATGAAGAGGCATGACAGGAACTCACCCCTGAGTTCACAGGACCAGGCTGCATTTGGCAAACATCCAGAGCAGCCTTGTAGGCAAATCCACAGTGTGGTTTGGAAAGCGCTTGTTAGTCCATCTGATGCGCCGGCAGGGCCAACCTAAGCTGGACTTAGAAGGGGGTAACTCTGCCTATGATGGTCTTGTGGTAACAACATGTGAAGGGTGCCAGTAAAGCTGTCACCCCCCTCCCACGTGCCCAATGGATTGGATCCAGGCCCAGAAAGCCTGCTGATATAGTTAATGGGAGCATTGCCTGCCTGCCTTCCGACCTTTATTTCCATCACCAGTTTTCTAATGTGAGAGAAATGTCTTCATTTCAGAGGGATTCTCCTTCTGTTCTTGGGTTTAGCGCACTGCCAATGTACCAGTCCACAAAGCTGTTACGGCAATGTGGCCAAAAAGAGAGTTCACAAGCGAATCGGCCTTCTTGGCTGGAGGGGACAACTCCATCCTTCCTCCAAGGATGGACTCGGAGTTATATGTTGCCATCACAACTGGCCTGAGAGGCTAGGGTGAATGACGAACACTTGACCAAGACCTCCCTATGCGCTTCACATTTGCTCCCTCCTGGTGCTTTGCAGCACATAGGAAGAGATCATGGCGCAAAGAACAATGTTACATGTTCCTCATCATGATACTTCTGGTTTACAAAATCTCAAAGAGTCATTTTGGCAAGTTGAATAAAGATTCTGTGTGTATGCTGTGAAGTCACAGCTAACTTATGGCAACCCCTTAGGGCAGGAGCATCACACTCAATTGTAATGAGGGTCGGATATGACATCAATGTCACTTGGCCGGGCCATGCCTCGCCAGCCCAGATTGAGAGTGGGGGGGTGGGGTGGCTGCCTCGGCTGGCTTGCGGGTTGGATAAGAGTTCTCTAGGGGCCGGATCCGGGCCCGGGCCTTATGTCTGACACCCCTGCCTTAGGGTTTTCAAGGCAAGCGATGTTCTGAGGTCGTTTGCCATTGCCGGCCTCCGCGTCACGGCCCAGGTATTCCTTGGAGGTCACCCATCCAAATTCTAACCAGGGCTGACCCTGCTTAGCTTCTGAGATCTGATCAGATCAGGCTAGCCTGGGGCTATCCAGGTCAGGGCTGAATAAAGATCGCAAACAGTAATTTAAAAAACGTGTTTTTTTTTTCTTAAATAAGGTCACCATTTCCCCCGATTTGGGCATCATTGCAAGGGGAGCCGAAACATTTTGCCGTGCCTCTTCTTGCCTCAAGGTGACCCTACAGATTCTTCATTTATCACCAAACTTTTTTGGGGGGGGGAGAGAAGAGAGGAAAAGATAGGAAGTGAATCAAGCAGAAAGGAATCCACTTCTGCTTGCCGGTTCTGAAAACCCTGCTGGCCACTGAGACATCCACTAGAGGGTACTCTTTCTTCACAAAGGACCAGCTCAGGTCTTTAAAAAAAACCCAAATAACTGTAATAATAATAATAATAATAATAATAATAATAATAATAATAATAATAATAATAATAATAAAAAGGGACACACACCTTGTTCCCATCGGCAAATATGCAACCACACCTCCTTCTGACCCCTCCCTGCTGTCATGAAAACATGAAAGCTTCGTTCCCTAGGCGGGGTGCAGGTCCAGAATTTCCTAACACACCCCTTTTTCTTTCCTGCGTGCCTCAGACCATATTTAAGCAGATGGAGGTTCAAGTCCCCAGACGGGCGATGTTGCTGCACAACCTCCATCCGATTCAGCGAGGCTTGTGGGGGAGGAGACGCAGCCAAGGGGCTTCAAGGACCGACTTCCCAAAAAGCCCGGGCGAACGATTCTAGCAGGGCAGCAGGTTAGCTGGAGATTAAAGCCCATTTCCTCAGATTCCAAACCAAAAGAGGCTGGGGAGAAAGTACAATGTGCTTTGGGGATGAGGGGATATCGGGCCTAGTGTTTCTAGGTAGCTTTTTGTTATCCACACCAGTTGCTTTTTGGAAAGAGCGCTCAAATCCACTCCTGGATTATAACTGGAAAGGGAAAAAACAAAATGGACATCTCTATAGCTCAAGTGTGCCAGCCTTGCTATTAAAGTACCTCATCTGAAAACATGGGTCTCTGGGGGCCCTCCTATTTTAGGACTGTGTCTTGCTATGACCTCTATCTCTTATATGTTGGTGAGAGAGGCTTCAATTCTGCCCACAGATAGAGTTGCTAGCTCCGGGTTGGGAAATACCTGGAGATTTTGGGGGCTGGGTTTGGAGAGGGGAGGGACTTCAATGCCATAGAGTCCAATTGCCAAAGCAGTCAGTTTCTCCAGGTGAACTGATCTCGGTCGCCTGGAGATCAGTTGTAATAGCAGGAGATCTCCAGCCACCACCTGGAGGCTGGCAACCCTACCCACAGATCCAGGTCTGCAGGTACCAGCTGTTACTGGGCCTCATGAGTACGTTCTAGCACGGTGATACTTGCTCAATGGCTTACCCATTTTTGCTAGAACGTATACCCTAGCCATGCGCTTTTGTAGATTTTTTGGTCTGCATAGTAGGGCTACCCACTGCTACAGGATATGCAATTTCTGTCTCCCAGCGCTAAAGTGTCTAAGGTTTCTTCAGGAAAGGTAATGACCATTAAAACATTTGAAGTCTGTAACCTAGATTATATTTTACAGCAGGCATCCCTCTGCCCACCCCCACAAACTGAAAAGGCTCATTTCGTTTCCAGTGTTCATGCCTGTGGCAAAAAATTACAGAAGTTTTGAAGTCTCAAAGGCCATTTATGCGTGTCTGTTTCCTCGTGGTCACCCCGCTCACTACTTTGGGGCTTTGATTTGATTTTGCTTGCATTTTCTGACCGTCGGAGGTTGCCTCGCTCTCCCTGTGTGTTTTGCCCGTATTTTCTGGATGCTAGCCAAACCTGAATCCAGAAGACGCGGGCAAAATGCGGGGAAACGGTGGGGGGGAGAGCGAGGCGACCTCTGACGGTTGGAAAATTCAAGCATCATCAAATCAAAGCCTCAAAGTAGTCGGCGGGGTGACCGCAAGGAAACAGACACACATAAATGGCCAAAGATAGATTTTTGAACCTGAACATGTCAGTCCCTGGACACAAATATCTCCAGAATTCCAGTTTTGGCCTCAAGGGTGTTGAGTCCTCCACATCCTAAAGCGGGGGGTGGGGGGTGGGGATCCATAAAGTAGCCTTTGCAGAATTCCTCATTCTTCATAATGTGCACGTTTTGACTTTTCAATTCAGGGTGGCAGATTTCACTGACACCTCTAAATGGGGATCTCTCGCTTGGCAGTCTTTCCGGTTTCCAGCTCCTCGAACTATTTGCCAAGACCGAAATGTTGGACTGGAGCTTCGTATCATTGCCACCCACCCGTCCCCTTCCCTAAAACAAAACGGATTTGCATACAGCACAGCACAACACCTGGACTCCAGTTGCAATTTATGCTGGGGGGTGTTCTCTGCTAAGCAGTCTTATCTCCCCCCTTTTTTTCCAGGAGGGCATTTAAACGGGTAGGAGGTTTTTTTTTTTTAAAAAAAGTAAACGATTGCAACTTATAGAAAATAATGTGCTACTTAGTTTCTGAGGCGAGAATCCTGGCAGGCTGCTCCAAGAAGCAGCACGGCAACAGATGGGAGTGATTAGTCTGTGATTTTCAAAGGGGCTTTTTCCTGCCTCCGCTGTGCTTAAAACATGCTGGAAAAACCCAGGCACCCCTGAGGAGGAAGAGACGCTTTCCACCGCCACTACACTGGCACGGCCTGCCATCTGCAATGGCCTTCCGAGTGAAAAAGGGGGATGTCTTGTTGGCCATTTATGCCTGGGAGGTTTTGCCTTGGATTTGCCGCTCTCTAGATGCCCATTTTTCCAATCCGAATTCTCAACATTTTGCATGGGCGCTTATTTTTGAGCTTTGAGAATTCAGATGGGGAAAATGTGGATCTAGAAAGCAACAAATCCAAGGCAAAACCTCCCAGGCATAAATGGCCAATCAGAAAGGCCCCTGGGTAGGATACAGTTGAAGAACATTGTCAAGGCCTCTGGGCAGTTCCATTAAGAGTAAAAGGCAGAGACATGTACGACCAGCAAATGCTAATCTCCTTGTGGTCCCTGGCTCAAAGAGTGTCCCGGCTATCCTCGACCAGGGCTAGGGCCTTTTCAGTCCTGGCCCGGGACCGGTTAGGGTTGCCAATTGCCTGGTGGTGGTGGGCAAACCCCCGCCAATCCACCTTGCTGTCCACCAAACATTTGAGGGTCGGCGGGCAAACGTGCACGCGCCTGCACATCGCGGTATGTCACCTCCGGTTTACACCCGGAAGTGCCACATCATGAGGGGCCCCTTGTGATGCGGCACTTCCGGGTGTAAATGCATCGCAAAGGGCCTTATACCACTCAAACTGGGCGTTTGAGTGGTAAAAGGCCCCTCGCGATGTGGAACTTCTGGGTGCAAACCGGAGGAGAGGGGGGACCTGGCAACCCTAGGCCTGGTGGAACTCCCTTTCAAGGGAGACCCGGGCCCTGCGGGATCTTAAACAATTCCGCAGGGCCTGCAAAACGGAGTTGTTCCAGGTTCTCTTCCTAAGAGGTCCTCTACATTGCTGTGCCTAGGAAAGTCGTTGCTGCCCCTAAAGAGGTCAGGTGAGGGAATACAACCTGGTAGTTTGTTAGCACATAATTCATTTCAACACGTTCAGTCTTCAAGATGTCCACCTCCGCAGCATTTTTGGAAAACCAGGTAAAAGCAAACAAACAAAAGGGGTGGTCCATAGGCCCTTGGGCAACACAGACCTCCCGTTCAACTCCCCGTGCCATTAAACGAGCAGTGAAACCTCAGAGACTTGATTGCCGCACAATATTGTGACTGATCTTTGACCCAGCTGCCAAACTCCTGGGACCCGGGAGATAACCCCCTCGCCAAGATCCTATTTGTTTGATTTTTGCCCACTTGGAGAAGTTCGCAGAAATATTTCCAGGGCCTTCATAGACATGCTTGCAGCTGAGGGGCTCCTTCAGGTGTCCATGACCTGACCCCAGACATCCTGCCTGGAAGCCTTAGGGCTGTTTTGACACAGCTGACCTCTTGGCAGGTTGACTCAAGGCAAGGCAGTGTGGAATCCAACCAGACTAATTCCAAATGCAAACAAAATTCTTGCTCGGCATGGAGCACAAACGCCAGGCGATAATCAGTTTATCTAATGAAGCAGTTCCCCTGTTTCCTAAGCAGAAGAGGATTAGCAGGCCAGAGTGACCGCAATGGAGGGCATTCTCCCTGTGCAAGCCCACCCTGGGCCTGTTGGCTTATGGGAGTCACCAATGGTAAGATGTCAACCCAGTGGGCGGCTGCTGTGAAAAAGGCAAATTCCATGCTGGCCGCAATTAGACGAAGAATGGAGAATAAAACTGCCGCTATCATACTGCCCTTGTACAAATCTATGGGGAGACCACGCTTGGGATACTGTGTAGAGTTCTGGTCACCGCACCTAAAAAAGGATATTGCAGAGCTTGAGAAGGTGCAGAAAAGAACAACCAAAATGATCAGGGGACTAGAGCAACTGCCCTATGAGGAGCGGTTAAAACGCTTAGGGCTCTTTAGCTTGGAAAGAAGGCAGTTAATGGGAGACATGATAGTAGTCTATAAAATTATGCATGGTGTGGAGAGAGTGGAGAGGGAGAAGCTTTTCTCCCTCTCTCATAATACTAGAACACGGGGTCATCTGCTGAAGCTGGAGGGTGAGAAATTCAAAACAGATAAAAGGAAGTATTTCTTCACACAATGCACAGTTAAATTGTGGAACGCCCTGCCCATGGAGGAGAGTGCTATCCATGGCTACTAGTAAAAACAGCTACTAGTAATGATGCATACCTATTCTCTCCAGGATCAAATGAGCATGCCTGTTATATTTGGTGCTTTGGAACACAGGTAGGACAATGCTGCTGCAGTCGTCTTGTTTGTGGGCTTCCCAGAGGCTAAACTGATAAGAACAGATACTACACCTGGTTGGCCACTGGGTGAACAGACTGCTGGACTTGATGGACCTTGGTCTGGTCCAGCATGGCCTTTCTTATGTTCTTACTTCCCCAAGCTGCATTCCATCCTACACTTGTCTTCTGAAGATCTGCACACACATTCTTGGCGGAGAAGGGGGAAAAAGGAAAGCCAACGGTGTAGGACCTGGTAGTTTCCTTTGCAGCCATCACTCTCCCCCCCCCCTCACTCCCCCAGGTGCACCAGAGTCTGACTGTAGAGTGTATTTTAGCTGAACCGTTACTTTGCGGCTCGGTTCACCGCACCTGAATAAGCATTAAATGCTTGTGAGTGTAACTGCACCTCAAGGAGGTGAAAGTGGGAACAGGAGAAAACCAAAGTCATGATGTTTTTTTTTCAACAAGAGGGATATCTTGAAACAAGGGGTGTTTGTGAGTGTTTCGGCACACATCCATGCCCAACTCTACAATCAGAACATCAAATTTACGAATAGAATGTGATAGGCCAGGATGTGTATTTGTGCTGCAAGAGCCCTTTATTATTTGTTATTGATACTTTGACCAAAGTTTGAGAGAAGAAGGAGGAGGAGGAGGAGGAGCTGGTTTTTATATGCCAACTTTACCATAGTTAAATTGTGAAAGCCCCTGCCCCAGGATGTGGTGATGGCTTGCCAACTTGGAAGGCTTGGAACTCTCTCAGCTTCACCTACCTCCCAAGGTGCCTGTTGTGGGGAGGGGAAGGGAAGGTGATTGTAAGCCGCTTTGAGACTCCTTATGGCAGAGAAACGTGGGGTATAACAACCAACACTTTTTCTTCTTCTTCCCTTCCCCACATTCTTCTTATTCCATAGTTTGATGCTATGCATATTAATTGCCCTCTGGTGAAAAGAAGTGGGGCTTTGAAGGACCTGCATCTGTTAATGACAGTTGGGACCTTCAGAAATAGGGTTTCCAACCTCCAGGTACTGGCTGGAGATCTGCTATTACAACCGATAGAGATCAGTTTCCCTGGAGAAAATGGGCACTATGGCAATTGGACTTTATGGCGGTGAAGTCCCTCCCCAAACCCTGCCCTCCTCAGGCTCCGCCCCAAAAACCTCCCACTGGTGGCAAAGAAGGACCTGGCAACCCTATTCAGAAAGGAAGCAGGCCCAGCCCTATCTCCACAAGCTGACCCATGACATCCAAAAGGAAGAAAACACACTCAAGGCTTTCTAAAAAAAAGGAAGGAAGGAAGGAAGGAAGGAAGGAAGGAAGGAAGGAAGGAAGGAAGGAAGGAAGGAAGGAAGGAAGGAAGGAAGGAAGGAAGGAAGGAAGGAAGGAAGGAAGGAAGGAAGGAACAAACAAAACCGGCCTGCTCAAACCACCTCTCCTGTTTAAAGGTCAACCCTCATCACTCCATGCAATGTGCTCGGCATGAAAGCCACTGCCCTCCGGACAACTGGGAAAGCCAGCATATAAAAGTGGCCACACTTCCTCCTTTTCTTCCAAGGTTTCAAAATTTCCCGAAATTTTACATCTCCCGTCAGATCGAAAGGTGAGGCGCAAGTCGCCCAGCTTTTTAAATCACTTCACGAATATGCCTGAACTGCTATGCTAAAATAAGACAATGAGACTCTACAGTAAGACTCTGTAAAGGTTATCAAATATGAAATATAAATGTTCAATGGGGACAAAATGGCTTGGGCAGTTGGGGGGTTGTCATTTACCAGTGACACCACAACTACTAGTCTACATGCGCAGCCTACATGCATGCCATCAACCCATAGCCCCGGAATGCACTGAATGTGAAGGTCACACTGTGCTGCCTATGTGTACCGCCACCTGGGTGGTGGGTTTATATGAACACGTGGGTTTATATGAACACAGACATTCCTGGCCTAACAAATCATCTCTGAAGGCTTACGGTGCCAAGAACACAAGTATGCCCTGATGTCCGCATCTCCCCATACTTGACCAAAGAATTCTGTTATTGGTAAAAAGTAAAGGTAGTCCCCCGTGAAAGCACCGGGTCATTACTGACCCATAGGGTGACGTCACATCCCGACATTTACTAGGCAGATTATGTTTATGGGGTGGTTTGCCAGTGCCTTCCCCAGTCATCTTCCCTTTACCACCAGCAAGCTGGGTACTCATTTTACCGACCTCGGAAGGATGGAAGGCTGAGTCAACCTTGAGCCGGATACCTGAAACCGACTTCCGTCGGGATCGAACTCAGGTCGTGAGCAGAGCTTTGGACTGCAATACTGTGGAAATGAAACAGAGAAAAGTCAAGAGACCGCTAATCATTTGGGGCTCTTTCCTTCATGTTCTTTCAACTCATATCCCCTGATGATTAACATCCTGAGGGTTTTTCTTTTTTTTTTAATGGAAAGAGACAGAGAGAGTGGGTGAGACTTGAAACGAGGAAGAGTTGTTAACTCAGGATAACTGCCTGTGTAGACACAGCCCACAGCATCTGGAGCTGGCCAGACTTTGTGACAAGACATAGCTTGGATGGCAGTTCTGATATACTTTACCTCTTATTTTTATGATGACAACCTTATGTTAAGCAAGGCCCACAACATCAGCAGGCAGGAAGCTAAAAAGGGAGTTGAAAACTCCTGCTGTGTAGCAGATCAAAATTATCCCCAGCAAACCATCTGGTCCTTGTAAAAGTAAAAGAAGATTAAAAGTACACCAGAGCCTTATTCTTTCTCTGGGTGGAAGTACGCTTACTCCTAAAAGGATGGAAGGAGATGTACGATATCGAGTTGGGTTTGTGTACAATGTGGTATTTTGAGGACCATGATATCCCCTTACAAGCCTGTTCCTCCCACAGTTTTTGAGAAGAAGAACATTACTGAGAACTCCAACAGCAATTGTCAGTTTTAATTTGTATCACGTTACAGGTTGAGTATCCATTATCCGAAATGCTTCTGGGCCCAAGATTTTGGAATATGTTCAGATTTTGGAATACGCGGTATTTCATTTAGAGCCGCACCTGTTCCTGTGTTCTCCCTTTTACCACTACTAGCATCAGTCTCTCTCCTCCCACCTGCTCCAGCTGAGTTCTCGTCAGCCTCTGTAGGGGTCCTCTGATTTGAGGTCCCATCTCCTCTGGCAGTTGGGAGAGCTCCTGGCCCCGTCTCGGTCCCGGGGCCTTGTTCCTGCAACCTGGAATTCCAAGGGGCTGCTGGCAGCAGGCCTGGGGGCGCAGCGGGCCTCTAAGCCAGGCTGTGTCAGGGCGGTGTGTCAGGGCTGCATCAGACAGGCTGTGTCGGGGCGCTGGTGGAGGTTAACCATCCTTCTTGGGCCTGGGAGAGCTCTTTGTTGGGGTGGGGCCAGGGACTCCAAAAAGTTTTAGTTTTTGGAGCATTACGGATTTTGGAATTCCGGATAAGGGATACTCAACCTGCATTATGATAGTAAAGTATCTGTCTGTCTGTCTGTCTGTCTGCCTGCCTGTGTTAGGTGCTATCAAGTCGCTTCCGACTCATGGCGACCCTATGAACCAATGTCCTCCAAAACATCCTATCTTTAACAGCCTTGCTCAGGTCTTGCAAATTGAGGGCTGTGTCTTTCTTTATAAAGTCAATCCATCTCTTGTTGGGTCTTCCTCTTTTCCTGCTGCCCTCAACTTTTCCTAGCATGGTTGTCTTTTCCAGTGACTCTTGTCTTTTCATAATGTGACCAAAGTACAATAGCCTCAGTGTAGTCATTTTAGCTTCTAGGGTCAGTTCAGGCTTGATTTGATCTATAACCCACTGATTTGTTTTTTTGGCAGTCCATGGTATCCATAATACTCTCCTCCAACACCACATTTCAAAGGAGTCTACTTTCTTCCTATCAGCTTTCTTCACTGTCCAGCTTTCACACACATACATAGCAATAGGGAATACCATGGCATGAATTAACTTGATCTTGGTTGCCAGTGACACATCCTTACACTTCAGAATCTTTTCTAGCTCCTTCATGGCTGCCCTTCCCCATCTCAATCTCGTTCTGATCTCTCTCTCTCTCTCTCTCTCCCCCCCCCACCTACCTACCTACCTACACACACAGTTGGATCCAACCAGATTTTTCTGCCAGTGGGGGGGGGGAGGAAGGAGGGGGCTCCCCTTTAACCACCATAAAAGGCTATACATAGGATCATGTAACCTGCATGTACAAAAGCCATGTGGGATGGGGGTTGTAGTAAGGAGAAGAACTGGGTGAGATTGAATGAAAAAGCTGGTTAATACAACTACAATAAATTGTAATATGAACTTATTGTTTACATTTATAACTATCTTTTATCCATGGAGTTCGACGCAACATTCCAAGGGGGGAGGCAGCAACCAGGTGATCTCCTCCTCAGCCGCTAACCTGCTCCAGTTCCCTTTACCATCAGTTCCCTCTTGACAATTCCTGAGAAAACAGTTATTGCATGTTGTAGTCTGGATTTATATTTCATCTTCTAAAAATTGCTTGTTTTCATATAATCTCTGGAAGGCCAGCCATCATCATTCCTATTTTTTACAGATGGAGAACTTAGAGTGAGAATTATTTGCTCAAAGCAAGTACTCATCAGTAGGTAACAGAATTCATTATAGTAGGCAACTGAACTCACCGACTACACTGTCAATTCAAAACAGAGGAGAATGGCCAAGAGAAAGGGTAGAGAACCGTAACTCAGTGGTAGAACATCTGCTTTGCATGCAGAATATCCCATGTTCAATCCCTGGACATCTTCAGTTAAAAGGATCAGGCAGTAGTTGATGTAAAAGACTTTGACCTGAGACCCTGGACAACTACTGCCAGTCAGTGTGGACAATCAAGATCTTGATAGATCAGGTATCTAATTCAGTATGAGGCAACTTCTTGTCTTCAGGATAATAGCTATGGGTTGTGAGTGGTTTGGGACAACGATGGCCCCTATAAGCCTAAACTGGATTGAAAACACATTTAATGTCATTGCTTCCCACCGAGAACCCTGGGAAATGTAGTTCTGTAATGCTAACAAAACTCCTTTGTTAGCTTTCCCAACAGAACAACAACATCAACAAAACTCTTTGAATCCTTGGAGATGAATATGCAAGTAACATAATCAACCTTAACTATGTAAGTGCTAACAAACTATCTGCCCCAAAATATACATTAAAAAACAACAAGTGGAGGAGGAGCTGTGGCTCAGTGGTAGAGCATCTGCTTGGAATGCAGAAGGTCTCAGGTTCAATCCCCGGCATCTCCAGTTAATGGGACTAGGCAAGTAGATGATGTGAAAGGTCTAAGCCTGAGATCCTAGAGAGCCACTGTCGGTCTGGGAAGATAATACTGACTTTGATAGACCAAGGGTCTGATTCAGTATAAGGCAGCTTCATGTGTTTATGTGAATGCTCCAGAACAACCAACCCCACTGAGAAAGAATTCCTGATCTCCAAAAAGAAAATAGAAAAAGGCAGGTCATTTTATCCAAATCCTACTTAAAAGTGACAGAATCCAGTCACCTGCTAGAGGCCACCCTCAACCACCCCAAACATGTTGAACACTTCAACATGAATTCAAATTCCCATCTGTGTTAAACCCTGTCCAATGCACAGGGACAAACACTTGTCAGGGATGCTCTAGGCTGATCCTGTATTAAGCAGGGGGTTGGACTAGAGGGCTTGTATGGCCCCTTCCAACTCTATGATATCTCTACTTGTGCTAAGGAGGCGGGGTTAGCAGTAGTTAGAATGAGCATAAGTATCAACCTCATGGAGAACTATTGCCGCAGAACACGTGATCAACCATTCTTGCATGTCTACAACCAAGGAGGAGTTTACCCTGCCAAAGTAATTAAACACCTCTCCCAAGGTCATAGCTTAGTCACAATTCTGCCGCAGAACAACAAAAAGAAGGGGAAAAGATATTTGACAGTCTAGGGAATGATAGGGATGCTTCCAACATTCTTCTCATCTGGATTTCTTCCCCAGATGTGGGATTTCCAAATTGCATGCCCTTGCTTGTGGAGTGGAACTCATGCATGGAGAATTCTCCATAGTACTGTTCATGATTACCAGAGAGCCACCCATGCATTTCAGTTCCTTTCTGTCCTGGGAGGGACTCCCGCCCTTGCCTCCTGGGCCTTTCCCCGGGGCCCAAACTCACCTCTGGCGCCGGTCGAGGGGCTATTTTGCCTGCACCTCTCGCCGGGGCAACACCAAGATTGGCCCCAACAGGTCCCTCTCTCTCCCCAGGGACCGGTGGAATCGACGGGCACCAAGGGGAGTGTGGCGCCGAGGCCGAAGCAGGGGCGGCGAGCCCTGCCCGAGCCACAGCAACACTGCTGTGGGCGGAAACGCCCTGACCCGCTCAACAGCTGATGAGCGGGCAGGCCAGGATGGGGCAGAGCCGAGCTACACACCCGCCTACACGTGGCTGGGAGGAGGCTTCCTCCAGCCACCCTTATATGGACTCCTGGGGGGAGGGACAAGGGAGGAGTCTGGGAGGGGCTTCTCTGGCCTGGAGCATATAAAAGGCCAGAGAAGTCAAGCAGCCGAGGAGGACAGAAGACAGGGCCTGCCTGCAAGGTGTGTCCTGCGGCAACCTGGCGACGTCCGAGGGAGAGTCCAGCCCAGACTCCCCCTCGGACTGGTCTGAGGCAGAGGAAACTGTCTCGGCCCCAAAGTTCTCCAGGGCAGAGACCCCCTCGAGCGGCAGGGGCTACCGCCCCACTTGACACTTTCAATACTTTGAGGCCTTTCTTTCTCTCCTGCATTACTGAGGTGCACACATACATTAATTAAACAATGCAAAAAAAGGCAATATTTGATGGGATTGTATGATTGCATTCAGATTTTTTTCGATCAATGTTTTATGGATGGACATCTGATAAAATGTGATAAACTGATAAAATATGAAAAAGGCAATATTGGATGTGACTGTATCTATGGTTGTATGAAGATTCTTTGGGGCTGGTGTTCTTCCAAAGCACATGGGCTCCCTAGTGAAACACTGCACAATAAGTATCTGGATGTGGTGGTAGAAAGTGCCGTCAAGTCACAGATGACTTATGGCGACCCTGTAGGATTTTCAAGTCAAGAGATGTTCAGATGGAATTTTTCCACTGCCTGCCTTTGCATGGGCTGAGAGAGTTCAGAGAGAACTGTGACTGACCCAAGGTCACCCAGAAGGCTTCATGTGGAGGAGTGGGGAATCAGACCTGGCTGTCCAGATTAGAGTCTGCTGTTCTTAGCCATTACACCATGCTGTCTCTAGGTATCTGGATGCTGTTATATAACCATACTGAGAATGATACAATGCTAAAAAAAAAACACAACCCTCAATGTGCTGCACATGTGCACATCAGTAACAAGGGAGAAGGTAAAAAATGAACTAGAGTGACCAAAAGGGGCAGCAAGTAGCACTCACTCCAAACCCAAAATTAATTTAAGGAATTAAGAAGAGGAAGAGAAAGAAGAATTGTTTTTGACACCCCTATTTTCTCTAAGGAGTCCCAAACTGGCTTACAATTATCTTCCCTTCCCCTCTCCACAACAGATACATTTGTGAGGTAGGTGGGGCTGAAAGAGTTCAGAGAGAACTGTGACTAGCCAAAGATCACCCAGCAGGCTTCACGTGTAGGAGCGGGGAAACCAACCTGGTTCACCAGATTAGAGTCCGTCACTCATGTGGAGAAGTGGGGAATCAAACCCGGTTCTCCAGATCAAAGTCCACTGCTCCTAACCACTACACCACCCAGGGCAGTACAAAATTATGGACTGCAAAAGGGATGGAAAAGGGAAAATCCCTTCTTCATAAATGAGACCCAAGGTAATCAGTGGAAGGAAGCACATGGCCACATTCAGGTGCCACAACAACGGAGGTTTGTTTGCAATGGCCACAAACACAAGTTGTGGTCATGCTCAAGTCATCCCCTTTGCTCTGTTCTTTGAAGTAGGATGGAAAATCCCAGTGTCTGAGGAGGAAACCAACTCCAATTTGCCCCGGCACCTGCACTCGGGTGTCATAGCAAATATGAGTTTGATTCAAGGCTTCCCAAAGCTGGGAGCTTTCAACTGTACTCAGCATACCAGGGGGAAGATGGAAAGGGGAGGAGCAGTCGAGCACAGCAAGCATCTACGTCTGTGACTATCACAGACAGATCTCTGTTTGTCATGGTGTCTGAATGTGACCTGGGTCTTGCCTGCCCCTCAGATCATCTATGTTGGGCAAAAAGACTCAACAAAAAAGGGAAGAAAAAGACACACTGTGTCAAAGGATTTGTTTTCAGTATCTGGAGGGCAAATCGACAGATAAATTTTTTACTGCACAGAGAAGCGGATTCTGCCCTGGCAAGGAGAGAGTTAAGTGGGGAAAGATCTTGGCAAGAGGGGAGGGGATGCGAGGAGTTCCTACCCATCAAGCTTTATTGTGTTATTCCAACTAAGCAGAGACAAAAAGACAAATCTGAGCTCCCCACTTTCATTTATAATTGAACCCAGTCCAGAAGGATGGAGCAAGCACCATCTGTAAAGCAGAGCGCGCTAGCAGCCGGCGGAATGAAATATTCAAATTACTGTAGGCTACCTCGCATTTTAATGACAGGGTTACAAAAAACTGACTTGTAAGTGAGGATTGCACAGAGAAGGAAAAAAGAAAAAGTTGGGTTTTCTGTTGCATGAATTAACAGAACAAAAAGAAGCACTTCAAGGGAAAAAGCGCACAGATATATAATTCTGTAATGCATCCTGGTTGGTTTACAAGACAAAAGAATTGCTCCACTTAGCCCTCTTAATGGATAAACAAGTCCTGGGAGAAGTTTTAACCAAGAAGAAACACTTCCATGCACTAATTTGTACACAGAGGTGACACTGTTCTCATCTAACTGTGGTATTTAAAGCATGGTGTAGAGCGGTGGTTAGGAGCGGTGGACTCTGATCTGGAGAACCGCGTTCGATTCCCCACTCCTCCACAAGAGCGGCAGATGCTAATTTGGTCAACCAGGTTGGTTTCCCCACACCTACACACGAAGCCAGCTGGGTGACCTTGGGCTAGTCACAGCTCTTATAGAGCTCTCTCAGCCCCACCTACCTCACAGGGTGTCTGTTATGGCAGAGGAAGGGAAGGTGATTGTAAGCCGGTTTGATTCTGCTTTAAGTGGTAGAGAAAGTCGGCATATAAAAACCAACTCTTCTTCTTCTTACCAATGATCCAATTCAGACATGACAACCAAACCACAGCTTGACTACCAGGTCTGAGCCTAGGACTCATCCACTCTTCCATCTGCCCTACCCCTGACTTCCTGGTTCCGCCATAAAGTCCAAATTATGGTTTGAACTTGCCCTCCAAAGAAAGCCACAGCTGGATGTGAGGAAATCACATAGGAGGAGGCCTGAGGGTGAAGGGAACGTATCAGCCTGGGGCATGTTCATGATTTTCCACACCACGGGTTGGGCTGCATTCACAGATTTTGTGCCACTGTTGTACTATTAGCAATTATTGGGCAACCATAATGTCCAACAATGTATGGATGCTGCCTTCGATGAGCAAGAGTGTTATGTCTAAACCAAGCAGTGGTTTGGAGCGGTGGACTCTGATATGGAGAACCGGGTTTGATTCCCCACTCCTCCACATGAGTGGTGGAGGCTAATCTGGTGAACTAGATTTGTTTCCCCCACTCCTGCACATGAAGCCAGCTAGGTGACCTTGGGCTAGTCACACTCTCTCAGCCTCATCTACCTCACAGGGTGTCTGCTGTGGGGAGGGGAAGGGAAGGTGATTGTGAGCCGCTTTGGTTCTTTCTTAAGTGTTAGAGAAAGGCGGCATATAAAAACCAACTTTTCTTCTTCTTTGAAGGAATTTGAATGTACAAATGGGACCAGCTAGTGATAGAACGGGAATATTCTTAGAAAAAGAGAGAGGGAGAGACCAGCTGCATGCCCAGTGTACTTCCAATGCCTGCTTTTCATTAGTCATTGTCTGCTACTTGGCTGTGGGAAGCTGTGTAAATGGTGTCTGTTACCCAGGGAGAATGTGGCTCCAAGCCACGAGCAACCGGGAAGTCACCTTCCCTCAGTCTCTGGCAGGCACCATTAGGCAATGACCCTTACTTCATATGCTCCCTAATGCTCTCCTCTCCATTCGGTGGAGTACAGGTCAATCCACAGCATCCGGCAGAGCTAAAAACCCGGCTCTTCGGGGAGCGCCTGCGGCCGGCAGTGTCACTTTTCACCAAGTCGGGTTGCAGTCACTCAGCACGGGAGTTTCATTAGCCCTGAGCCCTGACACAGTGCAATGATATATTTAAGCAATAATGAACAGCAAAGCCTGTTGTTTAAAGGAATGCCGCAAAGGGGGGGAGGTTGTTTAAAAGCAACCGAGAGGACGACGACTCCTGCGGAAACAGAGCGCCCGGCTTGCAACGGGCCCTGCTCTCACCCGGCCCTGCTTAAGCTGCAGGCTTCAATTTAAATGGGTGAAACTAAGAGTGGATTGCCCCCCGGGCCGCTAACACAACAGAAGCACTAGGCTGGCTAACTAGTATCCTGGAAAAAGAGCGATTCGTACCGAAGACTGTGGTCCCCCCCCGCCGCAAGCCTTTATTCTGTGGCTGGCTGCCGCTTTGGCAGGGGTCACACGCAGCAGCCTGGCTTTTACAGTGTGCTCATGCTCCTCGGCTGTGTAACTCGGGATTCTTTTTTACCGATGCAAATGAAACAGATTTATGCAAATGTATGCTTTTTGCATAAAGGCCATTTTAAAATAGGCAGGGGAAAGGGAGGGGATGGCAAGGGAGAAGAGCAGCAAAGCCGCAGATAAAGACTTGCTACTCTTGCTTGGGGAGACCCCAAGGTACCCAAAACAAGGGCCGGATACCGGCATTTCCCCCCATGCTACTGGCACTAGATAATCCCGGGCCCATGAAAGCTGAATGGGAAGAGAATACAGCATGGTATAGTGGTTAAGAGCAGTGGTTTGGAGCTGTGGACTCTGATCTGGAGAACCGGGTTTGATTCCCCACTCCTCCGCATGAGCAGCGGAGGCTTATCTGGTAAACTGGATTTGTTTCCCCACTCCTACACATGAAGCCAACTGGATGACCTCAGGCTAGTCACAGTTCTCTTAGAGCTCTCTCAGCTCCACCTACCTCACAGGGTGTCTGTTGTAGGGAGGGGAAGGGATGGTGACTGTAAACCAGTTTGATTCTTCCTTAAATGGTAGACAAAGTTGGCATATAAAACCCAACTCTTCTTCTTCTTTTTCCTTCCCTTATTGTTCAGCTCCCATAAGGAGCTGCTGAGTAGAATGATTCCAAGGAGACTACTGCTCTGTCCAGACACATGAAACACCAACCACCCGTGCCCCATTATTTAAGTGTTTATTTAAAACATGTGCCTTTAATGGTGATGGCCCAGGCTAGCCCAATCTCATCAGATCTCGGAGCTAAGCAGGGTCAGCCCACCGAGGCCACCGAGGAATTCCAGGATCACTATGCAGAGGCAGGCAATGGCAAACCAGCTCTGAATGTCTCTTGCCCTGAAATTCCTACGGGGTCACCATAAGTCAGCTGTGACTTGATAGCACTTTATATAACCCAAGTTCTCTTACACAACATCAAATGTTAAGCGGTATAAAAATCCCCCATATGACTCTGCTGAGTGTGCTCTCATTCACTGGGGCAAAGTGGGTAGCCCCCAGGAACAGCGCCTTCTCTGTGGTGGCACACCACTGGAAAGCCCCCCCCTCCCGCTGCCACTGCTATAAACTTGTTTATAATGTCTAAGCGCCAGGTAAAACATTCCTATTCTTCATGGTGTCTGGGATACATAGTTTGATTTATGAGATGGTCTCTTCCTCATTTTAATGGCTCTCTTAATTGGTTTTGAAAGCTGCACGTTGGAGTTTTATTTGTTCCTAAATTGAGTTTTTTAAATTTGGAACGACTCCTGCCTTATTTTTTTTTTATGTCGGTTCTTCCGGTTTTACTGTTTCTTTATTTATCAATTAGGATTTTTTCCCCTTTAAAAACAACAACAACAACAACAACCATTGTCCAAATTGAAAACTTTAGGGTTATGAAGCAGTGTACAAATAAGTTAACTAATAAAGTACCTCCTAGGCTTCTTTTTAAATCCAAAGAAGCTGTGCATGTTGGGTGGGGATGTATTTATTCTTTCCTTTGTGCCTTTCCTCTTGGGAGGGGCTGTGGCTCAGTTTGTAGAGCATCTGCTTAGTTTGTAGAAGGTCCCAGGTTCAATCCCCAGCATCCCCACTTAAAGGGACTAGGCAGGTAGGTGATGTGAAAGACCTCTGCCTGAGACCCTGGAGAGCCACTGCCGGTCTGAGTAGACAATACTGACTTTGATGGACCAAGGGTCTGACTCAGTATGAGGCAGCTTCATTTCCCCAGTGCTACGACTGTGTACTTCACACACTTAGCAGCAACCAGCCCAGCAATGGCACAGCAGAGAGGCAAATCAGCATGGCTAAGGAGAGGGGCCGTGGCTCAGTGGTAGAGCAGTATAAGGCAGGTCCATGTGTCCATGTGAGCGGTTTGCTTAAGAGAGTTTTAACTGAGGACTTAAAACTCACCATTTCAGGCTGCTCTCATATGCCATGATTCTCTACAATTACATTTTAAATGTACATTTTCAATCCTTGGCATCAGCTGTTTAAAAAAAAAAGTCAGGTAGTATATGATGTGAAAGACCTCCATGCGAAACCTTAGAGAGTAGCTGCCTGTCAGAGTAGATAATGCTGACCTTGATGGACCAAGAGTCTGGTTTTGTGTAAGACAGTTCCAGGTGTTCCCGCCACCCACTAGCCAAATGGAGCCATCTCTGTGAGGCCCCGTGTGCATGGTCTACCCGACCTTTCCCCCCATGCGAAGTGGATCTTGGTAAGATCGACTGTCCCCCAAAAGGTTCATACTGCAGGTGTCTGCAGGGAGATGGCAAGGAAGGGGGTCATACTATCCCTCCCCCTCGCTCCATTTGTTTCTCCAACACATGGGATACAGGGACTGAAACTTGGTTGACTTCATAGTAGACTACCATTAGCAGCTTATTACGGTACCTTGGGGGGGTTAAATATTGTTTAATTGGCTCATCTAGAAGGGAACTGTGCCACAGAAAACTAGATCATCAAGGAGAAATCTAGGTTAGAAGCTTTCATCCTGGCACGCAGGGAGTTTCTGACATGGGGTGGCATTCAAATATGTAATTCCCCTCCCCCCCAAAAAAATCTGTGTTCTGAAGAAGGGCTGTCACATAGCCTTTTATTTTGAACCCAAAGACTGACTTAAAGGATACTTTGAGGAGGCATATTCATAGAACTTGGTTAACTCAGAGTCTTGGTTAACTCAGTGATTTCTAGTTAATTATATTGTGTGGTTTATTAGGTAACTGGACTGAAATAACTGTCTATATCCAATAAGGTAATATTTAGAGGATACTGAATGACAGTTCCTTCTGGATGACAATAACATTCACCCAAAACAAACAAACGGTATACTTATTGCTCTTTCAGGACCTTCAGAATCAAGAGGTTGCCATTTAAGCCAATCCTTACAGAATCCAGTTTACAGGGGGATAAATTCTTACAATTTAAAATCCACATCTATAATCCACGATTAATTAATCAGTCTACAAAGTAATCCAATTAATGCTTTCAAGCCGAAACAAAAGATAATCTCACAACTGGCAGACCAGTTTGCGTCAGGGAAACACATATGTGTCTGTATTATGCAGAAGACCTCTCCTCATTCTCCCATCAGTCAGTTATTTCTTGCAAAGGTCCCTTCAGACTAGGGTTGCCACCTCCGGGTTGGGAAATACCTGGAGATTTAGGGACGAAGCCTGAGGAGGGCAGGTTTTGAAGAGGGGAGGGACTTCAATGCCACAGAGTCCAATTACCAAAGCGTCCATTTTCTCCAGGGGAACTGTTCTCTATCGGCTGGAGATCAGTTGTAATAGCAGGAGATCTCCAGCCACCCTACTTCAGGCAGATCTGAATCTTTTATTCCTATAGCCGCATTCAGAAACCAGAAGTAAGCCATATTTGGGGGAGGGGGGCCTTGAGAGGTATTTGCAAGGGGGACCTAGAAGGTAGAGATGGGATTAATCCTTCTCAGTGTTCTTCTCTTCCCGGTATCCTGTCTACATTCCTGTTATTTCAGCACGTCTGCGGTTGGAACCACACATGATGCAGCCGTCTTGCTGAAGCTAAGCAGGTCCAGGTCTGGTCAGCAGAGAGACAGGAGATCTTCTATGCCTATTCCTACACTGAGCATGAGGTTAACACTAGATGACCTCCAAGGTCCCTTCCAATTCAAATGCTCCATCTGCAAAGTTGTCATCTTGTTCCCCCTTTGTACCGAAGTTAAGTCGTTCCTCCCCAAGGGCTCAGGTCTTTCCCAGCCCTGTTTGAAAACCTCTGACTGGACTGAACTTTGTGCATTAGAACCGAGTTATGGCCCTTCCCTGAACTCCTGTCCTTGCAACCCACAGGTAATACAGCCTCCATACTGCTGAAGGGGTTCAATAGGAGGAAATGGACAGACTGATACACTTGAATGCTGTCAGACATCTGGAACATTATTGTAGAGATTCTACTGTTGGAGGATGAGCATAGGCCTGCTCTGTTCCCATCCCAGATCCAACCCTGCCATAACAATGCTTGGGCTGGATTGCAGCTCTTGAGATCTGTTCTGTTGATTTAACCCAAGGGAGTTGAACTTATTTGTTATGAGGGTCAGATATGACATAAATGTCACTTGGTTGGGCTGGGCCATGCCTCGCCAGCCCAGATTGGATTTTGGGGGGGGGCTGCCTCGGCTGGTGAGTTCACAGCATGCTTGCCAGCCCAGATCAGGACTGGGGGTGGTGGTGACAGCTGGCTCGTGGGCCGGATGAGAGCTCTCAAGGGGCCAGATCCGGCCCACGGGCCGTGTGCTTGACACCCCTAATTTAACCAGTTCCATGGTGGTGCAAAGTGCTGTCAAGTCGCAGCTGACTTGGCGATCCCATAGGGTTTTCAAGACAAGACACAAGCAGAGGTGATTTGCCATTGTCTGCCTCTCCATAGCAACTCTGGATTTCCTTGGTGGTCTCCCATCCAAGTGCTAAATAGGGCCAATCATGCTTAGCTTCCAAGATCTGAGGAGATCAGATTAGTCTGGGCAATCCACATCAGGACAACCCGTTCCATAGCAAATACAATGACCTGTAAATGACCCAAGAAAGTGAGGGGCTGGGGGGGGGAGGGAGGGGTTGGCATTAGGCTGGAAAACCCTGGCATTTCTTACCTGAAATAACTTCTCAAAGGTTTGAGACTCCGATTTTTTTAACAGTCCTGAATATTTAAGGTCCAGTAACATTTTACTTTTAAGGTTACTCTGCAGCCTAAATAGAAAACGGCAGAACTCTCATGACTGTTTTTCTCGTCTCTCCAATAGTTGATGGTATCATTTAAAACCACCGTGGTGTAGTGGTTAAGAGCGGTGGTTTGAAGTGGTGGAGTCTGATCTGGAGAACCGGGTTTGATTCCCCACTCTTCCACATAAGCAGCGGAGGCTAATCTGGTGAACTGGATTTGTTTCAGCTCTCCTACACACGAAGCCAGCTGGGTGACGGGCTAGTCACAGCTCTCTTAGAGCTCTCTCAGCCCCACCTACCTCACAGGGTGTTTGTTGTGGGAAGGGGAAGGGAAGGTGATTGTAAGCCGGTTTGAGTCTTCCTTAAGTGGTGGAGTCTTCCTTAAGTGGTGGAGAAAGTCGGCATATAAAAACCAACTTTTCTTCTTAAAACATGGGTTGAAACATGAGACTCTTTCCCCTTCTGAGTAGTTGGTGTGGGTAGGAAGATTTCCACAGCCACACAATCACCTGCACTCAGAAAGGCCTTCCAGTACAGGATGGGGGGCCTCGAACGTGCATTTCCTCCCCTCCCTAACCCTAATTGAGTTACTCGGGTTCCTAATAGCCTCCGCTGGCACACAACACACCATTGTAACGGCAATACGTGTGGAAACAAACCAGTCACTCTTTCTCCTGTTAAGCCATTAAATTACAGAGTATTCAATTAATAACAGCTGAATATTCTGTCACATTTAGGAAGATGTATGGTAAGACAAGCGAGTTGTGATGTCTCTGACAGAAATGATAAAAGTTCTCCCAACACCGCCTGGCAGATACTTGGCTCCTGCTGCGGCTCCCTCTTCATGTTCTGAAATGTCGACGCAGACACAAGATCCAGGCCCGGCTTCAAAGGAGGCGGGCTCCAAAGAGAACGGGGAACCTTTGCCAAGGAATTTCACGGCAGCTCCTCCCAGATCCCTTCTGGGAGCCATCTGAATCCACACAGGCGCGCGCTCTCTCTCTTACACACATACATGCACAAAAGCACTCCTATGCCACAATGCAAAACGTGCAGAAGCACACAAGCAGCTTCTGTATTGCGCGAACATTAATCGGTTTTTTACCTTCTGCACCTAGGGTTGCCAGGTCCCTCTTCACAACCGGTGGGAGGTTTCTGGGGTGGAGCCTGAGGAGGGCGGGCGGGCGTTTGGGGAGGGGAACGACTTCAGTGCTAGAGAGTCCAATTGCCAAAGTGGCCATTTTCTCCAGGGGAACTGATCTCTATCTGCCGGAGATCCATTGTAATAGCAAGGCTGCTGCTTATGTGATTCCTACCCTTACTGCGTCAAGGCTTTTTCAAAGAGTTGGCTCTAATGTTTCACCCACGAGGGTGAAACTCATATTGTTAAGATGACCAGTTGACACCATCTTTATGGTTTTTTTTTTAAACTAGCCTGTGCTTGGGCGTTTTCCACCCCAGTATAATATGCTGTGGATGGTGGTGGGGAGAAGGTCTCTCCCTGCTCTGATTCCAGTGGGGTGGGGTGGGGGTAGCAGTACAAATACGTGGATAATATGGAATGTGTGCATAAAGGTAAAGAAGAAAAAGAGTTGGTTTTTATATGCTGACTTTGCCACTTAAGGAAGAATCAAACCGGCTTACAATCAACTTCCCTTCCCCTCCCCACAACAGACACCCTGTGAGGTAGGTGAGGCTGAGAGAATTCTAAGAGAGATGTGACTAGCCCAAGGTCACCCAGTTGGCCTCGTGTGGAGGAATGGAGAAACAAACCCAGTTCACCATATTAGTGCCCGCTGCTCATGAGGAGGAGTGGGGAATCAAACCCGGTTCTCCAGATCAGACTCCACCGCTCCGAACTACTGCTCTTAACCACTACGCCAAGCTGGCAGGATGGCAGTTCTTTCCCACCCTCTACCTTCCTGCAGCGGTCCCCAGAAATCACCCAAATGCTGATACCGGAGGTTGCCTAATTCCAGGGCCTGGACAGATGCTCGGAGGAGGTGGAACCACATCCGTACTGTCAAGATTCAAGTCCAGGGAGCTTTGACTCTCAAAAGTTTATATCCTGGAACTCTCATTGGGTCTCTAAGGCGCCACTGGACTCAAATCTAACTATTCTACTACGGACCAATGCAGCTACCCTCTTGACACATGCTGGTTCTGCTACTGTACTTACAGAAGCGCCACTGCACAAGGGAGAAAGCAATATTACACGCTTCTCTTTCCTCTCTGCATTCCCCACTCCCTTCTCCTGGGACCATGCAGCTTTTTGCCTATGTTGGTGCCACTCTTTTGAGGTTAGTCTAGCACCACTCTTTTGGAGGTCTGAAGGAACTGCTGGAGGAATGGGGAAGATGGGTAAGAAACGTGTCATATTAATCATCCTTTCAGGCACGCTCCATAGGACCCAAGCCACACAGTCTCACAGAACCCAAAGCTGTTCATTTTATTGTGGCATAAACTTTGGAAGCCAGAGATCTCAGAAGCATGAAGCGTTAACCCTCCGTTAGCAGAAATATACCCATTTATATACCAGTAACACTCTCTGCATCTGACAAAGTGGGCTACGGCTCACAAAAGCTTATGCCACAAATAAAATAGTTAGGTGTATCTAAGGTACCAAGAGATTCTTTTGCTGCCTTCATTTGTTTGTTTTTTAACCTGCTCCCTTTCTGTACACTGGGACTTTAAAAAAGGCACAGGGGCATTGAAGACGGCCACAATCTCCAAACTAGGTTAGTATTTGATAATTAGAATACACCAAGGAGCCACTGGCTTGGTGAGGGAAAGTGCCATCAAGTCGCAGCTGAATTACAGCAACCCCTATAGGGTTTTCATGCCCTGACCTGGATATTCCAGGCTAGCCTGATCTCATCAGAGCTTGGAAGCTAAGCAGGGTTGGCCCTGGTATTTGGATGGGAGGGGCTGTGGCTCAGTGGGAGAGCATCTGCTTGGCGTGCAAAGTGCAGAAGGTTCCAGGTTCAATTCCCAGCATCTCCAGTTAAAGGGACTAGGCGAGTAGGTGATGTGAAAGACCTCTTCCTGAGACCCTGGAGAGCTGCTGCCGGCCTGAGCAGACAATACTGACTTCGATGGACCAAGGGTCTGATTCAGTATAAGGCAGCTTCATGTGTTCAAGGAATACCAGGGTTGCTTTGCAGAGGCAGGCAATGGCAAACCACCTCTGAACATCTCCTGCCTTGAAAACCCTATGGGTAGCCATAAGTCGGCTGTGACTTGACAACAACAACAACAACAAGGTTTTTAAAGCAAGAAGCTAGCAGAGGTGGTTTGCCATGGCCTGCCTCTGTAGCAACTCTGGACTTCTTTGGTGGTCTCCCATCCAAGAACTAAATAGGGCCGACCCTGCTTAGCTTCTGAGATCTGACAAAATAGGGTAAGCCTGGGCCACCCAGATCAGGGTAGCCACCATTGTAAGTTCCCACAAAGATTTGTGATTAAACCAAGCCATCTAGTCCTGTACTGACATAAACCAACAGCCAGGACCCCAGCTTTAAGACATTGTGAGAAAACTGTGGCCAGAAGAATGGTAAAGAAGACAGTCTTTTTACATCCATGAACAAAAAAGCCACAATTTATTTTCCCCCCCAACATCCAACTCAACACCAGTTACACACACAAGCCCACTGACTGCCGTAGGTTAAGTCTGTCTTGGATCAAGGCATAAACCTGCTCATTGTTTAAAGGAGTGAGAACAGTTTGTTTTATAGGCATCTGCTGTAGCACTTGTCTCAAAGAACAGGAAGTATGAAATGTTTTATTGGAACCATCAAGGCTGGTGTAAGAATGGACAGGCTTCTCAGAATTACATGGGGTTCTTAGCGAGGCAAAAGGGAAAGGCTGCTACTTCTAAAATACTGTTAAAATAATTTGCATTAGTAATTGCCTTGTGCACACAGCTGACAAACAGCTGGTTACTCTTCAACCTGAAGTATTTGGTGTGATCACTTCACTTTTCCAGGCACTTAAAAGTCGCACTAGATTGTGATTTCCTGTTTGATCAGTGCCATCTTGGGACCTGGAAGATCTGGCCAAATCCCATGTCTGTCTGGGTGCTGTAGAGCAGGGGTGTCAAACATAAGGCCCAAGGCCAGATACAGCCCCTTGAGAGCTCTTATCCGGCCCACGAGCCAGTCAGGCAGCCCCCCACGATCTGGGCTGGCGAGGCATGGCCTGGCCCGACCAAATGACATTTATGTCATATCTGGCCCTCTTAACAAGGGTTCGACACCCCTGCTGTAGAGGCTAGGGTGTCGGACTAGGATCCAAGAGACCCAAGTTCAAACCCCCACTCTGCTATGGGTGACTGAATTTTCTAACAGTTAGAGTGGTTCCTCAGTGGAACAGGCTTCCCCGGGAGGTGGTAAGCTCTCCTTCCCTGGAGGTTTTTAAGCAGAGGCCAAATGGCCATCTGTCAGCAATGCTGATTCTATAACCTTAGGCAGATCATGAGAGGGAGTTAATCTGGACCATCTTCTGGGCATGGAGTTGGGGGTCACTGGGGGTGTTGCAGGGAGGTAGTTGTGAATTTCCTGCATTGTGCAGGGGGTTGGACTAGATGACCCTGGTGATCCCTTCCAACTCTATGATTCTACAAAGGGCATACTAAATAAATAAATAAAGGAAAACGTCCTCCCTAAACCAGGAACAGCAATAACCTCCGGCAAACTATTAATCTAAATAAACAATCCATCACACACCCATGTGCTTGGGACTGAAAGATCCAGGCAGGCACAGCTCTGGCGAAAGCTTACCAAGAGTTAAATCATCTTTTGCCCAGGAGGTTAACACGCCTACCAGTCAGTCTCCAGCAATCCATTCCAACAAGAATATGTTGGCCGGTTACCACAAGCTGCTTTTCATGCTGTTGATGCTATTTTTTTTTAAAGGTTGTTCTTCAATGGCCTTGTTTGAGGATACATTTTAGTTGCTAAGAAACTAGTTTCGCTTTGTGTGCTCCAAAGGGGAAGACAAAGAATCTGTCAATGTAACATGCTATTTTGACAATAGCCGTAACATAATCATAAAATGATACAGTATTTCTGAACCCCCTCCCTTTTTTTACCATTTGCTAATGTGGTTTAAATATCATATTCATGCATGTGACATATATACAAATATATACACACAGCAGCTATACAATATTCACTCTTTAAATGCATGCAGGCACACGATAGTTAGAGAATCCACTGAACCAAATGCAGATACAGGCACAGAGGATTCTGAAAGGAACACAGAGTAAAGCCCTACGAGATTCAAGATATGCACTTTTCTCGCTTCCCTTTGATACCGCAGAGACAGCCAAAGATTTTTAATTAGGGGAGCTACATCTATAATCAGGCCTCTCCTCAATCTTCCACCACATTTCCCTGCTATTGCCATGGAAAGAGGTTCACATGCTCCAGATTTTGCTACACAGAAGATAGAACCTGGAGAGTAACAGGAGGTTTTGACAAATGAACAAAAACAAAATGTCTTTCATATCCCCCACCCACAGCAGCTCAGCTGCTTTAAATGTGACAATATTCTTACATGGAAATAGGGTTGCCAGGTCCGGGTTGGGAAATGCCTGGAGATTTTTGGGAGTGTAGCCTGAGGAGGGCGGGGTTTGGAGAGGGGAGGGACTTCAGTTCCACAGAGTCCAATTGCCAAAGCGGCCATTTCCCCCAGGGGAACTGATCTCTATCGGCTGGAGATCAGTTGAAATAGCGGGAGATCTCCAGCCACCACCTGGCAGTTGGCAACCCTGCATGGAAAACACTTTTGGGGGTAAAATTAGCATGCAGTCCCTGTGCTGCTCAACATGTTTATTGCACACACTTTTTTTTTGCAGCCCAATAGAAACCAATCAAAATATATGCAGAATTAAAAGGTAGCGCAAGGTTTGAAGGAATCATGGGGGGGGGGGATACCCTGGCAGAGAACGCTCCTGAGGACATTCAATCAGGACATTCCTCTGCTCAAGTCCCACTGAAAGGCACATGAAATAAAGACGATCCACTACACTTGGTTCCAGAAGAATAGCTCGTGTAAAAGTTGCTGCCCCAGAGACATTCAGACGGGACAATGCGTGTCCACATCTTCCAGCCATCATCGATTCAAACTCCGATGGTACAAAATAGCGAGTGGTAGTTCCTCCAGCCTAAGAAGACTTCTTCCAGCCTCAGGAAGACTTCTTCCATCAAAGAAAGAACTGCTTAAGTTGGAGATAGGCTCCAAACGTTCCATTACAGAGTGGTAGGATACAGGATACAGGCCAGTAGATTTGCACCGTATAGTGGTAGCTGCATTAGAAGAAGAGTTGGTTTTTATATGCCAATTTTCTCTACCTTTTTAAGGAGAATCAAACCAGTTTACAATTGCCTTCCCTTCCTCTCCCTACAACAGATATCTTGTGAGGTAGGTGAGGCTGAAGGAGCTCAAAGAGAACAGTGACTAGCCCAAGGTCACCCAGCAGGCTTCATATGTAGGAGTGGGGAAACCAACCCGGTTCACCAGATTAGAGTCCACCGCTCTTAACCACTACACCATAGGGCTGTTGAATTAAAAAAAATCGGTATAGTTCAGATTCGGCTGAATTCAGCCTGTTTAGATTCGGGATATGCCGAAGTCCGAACTCCCCCACTTCGGGTCTGTGTAATTCGGCGGGAATTCAAAGTTCGGGAAAAAAATTCGGCCGAATAAAGCCATTAAAAGCACAACCGCGCCTTTCCGCGGCTCTGGGGGGGCATTTTTGGGGGTAGAGGTCCCAAACTTTCAGCGGAGCTTCAAAGGACCCTTCTTGCCAGACCCCCAAGTTTTGTAAAGATTGGGTCAGGGGGGGCTGAGATATGGGCCCCGAAAGGGGTCCCCCCACCCTTAATGTGCATCTCTGAGCAGAGCTTGCCGCCCATGCACAAAGCTCCCAGCCCCGACAAACAGCTGAGAAGTTTGCAAAGCAACACAACTGCAAAGCAACACAACCCTGCAAAGCAACACCTTTCCAATCGTGCAAAGCATGGAAAGGGACAGAGGCAGCTAGCTATGCATAAGGAGCAGGAGGGGGTGGAATTTCCCCTTTTGCATCGGACTCGGGACCAGGCAAATGCATTCTTTAAGTCACAATTTGAAAACCAGTTTTGAGCAAGCATCAAAATAGACCTAACCGATCTTATGAATGAGGGAAAACCTGAGGACACACTGAAGCCCCCCCTCAAACCAGGGAGAGAGAGACTCGAGGGGGCACACACACCCAGGCAGAACGGGCGAAAGCCCCCTTTGGCTTCCCCCCCCCACCCACAGAAACTGCTCCCTCCCCGCACACACACAGACTCTGATTCCCCCCCCACACACACACACAGGAGAAAAAGTATAGATTAAAGCCCCCAAAGGGGTCTTACTGTGCCTGTCTTCTGTTCCATCAGGAGGGGCTGGGAGGAGGACCGGGTAATCCAAGACGATTCCATTTAAGCACGGGACGTTTTGCTCTGGAGATGCATACAGGATCGGGTGATCCATTCATTCCAATAGGGAAAAGGGGAAAGCCCATATCTCGGGGGGGCCTGACCCAATGTTTACAAAACTTGGGGGGGTCTCTTAAGAAGGCTTGTCTGAAGCTCCGCTGAAAGTTTGGGGTCTGTACCCCCCAAAATGCGCCCCCTGCAGCCACGGAAAGGAGTGAATGTGCACAAGCACCCCCCCACACACACACACACAAGGATTTCTCTCACTCTCTCTCTCTCCCTGGCCCGGCCACGCATCAGCTGATTCCTCCAGTACTCAATCCTGACTGATTGGCCAGAAGAAGACCCAGCTTGGCTACCGATTGGCCGGGGGAGGAGAATGCTGCTTACTGACGGCCCCGAATTTGCCGGATTTATTCGTGAACTCCCGAACTCGCTGAATTCGGCTCCCCCGGTTTCCTGCCATTTTTGAGTTCGGTTCGTCCCGAACTAAAAACTGCCGAATCAGGGGAAATTCGGCTGTTTTTCGGTTCGGGCTGAACCGAATCAATAGCCCTACTACACCACTCTTAACCTGGTTAGTACTTGGATGGGAGACAGCCAAAGAAGTCCAAGGTTGCTCTACACACAGGCAGGCAATGGCAAACCACCTCTGAATATCCCCTGACTTGAAAACTCTACAGGGTCACCATAAGTTGGCTGCAAAAAAAGAAAAAGAAAAGAAACTTTTGAAGAAAAAAAGCAAAAATTGAACCTAGAGAACATTTGGCTCCATATTATTCAGATCACACTCACACCAGATTGGAAAAATCCATATCCAGAGATAATCATTGCTTTTCTTTTCTAAGGCTTCCAGCTTCCCATGGAAACTAGCTCCTCCAAGCTGCTTTCCTTGCATCTCCCTCCTATCCATCAAACCCCACCAACTGAGTATCTGTTAACAAGGATCCAAGATTTCACATGGCTGAGGAAAGAATGCCATCAGAAGGAACCTCAGAGCCTTAGTGATTCCCTGCCTGGATGTACCTGAGATGCCAGACACTCAATTGCGTAACCCAAGAAAAGAGCCGGTGCACAGCATCTCTGCATTTTTGCAGCTCTGAGCAATTTTAGTTGAAAAACAGCTGACAAATAAATAAGCCTTGCGTTGAATGTCCATGCCTACAGAATCCTCCCCAATTCCATTTGGAACCTCCCCAGCCTAGCAGGCCGTCCATGGGGGAAGTTGGAGATATACTGGTCAGCAAGCTGGTACAGCCCAACCAGTAAACTCTTTCATAATTGGGAAGTTGGTAGCCCCTTTATTAGAATATTGATCGGAGGAACAAGGCACTCCAGCACCACCACCCTGAGGAGTCGCTTGGGACAATAACCCTACAATTATCATCACGCCTTCCAATATTTTCAGGATGCAAATTTAAGACTTGGGAATGCGGTGGGTGGGGGAGAGGAACCAAATTAGATAGCAAGGAGGAGACAGTCCTGGGTACAAGACGCAGCTGCCACCTTTTGAAGCTCTTCACACATGCAGTGTAGGCTGTGGCTCAGCGGTAGAGCTCTGCTTGGCATGCAGAAGGTCCCAGGTCCAATCCTTGGCATCTCCATTCAAAGGCACTAGGCAAGTAGGTGATGTGAAAGACCTCTGCCTGAGACCCTGTAGAGCCACTGCCAGTCCGAGTAGACAATACTGACTTTGATGGACCAAGGGTCTGATTCAGTATAAGGCAACTTCATGTGTTCAGTTACAGGGAGGCCATTAAAACCTGGTATTCTGGATTTCTGACATATACTTCTGCCAATCTGGACAATTATCCTAAGCCTACTTTCTACTTTATGCTATATGATATACTTTCCATTGTGGGGTGGGGGGTGGGAGGTAGATAAGCAGCTGGACAAACCAGCACTTATTTAAGCTAACAAGGAGTTTAAAAACCGGGAGATATATCCTGATGTGCATCTCACTGAAAGCAATGGACTCCATCCACATGCATTTGGTGCATACATAATTCATACCCACAGGTCTTAAAAGCAAGGATATCTGAGACATTCGGTGGAATTTCCATGGATATCCGATACCCTGGGGCATCAAGAAAGAAAACTGCGTGAGGAAATAAAAAAGGCTTTGCACATCCCCAAACACTGAGATTATTTCTCATATTAATTAGTGAGAGAGGGGGTCATTTAGATTTTTGCCTCAGGCATCAGAATGTCTTTTGCAGGCTCTGTTCCCCTCTTCTGAAGAGGCGGGGAAGAGCAAAGGATGAATACAGCAGCCACCTGGAAAATGTAGTGCAGAAGCCCACAGGAAACTTCAGGGCTTGCCCACATTTTCTGGCCTTGAACTACCTGCAAGTGGAGAGTTGCACCCTAAGTATCCTCCGCAACATTAGCCGGAAGGAGGGGAAATAATTCCCCTGCTCTGAAAAGTCAGGTCAAGTCACTGGCTCCATGTCCTGCAGGTAGGGCTGCCAGGTCCTCTTTGTCACCGGTGGATAGTTTTTGGGGCGGAGCCTGAGGAGGGCGGGGTTTGGGGAGGGGAGGGACTCCAATGCCATAGAGTTCAATTGCCAAAGAGGCCATTTTCTCCAGATGAACTGATCTCTATCGGCTGGAAATCACTTGTAATAGCAGGAGATCTCCAGCTAGTACCTGGAGGTTGGCAACCCTACCTGCAGGTTGAGTTCTGTACCATCTCCATCGGGAACATGGAAGGCTACAGAGATTCCATGTGGAAAGTTTGCACATTAAGGCCACAATATTATGCGATGGTTGCTTCATCCATGAAGAGGACGTTCATGTCACCTCTAACTAGGATTGCCAACCTCCAGGTGGTGGCTGGAGGTCTCCTGCTATTACAACTGATCTCCAGCCGACAGAGATAAGTTCCCCTGGAGAAAATGGCCACTTTGGTAATTGGACTCTGGGCCATTGAAGTCCCTCCTCTCTCCAAACCCCGCCCTCCTCAGACTCCACCCCAGAAATCTCCAGGTATTTCCCAACCCACAGCTGGCAACCCTACCTCCAGCGTAATGCTTTCTTCAACAGAGACTCAGTCTGCTGCTATCTATCAACAGTTCCGTAACCAAAAAGAGAGAAGAAATGGGAGAGATTGGCATGCAGGTTCGCCACCTAGAGTTGCCAGGTCCCTCTTTGCAACTGGCGGGAGGTTTTTGAGGTGGAACCCGAGGAGGGTGAGGTTTGGGGAGGAGAGGGACTTCAGTGCCATACAGTCCAATTGCTAGAGCAGCCAATTTTCTCCAGGTGATCTCTATCGGATGGAGATCAGTTGTAATAGCAGGAGATCTCCAGCCACCACCTCGAGGTTGGCAACCCTACCACCACCCCATAGACACAACTCAAGCGCTCCTGATCTTGCCCGATTTGCTCGCTCCAGTACAGTGAAGACGGTCTTGAATGAAGAGACTTTGTTGTTACAGGATAACAATAAGCAGACTTGGGCCCCCACAAGAAATGGCATGTTTGTTCCGTTCGAAGAGTGCTATTCTTCTGTGCCCATAAGATCAGCAGAGCAATAGGATAGGAGCAATCTGCACGACAGAAACTCAGTGACAGGACCCCAAATGAATCAGTTCCACTCGTTGTGGAGTAATGGTAACAGTGTCAGACTAGGACCAGGGAGACCCGGGTTCGAATCCCCACTCTGCCACAGAATCGCGCTGGGTGACCTTGGGCCAGTCACGCACACGCCACCTAGCCTGCCTCACAGGGTTGTTATGAGGATAAAATGGAGCAAAAGAGAATGTTTTACGCCGCACTGGGTCCCCATTGGGGAGAAAGAGGGGGAGAAATTGTTATAAGCGGGGGTTCCTGAACTCGTGGCAAACTGTTTATTTTCCCATGGGGGGAGAGGCAGAGGAAAACAGGAACTTTGGGTCAGTGGGGAAACGGCCATTTGGCCTACCTGCCAAGGTGATCTGATGGATGGGCGTCATAAAATTCAATCAGGGAGAGAGCTACGTGCAAAGAGGCCCGTTGGCAGAGAGCAGAGTAGCGCCCACGTGGGGCACAAGTTCTGATTCTTGATTGGGGGAGGGAGGTTTACACCTGAGCTGGCAGAAGGGTTAAAAGGTGAACCTTTCCTTTGTTCTGGGTTTGAACACTTTGCCGAGATGCCATGACTGGGAACTTTGTTTGCTCCTCCTGAAGGTAACTAGTTTGATGCAATTAGATCTGTTTTCTTTTATTTCCTTAGATCTGTATTCTCTTACTAGAAGAAGAAGAAAAAGAAGAGTTGGTTTTTATATGCCAACTTTCTCTATCTTTTAAGGAGAATCAAATCGACTTATAATCTCCTTCCCTCCCCACAACAGAGAATCAAATCGACTTATAATCTCCTTCCCTCCTTGTGAGGTAGGTGGAGCTGAGAGAGTTCTGAGAGAACTGTGACTAGCCCAAGGTCACACAGCTGGCTTCATGTGGAGGAGTGGGGAAACCAGCCCGGTTCATCAGATTAGAGTCCGCCGCTCCTAACCACTACACCATTATGATGGCTATTTCCTTGTATGTGCTCTAGTTTTTTATCTTTAGTAATAAAGCTTCTTTCCTGCTTAAGGCAGATTGTGTCTTAAATTTCACCCACACGCTAAAACCACTCACACACGCTAAGGACATGCATCCACGGGGGGAGCTAAGGTAATTGGAAGCTCTTTCCTTTGTACTTGCTCAGAGGCAGCCTTACCAGCATACCCCAAGGCATCAGTTACTGAAAGACTCCGTTTTTATATCATGGGGTGATGGCACAAAGAGGAAACATGCTTTTACATGCAGGCAAACACGCAACACGCATGTGAGAACACGCAGACCCAGGGTGGGAATGGGACAGAAATTAAGTAAATAAAAATGTTGCAACCTCTGGCTCTTGGGTACATCTGAAAGAGGCACACATATTCTAGTTTTCTCTGCCCGCTTTCTAATCTAAGTCTTTATAAAACCCCCTAAAAACCTCACATTTCCTATGGCCAGGCACACTGGAAATGAGCTTGGTGAGAACAGAAAATATTCCTCCCCCCCCCCCACAAATGTTCACTGAAACTTTTAACTGAAGCAATTGAAACAAATTGCTTTATCTGCTTATGGCAACCAGAGGGGAAAAGGAGAAACCTCCTTTCTTTTGAGGCAAAATTGAGCAGGTCAATGGCTGGGCCTATTCTCTCAATAACCACTAACAAAAGACCAGTTTGAGTGGTTAGGGAATAGCGGGGATTCATTGAATCTCGGAGTAATTGCCATTACCCCAAGCTGTGCCGAGAGAACCAAGCGATAGGGCCTGCTAGGTAACCCGCCGCAGCCTCTGTGAAAAAGAAAACAGACAGAACAGCTAGAAATTCCACACATGCTTATTTACTGAAAGGCAGGTCCCCGATACGTTGCCTGTTTTGCAGAAATTAAAAAGCCACCATCCAGCGGTTAAAAATACCCTTGATTTGCAGGCTGCAATGTGGGCTGGCCTTGCTTAAAATCTATTAGCTTGGATGCCTTTGCTTTATTTTCTAGTTTCGGAGACTGGGGCTCAAACCATCAAGAACTCTGGTATCTCTGGCAAAACCAGCAGGTTTGGAAATCAACATGAGTGTCGTTTGGATTAGGAATTACAGAATGAGACCTTTTAATTGACGTCTGGTAGTCTGAATAAAATCCCACTCAGAATCTCAGTATTTGATGTGTTTTATTTTTGCTTTGTTTTTAAAAGCAAATTTCTAACCTTTTTTTTAGTAGTTTTAAATCCCTTGACCCGGATAGCCACAGGCTAGCCTGATCTTGTCAGATCTCAGGAGCTAAGTAGGGTCAGCCCTGGTTAGAATTTGGATGGGTGACCTCCAAGGACTACCAGGGTCGTGACGTGGAGGCAGGCAGTGGCAAACTTCCTCCGAATGTCTCTTGCCTTGAAAACCCTACGGGGTTGCCATAAGTCAGCTGTGACTTGACAACACACACACACACACTTTCAAATAATTCACAAAACGTTCAGCAGTTCATTGAATTTTTCAAATGCATTGCCCCTTTTGGGCCATAGGTTGCTTTAATGACACAAATAGAAGAAACCTGAGAGTGAGCCAACTTTCCATTCTCCCAGGTGAGCATTCTGTGAAATCTGGAAGCTCGCACGCTTCTAGAACAACCAAAGGTGGTTTAATAAACCTGCCTCGCCTGATTCGAATCTATTGCTCTCTAGGACCAACATATCAACAACTGTGTATATTCAATAAAATGTAGAGGCGGGGGGGTGGTTCCCATGAACCGCTTTTGGAAAGAGTTCGCGGACACGGATTGTCCCCACCCGTTCACTAGCAACCCCTTGTGACCCACAGAATGCTAATACTGGGAAGTCAAGGGAGTTCCACTGTCTCATGGCATTCGGTCTGAGGGGGCGGTCATCAAATGAAACCACCCCCACTTCTTTCCTCCACCATAAAGGGGTGGCACATACCTTGTACTTATGGTTCGTAGGCGCCAACCAACTGTATTTAACTTTGGAGGTTGAATGCAGGTTAAGTGTGTGGTGCTACATGTGAAATGCTCATGTCCCTGTGTTCACAGCACACCACTTTGGTTGGTTTGTTTTTAAACCAACACATATGCAGAAGAGAAAGAATGCCTACAGAAATCAGATATCATTTCCTCAGTGAGAGGTGCCGGGACTCCAGCTTGTTTTGAATGAACACTCTTCTCCCTCATCTGAAAAACACATTACCTTGGAGATTACTGGGAGTCAAACAGGGGACATTAACGCAAGGCCTGGTGATTGTCTGGTGATTGTCCTATGAATGTCGCGAATCATTGAAGGCAACACACATGCTTCCCTCCCTCCCGCGGAATCACCCCACCTCCTTCCGGCACTTCCGCAGGATTTTCAAGTCCTGCTTTAACCCAATTTTAAAGTCTAGTCTCGTTGTAGCCGCGGGTAGATGCCGATACATTTGCACACCTGGGTTGACTCCGCTTCTGTCAGCGGGGCTCTGGGCTGCAGGCTTTGTTACAGTGTGCTTAAACCCCCACCTGGTACTGGGGGGAGGCGGAAGAGGGCGCGGGAGTGAAAGGAGGAAAGAGAGTGGCACGGGGGAGGAAGGTGCCGGGGCCGGGCAGTAACTTCTCCTGGCTTGGAAGGCACCCTTTTCCATTTGTTTGTCCCTGTTCATGTCCCCATGTGTTCAATTTTTTGAATGCGGAATAAGAAAGCGTGGGACAAGGCAGGGACAAACAAATAAGAGCCTAGCCATGTGTTAATGGCCTAAGTGTTATGGTCCAAACCCTAGTTTTAGGACTTGAGTTTCCAATGAATGGGTAAAAAGCCTATTTTACAAGAAGGGAATGAGGGCGCTGAACTTTTCTCCCACTCAAGTTCTTTTGTCTCTCCCAAAGCCTCCTTCCCCAGCTAGGAAGTAAACCAGCTAAAAGAAAAGCAATTGGGGGAGGTAATTTCAAGGAGAAAGTGAGTGTGGGAAAGGCCCCCTCACAATCCTTTGTATGCAAACCCACACACTCACCTCCACACAAATCAACAGTTCAGAATGTATCGTATGTATTCTATTACACACATTGCCATCACATCTCGATGTGATGTGAGAAGTGTACTTTTCACATGCTCAGAGGGACGGTTCATTGTTTCCGCACATTCGCCAGTGCCTAGGCAGCCTCTGAAAATTAGTTCCTGGACTACCTATCTACCTTGTCCATTTTTATCCCAACCCTTCCTTCAAGGAGCACAGCACATTCATCTCCACAACCACCTTACGGAGTGGGTTAGGCTGAGAGAGACAGCGTGACTGTATACTTAACCTGGCATGTGTACTTAACCCGGCGTCATCCAGCATGCTTTCAGAGCAGCCTGGAGATTCAAACTCAGGTCCTTCCGGATCATAGTCTGACTTCTTAACCATTACCCCGCAGCTAGCCCTTGGGCAAATCAATAAACATGGCCTTATGGATAAGAGAGAGTGCCACTCTTGGATCTTGCTCGGTCCCTTACGGCTTGGCTCTTGAGTTTGCTGTGACGGTTGCATTTCCTAGAAAACAATGCCTGCATCAGGCTGCTCTGCTAAGACACCAATACTTGCTTCCGCTCTCCCTTTCCTCCCAGGAGTACTACTTCATTTGAGGGACCGGAGGAGGGATTTTTTTTCCACCAAAGAGATGAAAGCGGCTGAGAGCAAACAAGGCTGAGCAGTGTGCGTGTGTGTGTCTGTGTGTGAGCACAGAGCACAAGAGGAAGGTGTCAATTAAAAAAATGAAGCCTGCCGCATTCGCCGCCTGACAGTTGGGGTGAGCCGAGCTGACAGCCCCTGCATCAGTCGGCTTTGGTGGCTCCTTCATCTCTCATGGTCCTTTGAGCTGGAAACCTGCGACGGCGGCTGGAAAGGACCCCTCGCACGCTGCATTTGGTGTTCCAATGGTCCCCCTGCAGCTAGTTCTAATAATGGTAATTATAATGATTTGAGGCTTAAGCAGGCCAAATTGAGCTCGGAGGCAGATTGTAATGAAGCAGTCGAGAGGAGGGGGAGGGGGACGGATGCCTGGGAATGCCAGGGCCCTTGCTGTGTCTCGGGGCGGGGGGGGGGGGGAGAGAGGCAGCCTACTGTGTCCAGGAAGGGGCCTCAATTTTCATTTGGAAAGAAGGGGATCACCACTGGGCCAATATTGCAGCACAACAAACTGAATCAAGCAAGATGTGCACAAGACATAAGGACATAAGAAAGGTTGTGCTGGATCAGACCAAGGCCCATCAAGTCCAGCAGCCTGTTAACACAGTGGCTAACCAGGTGCCTCTAGGAAGCCCACAAATGATTGCGGCAGCATTATCCTGCCTGTGTTCCACAGAACCTAATATAATAGGCATGCTCATCTGATCTTGGAGATAATAGGCATGCATCATGACTAGTATCGATTTTTATAGTAGCCAAGAATACCCCTCTCCTTCATGAACATGTCTATTCCCCTCTTAAAGCCCTCCAAGCTGGCAGCCATCACCACATCCTGGGGCAGGGAGTTCTACAATTTAACTATGTGTTGTGTGAAGAAATACTTCCTTTTGTCTGTTTTGAATCTCTTACCCTCCAGCTTCAGCAGATGACCCCGAGTTCTAGTATTGTGAGAGAGGGAGAAAAGCTTCTCCGTGTCCACTCTCTCCATACCATGTATAATTTTATAGACCTCTATCATGTCTCCCCTTAACCGCCTTCTTTCCAAGCTAAACAGCCCTAAGACGTGTTTTGTGAACACGGGAACCTGGCTCAATTGCACTGGAGAAGGAAACAAGTATCACGGACTGACCCACCAACACCTCCTGCTCTCTCTTAGAATGCGCTTTCCTCTTTTCTTCCAAAAAATAAATGCTCAAAACAGGCTGAAACAATGACAAACAGAACAATAAAACGAACATGCCATAAAACGAGAAATGCAAAGGAGCCGCTATAGCCTTACAAGTTCCCAGACAAGGATGCAAAGAAAGAAGCAAGACAGTCCCTAAAGCAGAAAATGAATCGAATGATGCTCAGCAATTTAAAAAATGCCTCATTCTGGGTTGGGCCTCGGTCTATCTGCCATAGGACTGACACAGAAAGCAGGGTATTTTTTGGTATTTTATGAAATTCCCTGCCCCCCAAGTGTTCGTACTGCCAATCTCTCAATTTTAACTTTCCAAAGTTAGTAAAAGTCTGTTCTTTTTAATTCCAGAAGTCCTTTTGATTGGTTTATTCTCAAGCCTTTGGCTTTCAAGACCTACTGTTTTTATTATGCTGCTTTGATGGTTTTATTTTTTTATTTTTTTATTGTATCGCTGTTATAGTACAAATTGGTGGTGGGGGGGTTGTAATTTGTTGCTTGTTATTATATTTGACTGTTATAATTTCTTTCTTGTTTTCCTTTTTTGTAAAGACTGGTTCAAGCTCCTTGTGTTTAAAAGAAGGTGGGCTATAACATATTCTAAAGTAACTAAATAAATATGGTCTACTCGGAGAGGGAGCAGCTCTCTAAGACAGGGTTGTTTGCACCCTTATTACACGTTTAGATGGGGGGAAATTAAGTGCGGGTTGAACTTTGGAACTTTCTCCTGTAAAACTCTTTTTTATTATTTATTTTATATTTTAGTGATACAGAAAAGAAAAAGAAGGGAAAAGGGGGGGGGAAATAAAGTTGAACATATTTCATCCTCTGAACCTTGACATAGTTAATTCTTGAAAAGAATCCTTAAACTGAAACCCAAAAATGCCTTTGAAGTCACAAATCATCCTCTCTATCAAATGTCCTAAACATGGGTTCATTTTGTAAATCACTATAAATTTTCTACATAAGTGTCAAATAGATTAAGTTGTTTATTTATCACCTGGATAATCGCCTGTAAAACTCTTGAGACTCTGTCTATACTGATTTTTCCATCTTCAGATATGTTTCTGGCTGATGCTGAATATTTGTCCTTGATCCCACCACCTCTAGGTTTGGTTGGACCTCCTACAGCCCTAGATTTCATTCCCACTGCTCCCAGGCTGTTGGTGTGCTAGAACGCCACCTTCTCTTATGGGTCGAACATTTCTAACAGATACGATGTCTTGGATCATGTGCCTACCAAATGCCAGCTGTCTGTCTGTTGTGGAAATACCTGAACAATTCTGACGCCTCAATTCTGATAGATATAGCGTGCACACACATAAACACGCACACATATATATCCAGAGTGAATTCTTCCCCGCACAACCAATCAGGTAATCTCCGATTGCCTTCTTGCTTCCACCGTGGGGCCCTGGGCACAATCTCATTACTGCTGATACACATCTTTCCAGCTCCAACACAGCTGAAGGATAGGGGAGGCAGTGCCGCAAACATGCTCTCCTCTCTCTGTGTTAATGGCTGTGTGGTCCATGTCACTGCTGAAATGGCCTTAGGGGAAGACTTGATGGGTCTCCCAAGCCGTCAGCATCTCTCTTCTTCTTCTCCCCCACCCTTTCTCTCAGCTCGCCGCCCTTATTAAAGCCATTCATTCTGAAAGCTAAATGAATATGTTTCATCTTCAAGTGCTGAGGAACACTTGCAAAGAAAACAGAGACCTGGTAGAACAATCTTAATGTAATCACTTCTCCCTCTCTCTGTCCCCCCCCTCTTTGCGCTCCCTCATTCTTCCCCATCAAAAGGTGGAGAGATATTCTACCTCAGATATTCCTTCATCCATCAGAAAGCAGTGGCACGACAGGCGCAGAATTTGTGTACTTCGCGCGCACCTCATGCATTTTATACGCAGAACATCGCCTATACAAACGGCTCCAACCCTGTTTGTCGAAGCAGTGACGCTGTCCTGATGCGTTCTTGCCTAGACAACAGGCTACCTCGCGCACTGTTGTGTCAGCAGAACAGAAAGCCGTCGCCAGAGCAAAAAAGCCTCATCAGAAACTACAGAGATGCTTCCCTCTCCCTTTCCACTTATTAAAAAGGCATCTGGGCTCGCTTGGCTGTCATCTTCCCCCTCTCTCCTCCTCCCCTTCCCCATCACTCCAGGAGGAGGTAGAAAGAGAAGAACCGGGTGGATGTGCCCACCCTGCGCTCCCGTCCCCCTCTCTCGTGGAGAGAAACAATCGGATCTTCTTCGAGCCAGCTTCCAACATCATCGCGGCGGTTCACACAGCGCGGCTTATGTTCTCTCTCATACATATTTATTACAGATGCTCTCCAGTCTGTTCCGATGAGGCAATTGCCCCTAAGTAACAGGAAAGGATTTGTGTGGTATCTCGCACATTTTACCCTGAGGTACATTATTCTTGGTTCGAGTCAAAGACCAACCCCTCCTGCACTGAAGAGCATTTAGCAAAAAAAATACTGGAACTCCTATCAACACCAAGTGAGGGATTAAGGGCTTGGTGAGCGAAGGAGAAAACAAGTCCAGGCCTGACAAAGGCTCAGGCTTGCTCCCTAGCGACACCCTCGCCTGGCAACATCCGTATTGGAAGCATCGATGGCGAGGTGGGATATTAATCTGAAGATCTGTTTCGTGGTTTTTCTCACAACTAGTGCCCTCTCCTTATTTTCCCTCCTTAGTTTCTTTGAGGAAAACAGTAGGGCTGAAGTAGTGAATAAAGCGATCTGGAAAGGAGACAATACATTTGTCGGGAGCCGCACCCGTGTCACTGTTCACAGTTCGCTATCACTGCACTATGAAGCTTAGACTGTAAGGGGGGAAATATCTACGGTAATGAAAAAGAAATGTGGGAACAAGAGAGAGGACCGGGAAGAAATAAATAAGGCCAGAACCCAATAAATGGTTCAGAAGTGTTACAGGCTGCCTTCCTGCCAAAAAAAGAAAAAAACGTTTGCTTAAGGACCTCTTCTCAGAGTAGGTTTTTAGCTGCACATATAAAAAACCCCTCATACATACACCTAAAAATGTACAGATTGAGTAACCCTTATCCGGACATCCAATATCTGGACTGATCCGAAAACCGGATCCTTTGAGCCGACATACAGGCACTACTCACAGGCCGCAGCAGTGCCATTAATGGTTCAATGTGCACAAAATTATTTAAAATATTGTTTAAAATTACATTCAGGCCATGTGTATAAATCATATATAAAACATAAATGAATTTTGTGTTTAGACTTGGATCCCATCCCCAAGAGATCTCATTACGTATACACAAAAATTCCAAAATATTCCACAATATGGAAAGATCTGAAATACGGACCACTTCTGGTCCCAAGCAGTCTGGATAAGGGATTCTCAACCTGTAATATGTGAACGTGTCACGCAAGTGTTTGAATATGTGTATCACACAGATATGTTCATTAGAGTACCGCACTTTACTAAAACTCAGTCCAGTAGCACCTTAGAGTCCAACGTGATTTTCAGGGTATAAGCTTCTGAGAGTTCATCAGGCTTTCTTACAATTCTAATCCACCAAAGCTGATGTCAACCCCATGGGTCAGTAATGACCCAGTGCTTGCCAAGTAACGACCTTTACCTTTAATGACCTGGTAATGACCCAGTGCTTGCACCTTTACCTTTAAAGCTGGAACAATGTCTTGTAAGCCTTTAAGGTGCCACAGTACTCCCTGTTACTTCAGACTTTGCTATGGCTTTGTGTTACTCAGCCACGGTGTGAGCTTGAGTCTGTTGCTATGTAACTATTGCTAGCCCAAGGCTCAAATGCGTGTGTTTCCCCCCCCCCCCCATTTCCCTGGCACTGTGGTTAAGACCCTGCAGCCCCCAGCCAATATGTGTTTCGATTTGTATTCTAAAGCTGGGGAGGGGGAGCATAAATTGGGAACAGGGTTCTAAAAACCTGCCACTGTGTGTGCCTTCTGGATCCCTGCCATGGCTGTTCATTCCTGCCACAGCGTTGCTTAGGTCAGCAGGTGTGGTAGGGGATCCGGCGCTCAAATGGTGAGGTAGGAGAGTCGAGGCACTCACGCTCCCCCTAGCCCGATGCAAAAATGAAAACGAGGTAACGGCAGGCTGGTGGTGCAGTGCCATAGCCGACCAGGCGGATAAAGAGCGACCTGCCAGGCCCACCCAGCCTGGCGCACTTGTGTTCGCTTGTGTGGCAGGCTTCATAAGGCTCCGCTCTTTGACTGGCGTTGAGTTTATGTGAAAGTAATTAACAGTAATTAATCCTTAATTACAGTAATTAGCCAAGTCGCAGTAAATTAAACCACATCTGGAGCAGATGAGGGCTTCCGAAAGGGAGGCTAGCACAGGCGACAATCGGTGGAGATGCTGAATTCATCTGACAGCTTCTGATTAAGTCTACCTGTTGCGGCGGTCTCATTTGCATGATGTTTGTGTTTTCTTTTCTTAGTAACCCTTTTAAATGCATCTGTACCACAGACCTCCTGCCCAGGCCTTTAAAGAGCAAAGAAAATCACCCTAGAATAACAATAATTTGTCACGCCCCCCCCCCCCCAGCAAAATGATCCACAAACGTCACACACTGAGAAAAGGGAAGCTGTCAGCAGGGTGGACAGAGATTATCGTGTTGGTACAGGGTGTTTGAACAGCTACTTGCGATGTATACGGTCATCCTACTTCTGGTTTCACATAACAGTTATGACAGTATTTTTGTGGAGCTTTGCCATCGGCCGTCCTAGAAGGCAGATATAAAAAAATTCCTCTTTCCAAGAGAGTCTGCCCGTGCAATGGTGAAGAAATTGAGACCCGTGAACACGTCTTTTTATACTGCCCTCTCCATCATGAGTTAAGATCTAAGACTATTCAAGAAACTCTAAGAAATAATACAGGGCTACCTAATAAAATCTGTATCCAGGAAGAAAATCTGTATACTGGAAGATAGTAACACACAAACTTCGAGATGTGTGGCCAAATTTTGTGCTGCTACATATAAGGCCCGAAAGGATGTAATGTACAAATAGTTACAATTTGATAGATAAACGTTTTAGAAGCTAGCTTGCTTACCTTTTTAGATATGGGATTTTATTGATATATTTTATTTTGTGGACTTTTTGATTGACTGATACTGTTTTATTACAAATTTAATAGATGTGTTCTATTTTTGGTCAAATGACCGTAAAATAAAGATTGATTGATTGATTTTTGTTCATTTTTTTTAATGCTGAGGAGAATATTGGCTTCCCAGAAATTTTCTGAGGTGTATCAAGGTGGTCTTCCCAAAATGCATATGGAAGATGCACAACCTTCTTCACAAATTCTCTAACACCTCTCCTCTCTCAGCAAACCTCAGAAATTCTTGGTTTATTATTATTATTATAAAAAGAAGGAGGAGGAGGAGGAGGAGGAGGAGCTGGTTTTTATATGATGACTTTCTCTACCACTTAAGGGAGAATCAAACCAGCTTGCAATCACCTTCCCTTCCCCTCCCCACAACAGACACCCTGTGAGGTAGGTGGGCTGAGAGAGCTCTAAGAGAGCTGTGACTAGCCCAAGGTCATCCTGCTGGCTTCATGTGTAGGTGTGGGGAAACAAATCCGGTTCACCAGATTAGCATCCGCCGCTCATGTGGAGGAGTGGGGAATCAAACCCGGTTCTCCAGATTAGAGTTCACCACTCCAAACCACTGCTTTTAACCTCTACGCCATGCTATTAGAGTGAATCAAGAGGGAAACTCTGCATAATTCATTGTTTATGACCAGCATCTTCAAGACATATACAAAGGTACGGACAAGTTAAATTTTCATTAAAGCTCCAAGGTTCACATCCCAATCCAAGACAAGGTAATGGATTTCAACAGGAGTCTCTTCCAGAAAGGTGTGTTTTGAATGGCAGCTAAAAATATCTTCTGGCAGCAACTACTATAAATAAATAAATAAATTTTATTTGTGGCTAGTATGCCAGATAAAAAGGTAGCAACTACTATGATAAAGACTGTTTAGCTGTATAACTATTGAAGCTCTTGTTAAGTTTATTGGCCAATTTTAATTGGTAAAAATGGCACATTGGTTTTTGATATCACTCGGATTTTGTTACTGTAATACGGATTAAAAAGTAAAGAGAGCTTTTCCTGCAATTTTCCAACAAAACCACAGCAAGGGAAACGAAACGCTGCCACTTTATATATATTCATATGCTGCCTTTTGACCCAGATAGGGCCCACAAGGCGTCAAACGTCAGGCATTAAAACATTTAAATCTTACTCAGGTTCCTGAAACATTTTTTTTCCTTGGTGAAAGTTACGGTAGCTGGAATGGGAACAAAATGCTGAAATTAATGGGCAGCCCATTCCTGAAGGGGGGAACAGTTCCGTGGCGGCCGGGAGAGGTGCACCCGCACCGCCTCCTCCCAGGCTTCTTGGCCACCGTGGAGGGAAAAAGAGACTTAAAAAAAAGTTAAAATTTTTTAAAGGGGGGAAATTCCCCATTCCCGACAACGGGGCTGTGCCACCAAAAAACGGTGGCACAGCCCCACCGCCGCTCAAGGGGGTGTTCCTGGGGCAAAAGGGCTGTGGAAGCTGCCTAAAGGCAGCTCCACCCCTGGGAATTCCCCGGGAATGCCCCCCCACACATGTCGGGGCTGATTTAATAGGATATCTATATTCGTGTAAGCCGCTCTGAGCTTGGTTTTGGCCAGGGAGAGCAGGATAATAAGTGGAAATAATATATATAAATAAATAAATCTGTTCTTCTTCTTCTTTTTCTATTTTTCCATTTCCACCAAATCTGAAAATATGGGGCATTACCAGTAATAGAATACAGCTGAAAGTACTGAGGAAAAGGATGCTGTTGACCCCCATTTCCAACTGACCCCTATAATCTAGAGGTGTTCAAAGAAGAGCCCAGCAGCTGCCTTTCTCAAAAGCAAGGTAACCACCAACTCTGGACACAATGGTCAAAAACGCATGGTCGCTGTAGCCTCCTTTATTCCCTGTTTCAGCCAATCAATTTTTTTTGCCAACGGACGTTACCTTATTGATTTGTTGGCTCAGCTCTGTTTCGGAGCAAAATGAACCCGGCTTTTCCCATTCCTCTTCTGGCCCGATTCAAACCATTCTTCCTGGCTCATCATTGGCCAATTTGAAACGACCAATCACCGGGGGCGTGGGGCATGGCAAATTAAACAGGAACTCTACATCTCCTGCATTTTCTGTTTTCGTGGATGGATTCGCATACAGTTTTGTCCCTGCTCATTCAAGGTAATGTGTCCAGTCCCCACCCGGCCAGGGTTACTTTGATCCTGGCTGAAACGGGGAATAAAGGAAGTTCAGCGACCATGCATTTTAGACAAAAATGTTGCAGAAGTCATCACTGGGACTGGCAAAAAAAGAAGCCAGCACACACCTTTGCGGCTTAAACAATTGCTAGCCTTCTTCTGACTGAATCTCTTTAACAGTCACATGGCCTAATTTCACTCCATGTGCCCCCCTTTGTGGCTGGTATGAAGCATGTGTCTAATAATAGAGCACAGCCTCGAGAAGTACCTGTTTGCCTTTTTAAAATAACAGTTTTCTTATGCCATGACTGGACTGAAAGCCAGGGGTGGGGGGGAGGATCTGTGATATCTAAAGAAACTACGAAACCAGGCTGCTAAAAGACAGCAGGGAAAATTACATGTTGCATGTAATGTTGCACTTAAAATTTTCACCTCGCTTTTCTGAAAAGGGAGGTACCAGGAGTCGCACCCCAAGGAAGTAACTAGCTAGGCTCCTACACATGAAACCTGCTGGATGATCCTGGGCTAGTCACAGTTCTCTCCAAACTCTCACAGCCCCACCTACCTCACAAGGTGTCTGTTGTGGGGAGGGGAAGGGAAGGTGCTTGTAAGCCAGTTTGAGACTCCATAAAGTTATAGAAAAATGAGGTATAAAAACCCAACTTTTCTTCTTCTTGTTTAATGGGGTATCTCCAGTTACCACCTGGGGGTTGGCAATCCTAGCTGCCAGTCAGAGTAGACAGTACTGATGTACAGTATACCAATGGTGTGACGCAGTATAGGGCAGTCCTATGTATATTCATGTAGTCACTGTAAATTTCCCGCTAAAATCAGCAGGGCTTGGGTTGATCACCTCAATAGCCTTTATCTTCCGTAACCTTTCTGTGTCTGGCCAAGTCTTTACAAGAAGGCATACGCATACCATTGTTGCATCCCAACTAGGGTTGCCAACCTCCAGGTACTAGCTGGAGATCTCCCGCTATTACAACTGATCTGCAGTCGAAAGAGATCAGTTCACCTGGAGAAAATGGCCGCTTTGGCAATTGGACTCTATGGCATTGGAGTCCCTCCCCTCCCCAAACCCCTCCCTCCTCACGCTCCACCCCAAAAACCTCCCACCAGTGGCGAAGAGGGACCTGGCAACCCTTATCCCAACAGTTATCTCTATAAATTAACAATGTAAATTATCTCGATAAATTAACAATCTACCTCTGTTCAAGGTTTTTTTTTAGCATTTCCCCTAGTTTCACTCCTCCTTTCTTTCTTCTTTTTAAAGGCATTATTTATGTCAAACCTTTTTTTCCACGTCGTGTTGGGAAGGAGGTTCAGCTGGCTTGGGTTTCCGGCCTAGAAGCATCCCTCATAAACATAGACCCTCCAAGGCCTGAAGACGCACAGCCGATGAACCAGCGAACGAGACTGTAAGTGCTTACATGGCAGCTTAAACTCGCAGCAATCACCGCCGCGGCACCTGATATTAAACGCACCCTCACATCCCCCTCTCTCAGTACCTAACATAAGCTCTTTTCAGGCTGAAGGCTCAAACCCCTCTCCTCATCTGCACCGCTCGAATTAATTATACACTTTAATTTCATGAATTATTAATTTGATTCTGACTCGGCAGCTTCGCATTTATCCAGGGCTACAGACTATACAATCCCAGCTTCATTAAAACATCACCAGCTGCCTGGGAGACAGACATTAAATAGGGGAGAGTAATAATAAAATTAAGTTCACTGCACATAGCAACAGAGTTCCTCCCCAGTTGTGCCTCTGGGTCCCTTGCCAGGCAAGCTTGGTAAATAGACGGCATTTGGCGGAGATTAGCCCACTTCGGACTCCTTGGCCTTCTCCAGGCATGGTTGGTTGCCTGGTTTGGAAAGGGAGGCCTTGCACTTTTCCACTGCCCTGGCATCAAATCGAACAGATGAAGCATTCCAGTAGGTGATTGGTTGCTCTAGATATCCATGCACGAGATTTAGCCCCCCCCCCATATTCCTCCAGCCCCCTCCAACCCCTAGAAAAATCATTCCTAAAGTTATGGCACTTGTATGGGTTGGGGGGGGGGAGGAGGAGAAGAAGGAGGAGGAGTTTATTTTTATATGTCAACTTTCTCTACCATCGGTGGGAGGTTTTTCAGGTGTGGCCTGAGGAGGGCAAGGTTTGGGGAAGAGAGGGACTTCAATACCATACAGTCCAATTGCCAATGTGGCCATTTTCTCCAGGTGAACTGATCTCTATCGGCTGGAGATCAGTTGTAATAGCGGGAGATCTCCAGCTACTACCTGAAGGATGGCAACCCTATCTGTGGCTCATGTGGAGGAGTGGGGAATCAAACCCGGTTCTCCAGATTAGAATCCACTGCTCTTAACCACTACACCATTCTGTATCTCAGAGCTATACCCTGTGAAGATGGTACAGGAGAGATGCAGATAAAATTCACGTCAAATGAGGATTAATGAGTGTAGGCTACACAATGTGGAGTGGGTAAAGTGAAGTAATGGCCGGGGAGATGATAAAGGAGTTAACAAGGATGGAGGGAAGGAACAGAGGACTCCTCTTACATCTTTGCTACACCTTAACCAATACTGGTTGGGAGGAAAAAGCTCTCTCCACTTCACCCACCCTGCCCCAGCCACACCGCAGCCTTGCACCTGGCAAGGTCACAAAACCGAGCCCTCTTTGCCATTAATGGACTGTCTCGCTGGCTCCCAGAGATTCCCTGGACATATAATTTATAGAAGGGGGGGACATTGGAATTTAGACATTCTATTTAAGCTGCTTTGAGAAATCTAAGGACCCCCAAACCTAGCGGGATTTGAAAATCGATGGAATTAACTAAGGGAGATGTCCGCGAAGTAATCAGCAGGTACAGCAGACCTGAAATTCTATAAAAGAAAAATGGAACGAGATGACATTGAGGGAGGCAGCGGGGATTAAAAAATGAACATCCGAGTGGGGAAGGCGTGCACTCATTGATCGCTGCATTAGGGATTAAGGCTTCAACGAGCAGCCAGAAGATTCCGTAGGTTACAGAGGATGAGCGTGAGCACAGCAGAGATATATAACCTCTGACAGGCAAGCACGGCTGAGACAGAGGACAGCTCTCTAGTGAACCTTGGAGCAAAAAGTTTGCATGTGCGCGAAAGCCATTTTGGTCTGTCTAGATTCTTCCCTGCCACCTCAATGCCGCAACCAAGAGACGAATGCACACAAGGTGCTGCTACCGTAGGACGGCTGCTGGAACGAGAACCCACAGATTACATGAAAACATATGGAAATATTTTATCAGAATGTGCCATGCTTACTCGCTTTGTAGAAATATCTCTGGGGAAACTGCATAGGCAAAATATTCTGAACAATATCTATATACTTGGGAAGCATAAAAAAGCCACTCCATGCAGGCAAAAAAACACAGCCCGAGGTCCTTGCCTTTCTCAATTCATCAGCTCCATTTAGGCATAATAGGCCCAATGTTTAAACAATGGTTTGGAAATTGGTCCCTCGTCTCACATGGACAAATTTCTCCCTCCCATGTTTTCTGCAACCAAACTGTTGGATCCATTACAGCATCTCCGCAGACAGGTTTCTGCCCACAGTGAGAATTTCTCACATCACTAGGGCTGTTGGGAAAAAAAATCGGGAAAATTCGAGTTCGGGCTTATTGGCCTCCCCCCCACCCGGGAAAACCCGTATGCCTAATTTCCTACACTGGTAAAGGTAGGACTTCAGCTTTAAATTCAGGATACCTGAAAAATTCGGCCATTTAAACTCATTAAACCCATTTTGCAGCTTTTTGCGGCTCTTGGGGGGGGGGGGCATTTTTGCAGCTAGAAGTCCAAAATTTTCAGGATAGCTAGAAGGGACTCTCCTTGCAAGAACCCCCAAGTTTGGGAAATTTGCATTTATTCAGTATTTTTTGGTTCGGTTTTTACCGAATCAACAGCCCTACACATCACCGTTCCTGCTGCAGCTCCAAATGCCCTTCCTCGTTTCACCTTCTACCTGATACTTTTTAACTGGTGATACTGGGGATCAAACCTGGAACCCTTCTGCATGAGAAGCAAATAAACAACCAACAAAAAAAGGGGGGAAACTCAACCTGAAACGTTCAGGGAGCTTAAGGGTTTTTGATTTATATAATTTGACCACTGAAGAAGGCCCAAGAGGCTGAAACACGTATGGTCTAGTGGTCATTTATATTACGTATATCAAAAGGCATCTGAGGAACTGTATAGATATGCGGTAACAGCAGCCAGCGACCCATGTGGAACTGTCTGACTAGAATGCCGTAGTTATGGAGTAATAGTTGCTTTAGGATTGTCAGCAAAACAGAAGGAAGGTAATCAGCACGGGGAGGGGGGGGAAGGCTTCCAGGAAACAAAGAAAGAATCGAAGGAGTGACTGAAAGTGCATTACTGCAGAAAGCAGACCATCAATAGTTACTAACTTAGCCACGGATCTCCTTCCCAGCTAAAGAGGAAAGAAGACGCTAGTTTCTTCACAGCTGTCCAAGAGGGGCAAGCGGTCAGGTTATTTCTTACTCACCTTGGTCAGCTGGACTTCCTTTTCCTCCTTTATGTTCAGATATTGTCTGAATTCATTCAAATCCAGCCAAAACTGGGTCGCCAGATGAATTTTTCAAGAAGCCATTCTGTTAAGGGCCACGGCTCCATGCAAAAGCATATCATCGCCTACATTAAAAGGTTGATTTGCAGAAGTCCCTTTCTCAGAACGTTGGTGTTTTTGTAACAGGGGAGAGACAGGTACCTTGGCTCACTTAGTCCTTGAATGCCCTTTGTTTAGTGAAGACAGAGACAGATGTATAGCCCTGTTTATGAGCAATGATAATTTTTTTCCTGTTTTCTGTGGGATAAGTATCCAAACATCACTAAGTCCTTGGTCTCTTGTAGTAATTCAGCAAAAATAACATTAAAAAAACTTTTTAAATTAGGGTGGGCTTAGAAGGAGAACAGGAGATTTTTGTAAAAAAAAAAAAAACATTAAGGCTATGGCTGATAAAGCTGTACAATTGAAGGAAGGAAGGTATGCAAAAGGTCCCAGGTTCAATCGCCAGCAAGGGTTAGGTAAGTAGAAAATCTCCACCGGAGATCCTGAAGAGCTGCTGACAGTCACATGGGCACATGAAGCTGCCTTACACTGAATCAGACCCTTGGTCCATCTAAGTCAGTATTGTCTACTCAGACCGGCAGCAGCTCTCCAGGGTCTCAGGTATAGGTGTGCTCTGTGGCTCAGTGGTACAGCATCTGCTTGGCATGCAGAAGGTCCCAGGTTCAATCCCCGGCATCTCCAGTTAAAGGGACTAGGCAGGTAGGTGATGTGAAAGACCTCTGCCTGAGACCTTGGAGAGCCACTGCTAGTCTTAGACAATACAGACTTTGATGGACAGAGGGCCTGATCCAGTATAAGGCAGCTTCATGTGTTCATGTGTGTTTTTCACATCACCTACTTGTCTAGTCCCTTTAACTGGAAATGCCAGGGATTGAACCTGGGACCTTCTGCATGCCAAGCAGATGCTCTACCGCTGAGCCACAGAGCAGACAATACTGGCCTTGACGGACTGATGGTCTGACTCAGAATAAGGTAGCTTCATGCACATGTGTTCTAGTCTTGGGTTATGGGAAATGTACACATGGCGCCTGAAGGTGGCTCCAGTATTTTGGAGGGTAGTCCTTCCGTTCCATGCACAAAGCTTTCTCTGTGGCTTCAGAAACAGAAGACACAACCACCTTGGCCTGACTTGATTGAGTTAGAAGGCAACCCTCCTGCTCATTCTTTGGACAGCCACTGTGGCATAGGGGCTAGCATGTTAGATTAGGTTCTGGGAGAACCAGGTTTGAATCCCCAATGTGCCATGGAAGTTCTCTGGGTAACCTTGGGCCTGCAACACTCCCACAGCTTAACTTAACAGGGTTGTTGTTGATAAGGTGGAGGAAGAGAGAATCATGTGATAAGCTGCTATGGGGAGAAAAGAGGGATATAAATTAAACAAAAAATATCCATGGATAATTGGCAAATGATGTTTCATCGTTTCTTCCATCATCAACCAAAAGGGAGACTGAAGCCAAGAAATCAGAAGGAAATTGAGACTGGGAAGGGCAGCCATGAAGGAGCTAGAAAAGATTCTGAAGTGTAAGGATGTGTCACTGGCAACCAAGATCAAGTTAACTCATGCCATAGTATTCCCTATTACTATGTATTGGTGTGAAAGCTGGACAATAAAGAAAGCTGATAGGAAGAAAGTGGATTCCTTTGAAATGTGGTGTTGAAGGAGAGTGTTATGGATTCTGTGGACTGCCAAAAAAAAAAAAAATCAGTGGGTTATAGATCAAATCAAGCCTGAACTGACCCTAAAAGCTAAAATGACTAAGGCTGTCGTACTTTGGTCACATTATGAGAAGGCATGTGTCACTGGTAAAGACAATCATGCTAGGAAAAGTTGAAGACAGCAGGAAAAGAGGAAGACCCAGCAAGAGATGGATTGACTCTATAAAGGAAGCCACAGGCCTCAATTTGCAAGATCTGAGCAAGGCTGTTAAAGATAGGATGTTTTGGAGGTCATTGATTCATACGGTCGCCATGAGTCGGAGGCGACTTGATGGCACTTAACACACCCACAATTGGCAAATGAGCTCCTAAGCAGCCAAAGGTCGTCTCTTTTGGCTCACAGAATCACAGGGGAAACAGCCAAACGTGGTCTCTCCAAAGATGGTGGCAACAAAGACTGAAGAGGAAGAAGGGGCTCCAAGAGGGCGGGTCACTTTGCTCCCCTAAAGCTGGAGGAAGCTGGGAGGGGGGAACCTTAATTGCATGGCTAATCCTGCACACAGGGCCACACCAGCTGCAGAATTAACCGTTACCAACGACATCTTTCTTGGAAAGCCCTGGGAACGGGCCGCTTCCCCCTCCCCTCGATGACAGGAGCAAAATAACAATGGCTGGAACGCTTCAATGAGAAGCCGCGGCTACCCATAAGCCAGCCCCGGCCCTGGCTCAGTGTCTCAGGAGGTCACAGGTCCGAGTCCAGCAAATCCCCAGCGAGCCGCCCTACTCTTCATAAATATGCATCGTTCCAAGTCATTGTGAGCAAAATGTCAGCTGTGCCAGAAGGGCTTTTAAGCAGACGCACACTCCAGAGATAATGCCTCCGAGCAGATCTGAGTGGACAGTCACTTCATAAGACAAAAGGCTGGCACTCCAGCAGAGGCTGACGGAGACGTCTACAGGTTGCTTCCCCCATCCCTCCCCCAACATTCCTTCCCCTTCAATATTAGCACAACAAATAAATCGAGGACCAATTTCCCAGGACTGATTCAAATACTCTCCCTGCAAGTTTATGGGGCAAGCAGCCCAGTCACAAAAGTAGGAGTGCTTGCAGAGAATATAAGTTAGGCTAAATTGGGGAGTTGCCCCAAGACGGTCAGAAAAATTCGGGTAGTGTCTGGCTTCTTTGTATCACATGAACACATGAAGCTGCCTTATACTGAATCAGACCCTTGGTCCATCAAAGTCAGTATGGTCTACTCAGATTGGTAGCGGCTCTCCAGAGTCTCAGGCGGAGGTCTTTCACATCACTTACTTGCCTAGTCCCTTTAACAGGAGACGCCGGGGATTGAACCTGGGACTGTCTGCATGCCAAGCAGAGGCTCTACCACTGAGCAACAGCCACTTCCCATCCTGGCGGTGCCTCGTGTATACTAAGACTACAGAGTTTTCCCAGAGCCTTAAAAAAAACACTGGCATACAGTGCAATCCTGAAGGAGAGATATGAAAGGGTTTGGATGTGGTGTGACCCCAGCCCTGGAGTAAGTGCCACTTACACCTGCTAAATGGGCGTTTACGCCAGCGCAGGGCCACTTACGCTGGCGCTGGGGAGCCGCTTGGCAGTGCCGCACATGGGCGTCGCTGCAGCCTCAGCAACAGTGTATTTCTAGTGCTGGGGCCCGCACCAGCACCAAAAGGGGCATTCCCGGGGGCAGGGCTGACTTTAGTCAGCTCTCTAAGCCCTTTCGCCCCGGGAACACCCCCTTTTGCTGGCATTGAGTTATGCCAGCAAAAATAGTACAGTTTCTGTACAGTTTCATGGGGCTTGGGGATTGTCCCGATCGGTTTGCTCGCAATTGTGCAACAAACTGATTAAGAGGTGGCCCAGATGCGCTGTCTTTGGCTGTGCCTCTACTACCCCCCCCCCTTAAGATTGCGATGTTAATCTGCTTCATTTACTGATAGGACCTGTCCAAACAGCAGACAAAGCACTTTTGATTTTGTATGTGAGTGTGTATGTGTGCCATTGCTTAGACGTCTGACAAAAGGTCTTCTCTCTTTTAACATGCACATATTGGAATGGCGATTGAAACTCACAAACGTCTGTCTCCGTTCTCTCCAAAACATCTTTAAGTGTGCTGACAACATCTTCTCCATGCACTTTATCTCTGTGTAGGAAAAAAGAATGCACCAGAAGAAGTTCTGAACCTTCTTTTTAGACTGGATTGGCAGACTGGGAGCAGCAACCCTTTTCCTATCATGGATCTAACCAATGAAGAACAGCCAATCTGCGAGGTCCAGATGGTCACCCCAACCAATAAGAAGCAGAGGCAGCCAATGGACCTCCTCACTTCTTTCCTAGGTCTCTATTCAGTACCAGGATTTATGGCGATGGAACTAAACCTGTCTAGGCAAAAACTATTTCAGTCAGCAAGAGGAGTGGAGGGGGTGTGCCCCCAACTGAATGTTCACCAATACAAAAAATATCCCTTGCAGATGAAAACAGACACTTTTGATTATTTGTGCTATTGAGAGCCAGCATGGTGGTAGAGAAAAGCGGGGTATAAAAACCAACTCTTCTTCTTCTTAGTGTCTGACAAAAGTCCCTCTTCATTGAACAAGAACATGTCAGGGACATTTTATTTCTTTAAAAATGTTTGCATACCGCCTTTCTACTCAACTTAGTGTCCATAAGGCAGCGAACAATCAAAACGCAAAATACAAATAAATATACATTAAAATATTTAAAGCAATTAAATAAAACATATAAACACACACAAACACAGAGAGAGAGGGGTGGGGGGAGGGCCAATAAAAGTTAGTGATGGAATGCCAAACCAAAAAAAAAAAGTCTTTGCCTGCTGGAGGAAGACATCAACAGAAGAAGACAGATGAAGCTCCCTGGGGAGGGAGTTCCAGAGTACATGACCGAGAAGGCCTTTTCTGGCCCCATCGAGCCTCAGATGATGAGGACATTGGAAGTAGGGCTTCTGAAGATGACTGGAGTGGTGGGTAGGTTCATATGGGACTAGTCAGTTCTTAAGGAATGCTGGTCCCAAGCTGTATACCAGCTTTAAAGGTCACTATCAGCACCTTGAAGTGAGCCTGGAAGCAAACTGGGAGTTGTGCAAGTGGAACAAGAGTGGAGTGACAGGGTCCCTAAGATCCACTCCAGTCAACTTTCTGCCCACAGCTTTCTGTACCAACTGGAGTTTCAGGACCACTCTACAAGGGCAACCCCATGCAGAGTGCATTGCAGTAGTCTAACCTTTGCGTTACTAGGGCATGCACCAGGATGGTAAAATCACAACGGCATGAACATCTCGAGAAGGCAAGGCTGTACCCTCTTTCCTGCCCAGCTAGGTAATGCTTTTGTATGGAGGCACATCCAGATATGAACCTGCCCTGCTGTCAGCAGTTGTATAGCTCAGACAGAAGCCCACCTTTTCAGGGGCTCCTGGCCTTTACTTACTACCACTGCTGGAAGATCAAAAGTGATACAAACCTGGAGCGACGAGGGAAAGGAACAAAAGGCAGCAGGATACAATCAAGCGGGAGTTGGGGTACCCTATGAAGCTTTGACAAGAGGCAGAGTCTGAGGGGGAAAAGGTAAACTCTGAAGCTCCCTTCAGCAAGGCCCAGGCGAGGTCGGCGTGACTCACACAGAGTTGAACTGCATCCAGCCTCTGCTCCCTTTGCCAAGAGACGCCCTGCAGCAGGATCTCGGAGTGGTCACTTTGCATTCAGCTCAAAGGGTGTCTCAGAAATATGCAATAATAATAGCAGTAATGATAATAAATAACAGGACGCGCTTCCCCAAAGGGAACACATTAATGGTACAACTGGAAATGTTCAATTTGATCATAATGCTTTACGAAAAGGTCATGGAGAGACCGCAGAAGCCTACCTTGGGGACGTTCGTTCTCCTGGCTGGATGAAATGGAAAGCGTCAGTTTGCCCCCTGCTTGCAGCACCCGCATTACTCTCAGGTTGCTGAGGCCGGCGGTGGGCCACAAGGATTGTTATAAGTCATGCGCAGGGAACTGGAAACATCTATGAATGCTTCATCTCAGAACACATCTCCAGACAAGACATCATTGAGCCAAGGAGCCAGCAATGCTTGCACGTTAAGATATTTTGCAGCTACATTCATGAACTTAGCGGCTTTCCAATGGCAGTATACTGACTGCACTGCACTATTTTTGTCTTCGCGTTTTGAAATGAATCCAGCATGCATGTGGACTAGAAACGTTTTGTCTAAATGAATCCAATACAACTCTGTTGATTGCACAGAAGTACATAAGAAAGGCCATATTGGATCAGACCAAGTCCAGCAGTCTGTTCACACAGTGGCCAACCAGGTGCCTCTAGGACGCCCCCAAACAAGATGACTGCAGCAGCATTGTCCTGACTGCAGCAGCATTGTCCTGCCATGTTCCTCTGATCCTGGAGAGAATAGGTATGCATCATGACTAGTATCCTTTTTTACTAGTAGCCATGAATAGCCCTCTCCTTCATGAAAATGTCCACTCCCCTCTTAAAGCCCTCCAAGCTGGCAGCCATCACCACATTCTGGGGCAGAGAGTTACACAATTTAATTATGCATTGTGTGAAGAAATACTTCCTTTTATCTGTTTTGAATCTCTCACCCTCCAGCTTCGGCAGATGACCCTGCGTTCTAGTATTATGAGAGAGGGAGAAAAGCTTCTCCCTGTCTACTCTCTTCATACAATGCATAATTTTATAGACCTCTATCATGTCTCCCCTTAACTGCCTTTTCCCCAAGCAAGCTAAATAGCCCTAAGCATTTTAACCACTCCTCATCAGGCAGTTGCTCTAGTCCCCTGATCATTTTGGTTTCTCTTTTCTGCACCTTGGGAACCACAGGTTGATGCATTCTCTCAAAATGCCTTACCCAGATATTCCCATCCATATTATAGTTCATAAGCCAACATCAATGGCACATTATCTTTTCCCTATATAACGGAAGGGGGGCAGATACTGCAGCCTTAAAAAAAGGGGAGGGCGGAATTGGGGATGGTTGAGAGTCTGTAAGTTTATTATGCAAAGTGAGAGAATAATTAGCCAGCTAACAAATTCTACCCAAGTTTTTGCAATAACAACTATTTCTAAAAGGCAGCCAAAAATGGGGTTCACAACTCCCCCAGTCACTGGGCAGAAGCGGCGAGGGGGGGAAGAATCAAGTTCTCGGCAGGTCTACAATCTACGGTGGTCACATGAACACAATTAGCTGCCTTATAATGAATCAGACCCTTGGTCCAACCAAGTCAGTATTGTCTACTCAGACCTGCAGCTGCTCTCCAGGGTCTCAGGCAGGGGTCTTTCACATCACCTACTTGCCTAGTATCTTTAACTGGAGATGCCAGGGATTGAACCTGGGACCTTCTGCATGCCAAGCAGATGCTTTACAAACTGAGCCACAGCCCCTCCTGTCCTTCAACTGCAGAGAACATGACTGTATGTGTGTAAAGTGCCAACAACCACAGCTGACTCAAGGCAAGTGAGAAGCAGCGGTGGTTTGCCATTGCCTTCCTCTGCAGAGTCTTCTGTGGTGGTCTCCCTTCCAAGTTCTGGCCCTGCCTAGCTTCGAAGATCTGATGAGATTAGGCTATACCAGTTGTTCCCAAAGTGGGCAGTACCACCCCACAGGGGGTGGTGGGATTACTTAGGGGGGCACTAAGAGGCAAGAGGGCAGTGTCAGGCTCAGGCGTCTGTCCCTAGCATCCCATAAGCAAACTCATCCAGGCAGGTAGCTCTGAAGCAGTAATACTTTATTAGGAGCAATAGGACAGATAAAAGAACTGACTGTCTACAAACAGGTAAGGCTTGTAATGAGGAATCGTTGGTAGGTTACGTGTTTTAAAAGCAATGCAGGCTTTGGAAATAAACATGAGCAAGCAGTTCTGAGATAAGCAGTTCCCAGGGAGAAAGACTAAACAGCGGCCCCACATCTGCAGAGCTGGGGAAAACAGGATGGGGGATACTATATACAGAGTTTACAAGCATGAGAACCAAAGTCTTGACATGTAGCCAAGCGCTGGCCTAACTCAGGTCAAGAGCCTTTACTCCTGTTAGAAAGCAAGACCTGACATGCAGCAGGGGGGCGCTAGAGGTGGGCCCCTTCAACTGTGTTGTTCACTAATTTATAAAAGATCAAGCTATGGAACCAAGCTGGCAAATTTGGTGGAAACTATCCTAATTTTTTTTCCATACGTTGAAGAGCTGGTATCCCTGGATCAAGTTCATCAGTTTTGTTGAATAAATTTCAACTAAAAAGTTTTAATTTGATTTTGAATGGCTGTGCAATTAATTGCTACTTTTCTGAATTTTTGTTGTTGTTATCTTCTTTAGTGCGTCATGCAAACCCCTATTTTGAATAATGCTTTTTACAGGATAGGGTAAGGGGCACTGGGGTTCAGTTTGTGGAAGCAAGGGGGCGGTGGCCCAAAAAGTTTGGGAACCACTGGGCTATACTATGCTGTCTTCCCTCCTGAGAAAACAATGGCATCCAACAAAACAGGGTCACTGTTCAGTCTCACTGGAATTAGTGGAGATCCTGTTCATTTCAACAGGGCCTGCGCGAGAGAACTTCCTATCAGGGAAATTCACAAGGGTGGCGCGTAAGCACCTGAGAACTGCTGGATGCAAACAGGGCTTGATTTGAAAGAATTGCCAGGTCCCTCTTCACAACCAGCAGGTTTTTGGGGTGGAGCCTGAGGAAGACGGGGTTTGGGGAGGGGAGGGACTTCAATGCCATAGAGTCCAATTGCCAAAGCGACAATTTTTTCTCCAGGTGAACTGACCTCTATCGGCTGGAGATGAGTTGTAATAGCAGGAGATATCCAGCTAGTACCTTGTGTCGGTCTTGATGTGCTTGTTTCCTTTTGATCCAAGATTTCTATCAGCTCACATTGGTATGTGGATTTATCTGCATTTGCCTTGACATTTGGCTTCTGAGATATTCATCAGTCATCAAGACCAATACAAGATTTTTTGGTTGGAGTCATTATTATCAGAATACCAGCTTCAATGTTCTTCTTTTGGACTCCATTTCATGTACATATTTTGTGTGTGATGTTGTTATATTTGTGAAGATTCATTATAATGAACCAGGTATATCATTATATTGTAAGCAACTTATTTTCTAGTTAAATACACACTTTGGCAATGTTTGCATTTTTAATTGTCACTTTGGTTATACATTTGGTCACAGTTGCTGTGTTTTCTATACATTTTTGCATGTTTACAGCACAAGTTGTTTGTCAGATTACCAGTACTAGGTAGAGAGTAAGACCCTGAGGACTGCTGGATGCAAACAGGGAGGCTGTATTAGGGTTGCCAGGTACCTCTTTGCAACCAGAAGGAGGTTTTTGGGGTGGAGCCTGAGGAAGGCGGGGTTTGGGAAGGGGAGGCAGTTCAATGCCATAGAGTCCAATTGCCAAAGCAGCCTTTTTCTCCAGGTGAACTGATTTCTATCAGCTGGAGATGAGTTGTAATAGCAGGAGATCTCCAGCAAGTACCTGGAGGTTGGCAACTTTAGGCTGTATCGCCTGGCACCCGTGGATGAACAGAGTGCAAAGACACATCACTGGCTTTAAATACACCCATACAAACTGCAGGACTAAGTGAATAGCATACGCAGAAGTGATGGCTCTTTTTCAAGCTAGAGAGGTTGGAATAAACACTGGTCTGATTTCTTGTTCAGAGACAGGCCCAGGAGGCACTGCCAGCCTTGCGCCTGGAGTGTGTTTGTTCTACCTTTCTAATGCTTGCTCTCTCTCTCTCTCTCTCTCACACACACACACACACACACACACCTGCCCGTGAAGCAGGATGAGGCATTCTTGCCACTCCGGTGCTGCTGAGAAGAACTCCCCGTTGCTGCCAGAAGGTATTTTTAGCTGCATTATTTATTTGAACACCTGCCTGCTACTCAGAGACAGAACAGGGAGGGCCCGCGTAGGGAAATCTGGACCTTTTCCACGGATTCGAGTGTGCAAATCCAAGCACAACACTCTTGGCACCTGCCCTCTCGCGGCCGCACAGGAAAGAAAACCAAGCGGACGGCCATGCTAAAGAGCGTCGCCCGCTCTACTCCTGAGCAGTCGATTAGCCGACACTGTTAGGACTCTCCTCTGGATCCAGCCAAAATCCACAAACATGCTCAAGTTCCAGTCAAGCTGCTTCTAAAGGGAATCTTTCTGGAAGACCATACACTGATCGCCGCATGATGCGCTCCACTGAATGGAACGGGGCAGCTGGGAGGTCCATGGGCACAGCTGCAGGTTTCCAGGCAGCAATTTCCCCACTGTTTTTTTTTCCCCTTTCATTGTTCACAGGAGCTGATAGTTCCAGGAAGCTGCAGGTGTACCTGTGAACAGCCGAGGTTGTACATTATGTTCTATGGTGGCAATACCACCAGAGAAAGGTTTTCAGCGTCTGCTCTGCTTCCCGAGGAATCCTGAAACATCATTAGCACCCCCTGCTGCTTCCTATCAAGTCCCTCCCCCCCCCCAGTCATATGCTAAAGGGGGAGGGACACAGAATATAGCATATTCCCCTCAAAATGGAATCCATTATATTCCAAATCAGAGAGAATACAAAATGGTTCCAAGAAAGGCTTTTGCTGGACCAGCAAACTGAAATGCTGGTGAGCAAACTGAAATTACACAGAGTATATGTTCGGGTCTTTTGGTCCCGAGGAAGTACAATCTGAACCATGGGAGGGATACTTCTTTGAAGCCAACATGTGTGTGTTAAGTGATATCAAGTCTCTTCTGACTCATGGCGACCCTCTGAATCAAAGTCCTCGAAAACGTCCTATCTTTGACAACTTTGCTCAGGTCTTGCAAATTGAGGGCTGTGGCTTCCTTTATTGAGTCAATCCATCTGTTGGGTCTTCCTCTTTTCCTGTTGCCTCCAACTTTTCCTAGCATGTCTTTTCCAATGACTCTTGTCTCCTCGTGTGACCAAAGTATGATCGCCTCAGTTTAGTCATTTTAGCTTCTAGGATCAGTTCAGGCTTGAATTGATGTATAATCCACTTTTTTGGGGGTGGTCCAGGGTATCTGTAACACTCTCCTCCAACACCACATTTCAAAGGAATCTACTTTCTTCCTATCAGCCAACATAGACACCACTTTCCTAACTAACCATATTTGTGACGCAAGAACGAGCACCTTCTCTGGCTCTTGAACCCAGTGGTTTCATCATATTAGAAAATGGCTGCTTCAGCACATAGTGAAGGCTCCCGTGTTTCAAAACAGCACTGATCATCTTGAGGTCACCAAGAACCACGCTTGGTTAGGGTCCTTCTTTCCCCTATACCCCAAGCTCCTCCATTATGACTTCCCTAAGAGAGGAAAGAAGAGCCCCGTGGCACAGAGTGGTAAGCTGCAGTACTGCAGTCCAAGCTCTGCTCACGACCTGAGTTCGATCCTAACGGAAGTTGGTTTCAGGTAGCCGGCTCCAGGTTGACTCAGCCTTCCATCTTTCTGAGGTCGGTAAAATGAGTACTCAGCTTGCTGGGGGTAAAGGGAAGATGACTGGGGAAGGCACTGGAAAGCCACCCCATAAACAAAGTCTGCCTTGGAAACAAACGTCGGGATGTGACATCACCCCATGGGTCAAGAATGACCCGATGCTTGCACAGGGGACCTTTACCTTTACCTTTTTGAGGGAAAAACAACAACAACAGAAAGGTTGTTGCCCTATAGCTATTCAGGAGGAAATCTCACAGTTACAACTTCAAGTCCAGGGGGGGGGGGGTGTTTTCATCACCACACACACATTCTGCAAGTGGAATTTAAGTACGCAAACTGAATATAATTCTACCTATTTTGTAGAACGCAGCATGAATGTTTTGCAGATTTGTGCAAAGGTGCTTTCGGTGTTTGCTTTAAAATTTGAAACGGTGTGATATTTATTGTCAGCTTACGGGAAGCAAAACTGAGAAGAGAAAACCACCGATCGAGTCCGTGAGGCCCAGAAGGGCATGGACCAGCCTTCTAGAGCCTCCCATTGAACATTACAGCTTTGCCTCCAGCTCCAGAGAGGCAGCAGCCCAGGAAGTCTCCTGGGGTTTCTCCCCTTTGATTCTGGTCCTGCCATTCTCTCGCTTTCTCTTTCCATTTAAGCTACATCTGAATGAAACACCCAGACATACATCATCCCCCCTTTGTTGATTAATCCTCCCCTGTGTGCCGTCAATTCTCTCCCAAATCAGCCAGGGGAAAGGCATCTTGAAAGAAAAAGGCCGGGGCCAGAGCGCGCACCGCGAGGTTGGGCTCCTGAGCGCACAGATCTTGCTTATTTTGGCCTATCTCTCCCGAGTGATAAGGCTGCTAACAGCCTGTTATCAGGCAGTCTGTGAAAATGTGCTCCAGCCTGATTAGGCCTCAGTCTTTGCCAAGGTTATAAACAGCCGTTATCGTTTTCCCGAACAGAATAATCCGGACAGTATCAGCTCAGAAACATATGGGCCACACAGAGAAGATAGCCGCTGACGGACACTTCATTTTAATTGTAACGAGTGGGTAGCAGCAGCCAACAGACAACAGACACAACTGCCCAATTGGCAGCTGCTCCCCCTCGCTCGCTCTCTTTCTCACTCCCTTCTCCCTCACCTCTCACTTTCTCTGTGCCGCTCTTTGCCTTTGGACGTTAAAAAGCAGACATTTGTAAGATTCACACACGACGGCAAATCGTAGCTGGTCATTATAGGAAAGGGCCTGAGGAACCCTGAGGCTCCTGCTCTCCCCCTTCTTCCCATCTCTCCCTCCTTCCAGCGTGGTGTAGTGCCAGCGTGGTGTAGTTGTTAAGAGCGTCTAAAGCACTACGCCACGTTGGCTCTCAGAACTGTACCCTGTGACTTGTGTTGGCTTCAAAAAAGTATCCCTCCCATGGTTCAGATTGTACTTCCATGAGACCATAAGACTTCACGGGGTATAGCTGTAAGAGCCAACGTGGTGCTTAAGAGCGGCGGATTCTAATCTGGAGAACTGGGGTTTGATTCCCCACTCATCCACATGAGCTGCAGACTCTAATCTGGTGAACCGGGTTGGTTTCTCCACTCCTACACATAAAGCCAGCTGGGTGACCTTGGGCTAGTCACAGTTCTCTTAGAGCTCTCTCAGCCCCACCTACCTCACAAGGTGTCTGTTGTGGGGAGAGGAAGAGAAGGAGATTACAAACCGGTTTGATTCTCCTTTTAAAAAGGCTGAGAAAACCGGTATCGAAAAGCCAACTCTTCTTCTTCTTCCTTCAGGCATGGCTAAGAAACAGAACTCTTCTGCGTTCTGGGCAAACTGTTTAGGCCACATCTCAAACTATGGGTCTGCTAAACCAGGATCCTAAACCAGAAACACAGTTTCGAATCTTGGTTTCATGAGCAGAGAACAAACCACAGTTAGATATTCAGACAAAGTGAGGGAGTATGCTTTGGCACTGAAACGCTTAGTGTCTTAGGTGAATGTGATGGGAGAAGGGAGGGAGTGCACAAGCTCAAGACTTCCCCCGGGCTTGTTCCTGTCAAGACAAACCATAGCTTGTTGTTACCATACCATAAGCTCCAACTAGTACAACTGTGACTACAACAAAGGACCTGTCTCTCAGCATAAACTGCCAGTTAACCCAGTTGTCAGCACAGAGAAATCTTTTACATTCTCACAAAACATTCAAACTTCCCCAAACTCTCTCTCTCTTAGCCTCTTTTAGGAGGCCACAGACCGAAAATGGGTTGTCGAACCCTAAATTTCTAATGAATCAGAAGGTCACAGAATCATAGAGTTGGAAGGGACCACCAGGGTCATCCAGTCCAACCCCCTGCACAATGCAGGATACTCACAAGTACCTCCCACACACACACCCAGTGACCCCTACTCCACGCCCAGAAGATGGCCAAGTTGCCCTCCCTCTCATGATCTGCCTAAGGTCATAGATTCAGCACTGCTGAATGGCCAGCTAACCTCTTCTTAAAAACCTCCAGGGAAGGAAAGCTTACCAGCCCCCGAGGAAGTCTGTTCCACTGAGGAACTGCTCTAACTGTTAGAAAGTTCTTCCTAATGTCTAGACGGACATATTTCCCCTGACCTCCAAAGCCACAATTTTCTCTCTCTTTTTTTTTTTCCGGTGTGTGTGTGCCATCAAGTCACAGCTGACTTATGGCAACCCTGTAGGGTTTTGAAGGTAAGAGACTAACAGAGGTGGTTTGCCAGTGCCTTCCTCTGCACAGCAACCCTGGTATTCCTTGGTGGTCTCCCATCCAAATACTAACCAAGGTTGACCCTGCTTCGCTTCTGAGATCAGATGAGATCAGGCTACCCTGGGGCTATCCAGGTCAGGGCTCATCATGCGTACCAACTGTTAAATTAAAGAATTCAGATGACCCTCAGGAGAAAGCAGGCATGAACAAGCTGTAACACCACAGAACCAATGGCCCCAAGTGAGCAAAAAGGATTCTGTGAGACCAGACACAGATATAGATGCCAGGTTATAAATGGGGCTCAGCGGGAAATGTCACTGCCCCAAACAAGGTGATCAATGAAGTAAAAATCAATCCAGCAAGTCTCTCCAACATCCCGCCTCCAGACACATCCGCATCTCTCAGGCAACCCTACCACTAGCCAAGCTGAAATGGCTGCCACAGGCAGCAGATCTGGATCAGTACTGAAGGCAGCAGGCAGAGTGAGAAAGAGACAGCTCAGTCCCCATGAGGGAAAATCCTCAAGAAAGGTCTTTTGGCAGCTCTCATTGACTTCTGAGGCTTGCACAGGGCTTTGATTGCTTGGGAATAGGCTACCTTCCTGCAGGAGGTCTGTGCCTTCAACAAACAACAACCACAGCAACAGTATGTATTTGATTGGCACCCTAACAAAGCAGAATTTGCAACATAAGCTATATGAACTTATAATGCCTACCTGGCCATTCACCCAGGACAGCAGTAAGATTAGCCCACCACGTTTTATAGATTCTCCTTAAGTAGCCCCTAACTGTGGGGGCCTTACTTTTCAGGGTCAAAGGGAAAGTTCAGGCCTGAACAGACTCATTACTGTCAGAGCAAGTGTCAGAGCAACCCCTTCCTAAATGAGTCCATTATGAATTTCTGGTCCTCGTTCTAGAAAACAAGTTTCTCTAGAGACGACGGCGTCTTTCACAGAACCGGTCCAGCACCAAGCTGAGAGGACCACATGAGGGAGACATTCTACTCAGCGGGGCTCGTATCTGTCAGAGTATGGTCAGAATCCACCACTAAGAGTTATTTACAGAACATTAAATTTGTCAGGGAAGACGACTGGGGAAGGCACTGGCAAACCACCCCGTAAACAATGTCTACCTAGGAAACGTCAGGATGTGACGTCACCCCATGGGTCAGGAATGACCCGGTGCTTGCACAGGGGACCTTACCTTTAAATTCAGAGCAGATGAAACATTTCATAATTTAAGAGTATTTGGACCAGAGCTTTTAAAAACAAAGGCCATTCAGAAGACTGTGTAGTGTAGTATTTTTAAAAAATCAATTAAATTCCGCTAGAAAACTTGCCCTTTGTTCTAACATGGGAAGGGGAGGCAAACAGACATACTATATTCCTCTGGCAAAGAATCCCTGCCAGTGGTGACCAACACCCAGTATCAGATGAGGGAAGGGGAAGCCTTAAATCAAGCTAGAGAGCTGAGAAAATGTTTATGTACAGCGGGAGAGGAAGAATCCCTGGCACACATTTTATTACACTGTGAATTTTACCTGGAATTCAGAAGAACTATAATCGACCCCTGGTTACAACAATTTGGCCTTTTACATCAATCTATAACCAATGAGAGTTCAATCATTCAATTTCTGCTCGAAGATAAAAATCCCGCTATATCTTACGATGTAGCTAAATTTTGTTGGAAAGCCATTACTAAAAGGAACTCTCAAAATAAAAAGGGTTATACTTTTTGTGATGCACCAGATGATGAGTGATGGGTGAAGCATGGTATAATGTATTTTTTCTCTTTTTTCTTTTGTATTTTAATATGCTGACAAATGTATTTTAACTTGTCCATTTTATTATATTTTATTCAACTTTCTATCACTTCAGTTATCGGTGTGTATATATATATACCTGTACTGTTTTGTAATTTTATGCTGGCCATTGGCCGTAACAAATAAACAACAGTGACCTACAATGGAGGGAAATGTTCCCAAACAGGCACAAAGGTGATGGTTTTTCAGATTTCTGAAGCAAGTCCTTCTCCAGCTAAAGGGAGGAAAGCCAGGATTGGCTCTTTGCTTTGGTTTACTCAGACACACTCAGAGATGGTTCCAGAGGCCGTTTGTGTCGCCAGAGAAGTCCAAGGTTGTGACTCCACACTCTTGCTCCTTCTCTTGGAGCAAAAAAACACACATGTAAACAGATGCTCTGGTAGGTTGATGGACTGAAAACAACCATCAAAGCACCTGCTATATGTATTTCCATGTACCTGATAGTTGTAGGAACACCTGGCAGGGCATTATTATTATTTTTAGCTCCAAATTTCATCCTCCCTAACCCAATCTGCTCATTTCCCCTTGCCAACATGCATCTAGAAACTTTGTTATGTCCCAGCCATTTTATTTTTCATGACTTGCAACAGCAAAAGGGTATAATTCTATCATGATGCTCTTGTTGACAATGATGCTAACAATGAAACAGAGGCTAGAACCCCTCATCACTCTTTTGGGGCTCCCGCTTTTGTTAAGCCCACCCAGATTGTGAATATGGAGACCACCAAAGTTTTCCCTCTCCTCTCAGCCTTTCAAGGGACCCGTGTGTTCCGTTTGGGTGCTAAAGCAACATCAGCTCCTGGCTGTTATATATTTTCAAGGGGAGGCTGCCATTTTGTTTCCTTCTTAATCTCAGAAGGCCTTTGGTTCGATTTGATCCCACCTCCTCTTGGCACCATCTAATCTAATCGAGTCTGCAGAGACTAGACATCATAAAGACATGAAGTTTTAGCATTCTCTCTTCCCCCTCCCAGCTTTTTAATATCCATCATAGAATCATAGAATAGAATCACAGAGTTGGAAGGGACCACCAGGGTCATCTATTCCAACCACCTGCACAGTGCAGGAAACTCACAGCTACCTCACCCCCACACACCCAGTGCCCAGAAGATGGTCCAGAAATGTAGGGTTTAGAGAAACCTGATGAAGGGTTTAGAGAAATCCAAAAGCTTGGATACTATGCTGGTTAGGCCTCACCAAAGGTGTGTGTGTGTATGTGTGTGTATGTGTGTGTAAAGTGCTGTCAAGTCACAGCTAACTTATGGTGACCCTGTAGGGTTTTCAAGGCAAGAGACATTAAGAGGTGGTTTGTCATTGCCTGCTTTTGCATGGACAGAGAGAGTCCTACCAGAACTGTGACTGGCCCAAGGGTCACCCAGCAGGCTTCATGTGGAGGAGTGGGGAATCAAACCCCGGTTCTTCAGATTAATGTCTGCCGCTTTTAACTACACTGGCTCTCAATCAAAGATACCGCATGGCTGTTTCCTTGGACCAATGTGTCTACCTGGGTAAACAGACGACAGGCTGGTGGGATTTTAGCACTGCTAGTTAAACCCAGAATATCAAAACTGGCGATCATATAAGCAAGAGTCCAGGACTCAGGGTCTCCCTTCCAGACTGCTGATGGCTTATAGTTCTCCCTCCCTCTCCACACCACTCTGGACTGTTGACCATCTCTGCAGAAGAACCAGTTCCTTTATAATGAAGGACAGTTCATTGAGGTCCAGGACTTCATTTTGCATTCCCTCAGTGTCTTTTATGTCAGGTCTCCCCCCCCCCCTCTTCCCAAGTGGGGTGGCTTAGCTGAAAGATTCTTTAACCGCATTTGCATTCCTGAGGCAAGCACTTTGGCATTAATTCATCTCGCACAAGGGTTTCCTTTCCTCTGTTTTCACTTCAAGGGACCTAAAATGAATTCAGAAAGAGAATCCTTCCCTCTCTCGACGCTGTCACATGGGCTTACTGGGGATTGGGTGGCTTTCCTGTGCTTTTACTCCCTGCATCCAGCAGAACTGCCTTGCTTTGCTATTTAAAAATACAGGAAGATAATTTTTTTGGGAGCTCCATTTGCTGCAGTAACGGTCTGACCACTTCTGTCTCCAGATGCACCCCGATCCTGCAGATGCACTTAGGTCTAGAGACTCGTCTCCCTGCAGGATGAGCATGAGATTTTTTTAAAAAAAAAAACCCTAATATTCATATGACAAGAAGAGGAGGGGGGGAACCTTGGGAAGATTTAGGCACAGGCTTTGAGTCACAGATGCTCTCTTTCCATAATCTGTATTCTGATCTCAGCGCCAGCAGAGCTGTGATCAGAATAACCAAGGTCTCATCAAAAATTCAGGCCTTATTGACTTCCCCGCATTCAACTGCTGTTGTGTGCTGTTCAAAAGCCTCGCGAAAAAAAGGAACCCCACTCTCTTTTCACAGGCTCAAACGGCGAGGAAATTTCATTGCCTGGAAGGGACTTTGACCATCTCATTCTACGACAGTCGTGCAGGGGCTGAAGAAACATTCCTTTTATTGTTAACCGAACCCGTTTTAACTGGGTGTTTTATTTCAGTTGGGTTGCTCGACGGTGTGGCCGGTTTTATACTAACACTGGAGCCAACAAAGGAGACTTAAGTCACTATAAGAGACTTAAGGACAATAAATGCCTCACCCTCATTTTTGGGGAGGGGCCGTGGTTTAGTGGTAGAGCCTCTGCTTGGCATACAAAAGGTCCCAGGTTCAATCCCCGGCCCCTCCAGTTAAAGGAACCAGGCAAGTAGGTGATGGGAAAGGCCTTCACCTGAGACCCTGGAGAGCAGCTGCCAGTTCGAGTAGACAATACTGACTTTGATGAACCAAGGGTCTGATTCAGTATAAGGCAGCTCCATGTGTTCATGTGGTCATTCTCCTCAGGTGGGAGGGGAAGAACTGAGGAAAGGCCCCACAGTTATGTAATGAGTGCTGTCCAACAGGTACCTGTGACGCATCAGCAAGCCAAGCCCCTGCCCCTGAAACAAAATGTGTACGTCGGCTGTGCTTGCCATGGCAAACAGGTAAAAAAGTGGTAGCCACTGCTGGATTGATGTCATCTAGGCACTGCTGAGGCTGTGCAGTTTCCTTGGGCAAACCAGAGTCTGGAACACGGGAAATGAAGCAAAGCACAATCCCCTCAGGATGTTCTGCTTCATAAACCCCACTGAGGATAAACAAATACACCAAACGGTAGCAGGACTGCTACTCGACCTGGTGGACTGTGACTCTTAACTTCCAGAAAGTTGTTACACAAATGTATGTGTAGGTTTAGGAAGCAATTATTTATTCTATCTTTACCATTATATATGTTAACACTGAAGACGATTTGCAGGTAAATGTTTAAAATGATGTAAACTTTCAGGGAACTGTGAAAGCATGTGGGGGAGACTTTCCCCCCTGCAGCAAATGATAATTTGGAGGGAAACCGAAATTTATGCTGTACTTTCCTATCAAACCTAGACTTATTTGACTGCTTTACAATTAAACTCATTACGTATAACTAAGCCAACATATAAAATTGCACTAACTGCCGTATTTATAGATTTTTTAAAAATAAACACGTAGAAGCAAAACTGTAAACATACCCAATAAGAAAAGGAGAGCTTCAACCTGCTGGGCCCCATGTTACCTTAGCACGTATATCTTAATTCTGGCCATGTGAGAGGTAGGAAAAAATAAAACTAGAAAACAAATTTTGTAGTAAACAAAAGAAAGTATGCTTTTTTTAAAAAAAAAACATCTTATACAGTCATAAAAGGACTAGCACCATATTGGGATATCAAGTTAAACTTTGTAACACTAAAAACATTGAGCTCTTTAATACTGTGTTACCATACACATTAAAGGAAAGTAATTGACGACAAAACTAGTAGCATTTAAACAAACCATGAACATATCCCTGAAAATATGTTGGATATTCCTCACTATACATAGGAATTACTATTATCTAATGTTGTAGATTGTCTTACATAACATTTTTCATCCTATACTCGAGTTAGTAAAAGCATTTCATGCAATTCAAAGAAAATAAATGTTTCATCGGATTTTCTCCACGCTCTTCAAAATTTCCAAAGGTTTCCACTGCAAAAATCAATAGTTAAAAAAAAAAAAAAAAGTTAAAACTTTTTTTCTGGTCCTTCACATTCCTACTCTAGAGTAGGGAATTCAGTGAGGCCCTGGATCCTTAGAATGATACAGTCATATTTAATCCAAATTTATTTCTAAATTCATTATCTATTAATTTTTATGTATTTATTCTAAAATTTCAATCCTAGGAAGTTTTTTCATGGAAGCAAAAGTCTATTTGAATACAAGTAAGTGTGTTAATGGGAGGGAAGGCAGCCCAATCTCATCAGATCTCGGAAGCTAAACAGGGTCAGCCCTGGTTAGTATTTGGATGGGAGACCACCAAGGAATACCAGGGTTGCTGTGCAGAGGAAGGCACTGGCAAACCACCTCTGTTAGTCTCTTGCCTTGAAAACCCCATAAGGGGTTGCGATGAGTTAGCTGCGACTTGACAGCACTTTACATACACACACAAGTGTGTTAATGAGAAAATATATAAGCCTGAAAGATAAGGCTTTAAACATAAAACATGGCAGCTTCCCTTTAAAAATGCTCCATTTAAGTGATGGGCATTGTACAAAAGTCAAACACCAAGTTATAATACATTTAATATGTTCCAATATACATAGGGGTAAAGCGTAGACGACTGGGGAAGGCAATGGCAAACCACCCCGTAAACACAGTCTGCCTAGTAAACACCGGGATGTGACATCACCCCATGGGTCAGGAATGACCCGGTGCTTGCACAGGGGACTACCTTTATCTTTAATATACATTGGGAGATTTAAAATATACAAAATGAACATATGGGCACATCTCCTCAGTGGTAGCCAACTGGATCCCATTGGGCCCATTATTCACCTGTGCCCACAGGAAGACAAAAACTTCAGTTTGCTTGACCCACATTTATTGATTGATTGATTGAATGAATGATATTTCTAGTCCACCCTCCCCGGCCAAAGCCAGGCTCACTTCCCTTCTCCTCCAGATCCAACCTGTGGAAAGAGGAAGCAACTTGGCCCTCACAATTCAGCGATGCACCCTTGACTGATTCACCAGCCAAACTAACTGCTAACTATGTCATAAAGTCCCGTATGTCGGAATCAATTGGGTTTTCCATGAGTGTAACTCTGATCAGTACGCATAGGGGAAATATATACCCAATGGCTCAGTTCAAAAATAACATAAAAACAATGGCTTAATGTGGTTAGCAAGGAAGACCAGGATTCACCTCACAGATTATCATCCAGCCCTGGTTTCCATGCCTTTGGCCCCATCTCCCCTGGAAAGACCTAGCTAGTATCATAGCCTACACTGCAGCACCCAGCTCAGAGTAAACACTTGCCATGTCACCAACTCCCTTACCATTGAGGTAACCACTGGCCAGTGTCACTAGCCAGCGTGGTGTGGTTGTTAAGAGCGAAAGACTCTAATCTGGAGAACCGGGTTTGATTCTCCACTCCTCCTCCACATGAGAGCTGAACTCTAATCTGGTGAACCGGATTTGTTTCCCCACTCCTACACATGAAGCCTGCTGGGTGACCTTGGGCTAGTCACAGTTCTCTCAGCCCCACCTACCGCACAAGGTGCCTGTTGTGGGGAGAGGAAGATAAGGTGATAAGCCACTTTGAGATTTTTTAAAGTAGAGAAAAGCGGAGTAAAAAACAACTTTTCTTCTTGTATCAGGGGAAGAAAGTCAAATGCTTGCTGCCTCGGGAATCTTCAGCCACTCTTGACAAAGCAAGTTGCCACAGGTCTGTGTGTCCCCTCCTCAGGCACTCTTAAAATAAGATATCTGGCTTTTCATGTTAATCCTTTTCTCAGACCACAAAAAAACAAACACCCAACTGATAATTTAAGTAATCCCCCCCCCCGCCACAAAACACTCACTGGTCCGGTCAACCCTCCCTTCCCGAGCATCACCCTGCTACAGCCAACCCTATTCTGCCCTAAGACTGAGGTCATTTATGCAGGAGAAATTTGTGTTTGGTTTGTTGCAGTTTTCTGCTCCAAATTCTCAATCATCATATGCATGAGAGCTTCCCCCCCCCCCAAATTCTAGAAGTACCTTGTGATTAATTAGGCATCCCCAGTGAATCACGGAGCTTCTGAATCCCTCCCCGTGAAAACACAGCCTTGTTGCACTTTACTTGGAGGGGGCGGGTCAGCTCTTAAAGGGGCTGCGTGTGTTTTTGCTGGGTATTCCTCCACACCTTTCTTCAACAGCTCCCGGTAGGGAGCTGCCTTCCAACCTTTGCAGCCTCTCTTCGGTGTCTTCCTGCACACTTCATCAAGGTTTAACTCCCTCTTTTGTGCTTTGCTTTGAGGGAAGGGGTTGGATGGGAGGGACAGACAAGTGGGAGGGAGAAGCCAAAATGGGTGTGGGGAGAGAAACCCGAAGTTAAGAGATATGAATGGAAATGGGGGGGGGGATTTGCGTTCCTCTTGCCTTGAAGCAGTATTTAAATTCGTTCTTAAACAGGATCCTAGAACTGCGGGGGAAGAACGAGGCCAGAGCGAAGTCACGTCAGAAGGTCGGTAAAATCATGAATAATGCAAAAGAAGCCTTGGAGCAGTCCAGCAGGGACTGCGAACTAAATGCCCCTGCATAAATGGCCTGAGTGTGGGAATGTGTGAGATGTCCAACTTACCCCAAATTCCCAAACCCCTGTCTCTGTGAAAAAGTATAAATTGAGTGCTAATAACTTCACTGTTGAAGGACAAGAAATTAAACAAGTTGAGGATTCAGTGGCATTGCTTCTTTTCCCTTAAGCACTTACTGAAGGAGTTCACATGTGTTACAGGAACTCTAAAAGGGTAGATTTGAAAAGAGGCTGTTGACAACCAGTTATGAGTGAATACTCAGCCAACTGCTGGGCAGACTAGAAGCCAAGGTATGGTCAGGAAGACTCTTAGCGAGAGATGGCGAAGGGTGAGAAGATCTGATTTTGAGCCACACTGTCCAGCCATCACTGTAGCTGGAGATACTTGGGGACCAGCCAGGATGCCCACAGTTGTCTATCACATGAAACCATAGTTCAGACTACCTGCGGTTAAAGAACCTAAGAAAAGCCATGCTGGATCAGACCAAGGCTCATCAAATCCAGCAGTCTGTTCACACAGTGGCCAAACAGGTGCCTCTAGAAAGCCCATAAACAAGACAACTGCAGCAGCATCCTGCCTGTGTTTCACAGCACCTAATATAATGGGTTAATAAACCAACTTCAAACCATGGTTTCAGATCTTGGACTGAGGTGCCTTAATTGACCATAATTCATGGGGTGTTCTAATTGGATGATTAATGAGCCATAGTTTAATTGAATCCTGCTTTAACATAATGTCTGAACCAAGTCAAAAGTGTATACATATGAGCCCATCTAAATCAAGTACATTGATTTCTGTGGGATAGTACTAAACACACAATTTAACATTTGCAATGAAATGAATAGGTCTTGACAGTACTTAATTTTGGTTGGGTAGTATTGAAGTATGACCTACTTGCAAAAATCCACAACGCAATATAAGTAAAATACTTAGATTTAAGCCTATTTTACCACCTTGATAAAACTGGGCTGTGGATGACAATGTTGCCCTCAAAGATTCTTGTGGGGCATTTCATCTCAGTCCACAGATGGGCTAGGATTAGATACCAAATTTCATTCCATTGGCTAAAACCAATCTCAGTCCAAGTAGTCATGGTCTGACTACAGGTTTGTAGCCTGGCCGGGCTTAACTGGCTCTCAGCTCAAGCTAGAGCGTCACACAGAAACCCACCGGCATGCTTATAAACTCACTATCCCCCTACACCTCTGTGCCATGACAGCTCTGACTTTCAGTAATGTGATAATATTATTTTTGAGATCAGTTAAGGTATAAAATGTGCGCTCTCCGAGTCTTCAATATTAATAAGTCTTGTAACTAGTGGTTTCTCGTAGCTCCGAATTCTTGAGCACAACTAGAAAGGGCACTTATCCTGAAAAATCTAATAAATTTACAGTTTTATATACTTCCTTCAATTGTAAAAGTCTTGTTCAATAAACTTTAAAATGCCACTATAGAGCAATAACACAGACGGTATAAAGCCAGCCCAGGGAAAGCTGTGCAACTGGAAATTGTTCCCCTTTCTGCTAGAGCAATAAAGTTTTATATGTTTGAACTGACTGTAAAAAGGTTTGAATGTTGGCAACTGGGGAATAATCTGTCTTCTTTATAGTTATTATCATATTTCCCACAAGACCCCTTGGTCTGTGTCAATCCTTCTTGTATATGACACCTTTGTACTGTCAGCGAAAGCTAGAATACTTGGTGTTGTGTGTGCGGGTGTGTGTTTTTCATCCTACAGGTCTCGTGTCTGTATTCCTTCAGATTACAGCTAGCAGGAATAAATTACTTGTGACAAGCTTCAATTGCACATTTTCCCAAATAAAGCTAAGTCAGAGCTGCTTTTTCTTGGGGAAGAAAAAAAATTAATAAACGAGCATGTTTACTCGTCACTTGATTCAAATGTGATTCGGAGAGCTTTTGAGGCAGGAGACACTAATAAAAGGGGATTTGCAAGAGGGTTTCTAAAGGTGGCAAGCAGGGTGGCGGAGAAGGCATACAGATCTGTTTGGGTTGCAAAACGCAACCCTTGAAGTAGGCCTTCCTGAATTGCAACCACCTTCTGGGGCGGGGCTGTGGCTCAGTAGTAGAGCCTCTGCTTGGCATGCAGAAGGTCCCAGGTTCAATCCCCACCATCTCCAGTTAAAGGGACTAGGCAAGTAGGTGACGTGAAAGACCTCCGCCTGAGACCCTGGAGAGCAGCTGCCAGTCTGAGCAGACAATACTGACTTTGATGGACCAGGGGTCTGCTTCAGTATAAGGCAGCTTCATGTGTTCATGTGTTCATGAGTAGACAGAAGCATTCTGTGAAATGCCAAAGGACCACTTAAAGCTGGAGACAACCAACTTTAACAGGCTCTGAGCTCCTGGAGGCATGGCATAGGTTCTTCATACTATGTGCCATGCGGGGGCAGGCGATGGCAAGCCACTTCTGAACCACTCTTGCCTTGAAAACCCTATGGGGTCGCCATAAGTCAGCTGTGACCTGACGGCACTTTCCGTTGCAAAGTGTCATCAAGTCATAGCCAACTTATGGCAACCCCAGCAATGAGTTTTCAAGGCAAGTGAGAAGGAGAGATGGTTTGCCATTGCTTTCCTTTCCAAAGCTTTCCTGGTTGGTCTCCCATCCAAGTACCGAACCTTCTTAGCTTCCAAGATCTGATGAGATCGGGCTATACCATGTCACCTTCCTTCCCCTTTGCAGTATAAAGACCCTTACGGGAGGGGCTGTTTCCCCAAGGTATGGTCTTAGAGTCTTGTTATATATGCTAGCATGGTGTAGTGGTTAAGAGTGATGGACTCTAATCTGGAGAATCAGGTTTGGTTCCCCCATTCCTCCTCATGAGTAGCGGACTCTAATCTAGTGAACTGGGTTGGTTTCCCCACTCCTCCACATAAAGCCTGCTGGGTGACCTTGGGCCAGTCACAGTTCTCTCAGAACTCTCTCAGCCCTACCTACCCCACAAGGTGTCTGTTGTGGGGAGAGGAAGGGAAGGAGATTATAAGCCACTTTGCAACTCCTTAATGGTAGAGGAAAGTGGGATATAACAACCAACTCTTCTTTTTCTTCTAACTAACCTTCAACTTTAGTCTCAGGTTTTTGAGTCTATGTTTGCATATACACACTGAGGTCTATTATGTTATAGGAACCTTTTCCAGCTGAATTTTGGACAAACCAAGGTAGTCATAAGTGACTGCTACAGTACAATGGTACAATACCTAACAATAAGTGGTCAGGGAGAATAAGGAACTGACCTCCAAACGGCAGATTAACCATTACTAGCACAGCATGTTGTAGCTCAAAGAAGTATTTTTAAATTCACAAAGGGCTTCCGGTTTTCATTCCTCAACCAGTCACTGCTTTTCTCATTTTACAGGTAAAAACTGAGGCAGGAGCTCATAAGAATACAAGAAAGGCCATGCTGGATCAGACCAAGGTCCATCAAGTCCAGCAGTCTGTTCATACAGTGGCCAACCAGGTGCCTCTAGGAAGCCCACAGACAAGACGACTGCAGCAGCATTGTCCTGCCTCGGTTCCAAAGCATCTAATGTAATGGACATGCTCATCCTTTTCTGTATGCTGAATATTAGAGGGACTTCCTTTCACATTAGGCAAAGTAGTGCACTGCATTGGTTGTAAGTCACAATGCTTGGTTTCCAGTGTGTTATAACCCACTGGTGGTGGAAAGTGCTGTCAAGTCACAGCTGACGTATGGTGACCTGGGAGTGTTTTCAAGGCAAGAGACATACAGAGGTAGTGACATTGCCCGCCTCTGCACAACAACCCTGGACTTCCTTGGTGGTCTCCCATCCGTGTACCAACAGGCCCGACCCTGCTTAGCTTACAGGATTTGACAAGATTAGGCTAGCCTGGGCCATCCGGGTCAGAGTGTAGTACCCATTATACCCCTGGAAATCTCCATTTTATTTTTTTTGCCACTGTGGGAGGAGAGGCAACTTTCTTAAGTCTTCGTGACTACACAGAAAAAGACTCCTCAAATGAAGTCTTTGGTGCGTGTCTGTGACGGTACAACAGGGCACAAAAGAATGGGGGGAAAACAGTTTGGAAGCGGCCAGATGAAATGGACCTTGGAATGAAGAGAGGCAGCCTCAGAGAAGGAGAGCGCAGCCCAGCAGGCAGTTCTCCCGAACAAGCCTCAATGAAAAACAGTGGAGCTCTCAAGGGCATTCCTGTCATGGCATTTGTCCAGAAGCTTTTTCCACTGGATTGTTAGAATAGCAAAGCTGTGGACCTGAAGAGGAGGTCCAAATGGGCACATTTAAAAACTGCCAGAGACTATGCATGCTGTGAACCTTTAAACACAACTGCTATTTCTACCATTAAGCAATACAACTGGTGTAATAGAGCTAATTTGCTCAAACTGGGGGGGGGGGTCAATTATGGAGGTGTCCTTCCTCAGACAACACACACACAAGTAAATGTGCAAGAGACTAAAAATTTACAAAACATGTACCTTATGCCACTTTAATTGGCCATGTGGCAACCTTAGAGCAGGGGTCGGCAAACTCATTAGTCAAAAGAGCCAAATATCAACAGTACAACGATTGAGATTTCTTTTGAGAGCCAAATTTCTTAAACTTAAACTATATAGGTAGGTACCATGTTTATTAACTTAATAAACTTTAATTAAAGTTTTAAGTCTTAATTAAACTATAGGTACACTGAATAAAACTTGATATCATACTTAATAATGATCTTTTTTATTGATAAAATTAAATTGTAAGTCCCTGCCATTTCCCCCTCCCCGTCCGGAGTCCTCGTGTGGAGGCCTGGTCTACCGCCATAAAAGCCTATTGGTAGACCTGGCCTCTGGCTGAGTCCCATTGGGAGGCCAGGTCTACCCATTGGCTTTCTTGGCAGTAGACCTGGCCTCCGGAGGCCCATAGAAGCCAATTGGTGGACCTGGCCTCTGAAGGGGGACTTTTTTCCCCTCCTCGGAGTCCAGGTCTACCGCCAAGAAAGCCAGTGGGTAGACATGGCCTCTGAGGAGGGAAAAAAGTAAGTAAGGTATCCATAAAATTAAATCATGACAATGACTGACAAACACTTAATGTGAACAATGTGAGCAAACTTCTAGATTCACAGACGCAGTAAACACATGAGAACATAAGAAAGGCCGTGCTGGATCAGACCAAGGCCCTTCAAGTCCAGCAGTCTGTTCCCACAGTGGCCAACCAGATGCCTCCAGGAAGCCCACCAGCAAGACCAGTGCAGCATCATTGTCCTGCCTGTGTTCCATAGCACCTGATATAATAGGCCTGCTCCTCTGATCCTGGAGAGAATAGGCATGCATCATGACTAGTATCCATTTTGATTAGTAGCCATGGATAGCCCTCTCCTCCAAGAACAGGTCCACTCCCTCTTAACGCCGTCCAAGTTGGCAGCCATCACCACCTCCTGGGGCAGGGAGTCCCCCCATTTAACCACGAGTTGTGTGAAGCCCCGGGGCTTTCCCACCACCCTCCACTTACCAGACAAGCCCCTGCGCTGGCTCCAAAGTGTGCCTCTTCCCGGCTTACAGGGACCCGCAGGCCCAGAAGACGACGGGGGAACGGAGTCAGCACAGCAGAAGACGGGGTGCCACGGCCCAGCGCCGCTGCCGGGGATGCGCCGCCAAAGGAAGCCCGCCCCGCCAAACAGCTGATAGGTGGGCGGGCCCGGGCCAGGAACCGCCCAGCCGCCCGTCCAGCAATTGCGCGGCTAGAGGGGAGGGGAGGCTTTAGCCTCCCAACCATTGAGGGCAAGGGAAAGGGGGACCCGGCCATTCTCCACAGCGGGGGGGGGGGGAGAGAGCGCACCCGCTCGCCTGCTCTCTCGCTCTTTCTCGCTCTCGCTCTCAGGCGCGCCGGCTCCGCAGCCCGGCTGCCGGCACAAGCGGGCGCGAGAGCAGGGGCTCCGAACCAAGTTTGGAGAGCCACACTCAAGGGGCCAAAGAGCCGCATGTGGCTCTCGAGCAGCAGTTTGCTGACCCCTGCCTTAGAGGTTTCTTCCTGTACACATCAAAGCCACTATGTGGCTTTAAATCCTTCCATTGGGTGAGACTGAGGGAAGAGCAGGCTTTGGGAGGGGCCGTGGCTCAGTGGTAGAGCCTCTGCTTGGCATGCAGAAGGTCCCAAGTTCAATCTCCGGCATCTCCAGTTAAAGGGACTAGGCAAGGAGGTGACGTGAAAGACCTTTGCCTGAGAGGATGGTCCGAGTGACATGCTGGGCTTTCTGCTGCTGCTGCTGCTTCTTTTCTGTTTGGAGGGGCTGCAGCAGCCCTCTTGTATGTCTGCAAAGATCTGCTTGTGTCTAGATAAGACACAAGAGGGGCAGCTTGTGTGAGTGAGCAAGTGACAGACACCACCCAAGCAGGGCCTATGTAGTGCTTGGAGAGGGGAGGGGCTGTGGCTCAGTGGTAGAGCACCTGCTTGGCATGCAGAAGGTCCCAGGTTCAATCCCCAGCATCTCCAGTTAAAGGGACTAGGCAAGTAGGTGATTTGAAAAGCCTCTACCTGAGACCCTGGAGAGCCGCTGCCAGTCTGAGTAGACAATACTGACTTTGATGGACCAAGGATCTGATCCAGTATAAGGCAGCTTCATGTGCGTTCAATGCCAGTCTGGATGCCACAACTGGTCACATGCTACTATAAGCAGAAGCCAGGAATGGACCAATTACATACAGATAGGGGGCCGACTTGAAGGGCCGACGAAACACAACACTGGCAACAGCAGAAGCCTTTTCCTGTGGGGCTCCGCACTTGCCTGTGGGCTTGTTTACACTGGACTGCCACCTGTGCAAAGCAGCTACACAGCACGCCCAACCTTCACGCTACACAGCTGCTTTGCACAGGAAGCAGACCCATTTGAACAAGGCACTGTGTGCGCACGAAAGCCCCGTGTGGTACTACTTTGGCTTTGCGGGCACCGTGCTTACCTCGAGCCTAAGGCCCAGTTGAAAAGGAGCAAAACCTGTTTCTCAGTCCAAACAATGGGATCACGGGGGGGGGGGGGGGTTGGGTAGGGGGAATTGGGTAGCACTTTTACTTTATTCTGTACAAATGCATGGCTGATATTGGTTCTGGCCATGGGGATAGGGCTGCCAGGTCCCCCTTCTCCTCCAGCGGGAGCTTTTGGGGCAGGAGAACAGCACCCCCGCGCACACGTGCACGTTTGCCTGCTGACCCTCAGGTGGTCGGTGGGCAGAGGGGCAGATTACCGGGGGTTTGCATTACTACTGGGCACCTGGCAACCTTACATGGGGACCAGCCCTGGCAAAACCACCCCACTCATTGGCCCGGCCTCCACAAAACGGCACCGCCTCGACGAGGGGTACACCGGAAGCACCGATACACACTGCCTGCCTGCAATTTACAAGTCCTCCTTACACACTGCACCTGTCACAGTGACGCACCGTCCACTGACAGCAGTAAAAATAAAAAATAAACCCATCCAACAAATGCACGCAAACCTCCCATCCCCCTCAACTGTGCCCAGGGAATGGAGGAGCACCGCAAGGGTTAAGTCCATCTTGTAATAAGCATTTCTGTTCTGGCGCGTTGCAAGAGCCCATTACCTCCCGCCACATTACCTCATTCATTTCTTATATGCGGATGGTTTATTTTCCCATGAGCACCCTGGCTCTCAGACATGGCTAGTATAAAGTCCCCTCCCTCTCCTCTATTTCTCTATCCATCACATTTAACACTCTGACAGTAACAGTCTATAATGTTTCTATTCTACAAAACCGCTCTGTCAACTCTGGGCTTCCAGAGCAGCAACTGAGGAAAATAAATAACATCAACGCAGCGGACGACAGCCTCACAGCTTGCTTTCTGCTGGGGGTTTATACTTTTTTTATTTTATTTTACAATGCGGCCGGGGGGTGGGGGGAGGAAGAGTTGAGAGGAAAAATGAGCATGCATGGGAAGAAGAGGAGGATCATAACCACTTAACAGGGGCAAAGGAATATGGGTAGTGCTTGCATGGCAGGTAAAGGAAGGCGGCCTCTCCTGGACCACGCTCATTTCTGCCTGATTCTGCTCTTTGTGGAGGAGAGCCAGCATGGCGTGGTGGTTAAGAGCGGTGGAGTCTGATCGGGAGAACCGGGTTTGATTCCCCACCCCTCCACATGAGTGGTGGAGGCTCATTTGGTGAACTGGGTTGGTTTCCCCACTCCTACCCATGAAGCCTGCTGGGTGACCTTGGGCTAGTCACTCTCTCTCAGCCCCACCTACCTCACAGGGTGTCTGTTGTGGAGAGGGGGAGGGAAGGTGATTGTAAGCCAGTTTGAGTCTCCCTTAAGTGGTAGAGAAAGTCGGCATATAAAAACCAACTTTTCTTCTTCTAATCTGGTGAACAGGGTTGGTTTCCCCATTCCTACCCATGAAGCCTGCTGGGTGACCTTGGACTAGTCACAGCTGTCTCAGCCCCACCTACCTCACAGGGTGTCTATTGCTGAGAGGGAAAGGGAAGGCGATTGTAAGCTGGTTTGATTCTTCCTTAAGTGATAAAGACAGCATATAAAAACCGACTCTTCTTCTTTCATTTTTTTTCACAGTGCCATGGGAGGAATTCAGCGTTCCCAAAGAAAGCACATTTCTTGCAACTGTGGGGAAGTGCACAAAATGCATTCAGGCCAAAGCAAAGGCATGAAGACAGCATGTCCCCATTTACCTTATTTGTGGCTAAAGCAGCCAGAAGTCAATATGGGGTGATGACTCCAGCACCCAGCAAGGACTGAAACGGTTGTGAGGCTAAACTATTAGAAACAACTATTCATAAAAGTGTTATCAAAGGGGGAGTCTTTAAGCAGAGTCGGGGGGGGGGCAATTATGGCTCTTTGGCCAAGATTGAGTCAGCTCCAATGGAGGTACCCAAGAGCTGCGCGGGATGATTTCCTCTCTTCCATCTCAACTGCACAGCTTCTCTTTCACTGGGATCCATGACAACATTTTGCTTAAAGCCAAGATTTTGAAACCCCTTGCGTTACCAAAGGTCCGTATCATGTCTTAAAAGGTCTACTACTCCTGAAGTTTATTTTGGCCTCCGATTTTCTGCACACTGAAAGGGTGAATCAGAAGTTGAAAAGGGTTCAAAGAATATTGCCAGCCTCTAGAAATTCCACAGGGGAAGCTGTGCTGCAGCAAAAACAAGCAGGAATCTAATGGCACCTTAAAGATTATGTTAGTCGTTAAGGTGCCACCAGACTCGTTTATTTTTGCAACCCATCAGAAGATCAGCTTTCGGTTTCCATTGTCATATACGTAGCAAAGGCACACAAGGGTGTTTTCATGAACTTTAAAAGGGGGCATGGTCACTCATTCCATAATTTGTTTTACGAAAGTGAGATGGAAAGAAAGGAATCACATGAAGCTGCCTTATACTGAATCAGACCCTTGGTCCATCAAAGTCAGGTTTGCCTACTCATACTGTCAGCAGCTCTCCAGAGTCACAGGTAGAGGTCTTTCTCATCATCTACTTACCTAGTACCTTTAACTGGAGATGCCAGGGATTGAACCTGGGACCTTCTGCATGCCAAGCAGATGCTCTACCACTGAGCCACAGCCCCTCCCCAAAGAATCAGCCCTCAAAGATACTCCACATCTTACCCTTTAGATGTCCAGCTAAGGCAGCGATTCCCAAAGGATTTCCTAGCACTCATTTCTTCTTCTTCTCCAAACCAGATAGCTACTCTTGGCTTTCCTCCACCTCCCCAGAGAAGGAGGTATGTTTGCAAAGCCCAAGAGGCACCACTTTTGGATTTGCAAGGAGGTCCCAATCAGAAACAGCTACCTCCGTCATAGAAGGATGACTGGCTTGCAGGCAGACTTTCAACATTCTGCGACTGGCCCCAATATCCCATGGCAGCCATTTTATGGCAGCACCCGCTCCCTATACTCAACATTCCCCAAGCATCCACAGGCTGAACAAGACATGGGAACCCTGGCTTACGATATTCTATCCTTCCTATCTACGATTCCTATCAAGTGCACACTCGGCAGCAAAACCTGAGTTTGCAGCTGAATCATTTGTGAATGGAGTAGTAAGCGAGGAAAGAAGACTGCCCAAATAGCTGTTCCCTCTGTATCTCAATCCCGACCACGGCACCATGCCACTGTGGCCAGGATGACAGCGACGAGAGTTGCCGTGGCCTCCCATTATTGCAAAATCAGCAGACACTGCAGCAGCCAGCCCAAAGAACGGGTCGGGGAGGCATGCAATCAGAAGGGTTATCTAATGCTAGCTTCATTCTAATTGAGTCGGTACCATATGTCACCCAGCAATAACATCGCGAGCAGCGTGCAACTGAATACATATTTAATTCACATAATGGGTACAACAGTAGAAGTAATCAAGGCAGTTTGCCATAAGCCATAAAGAAATGTAGCTTGTTCCCTATCAAGAAACATTCAGCACTTGGAGCGGGGGGGAACTGTATCACCAGAAAGAGGAAAAGAAAACGAGAGAGAATCATATTGCCATGAGAGCTAAGCACACCCAGCAGAGATTAAAGCGGGGGCCTTGATCTGGCATGAATGAAAATCAATGGGAGAATATTGTTGAGGAATCATTAGCCCCCTAGATATAATTAACTGCAATGGATTTATTGGCAAGACTTTAAAATGATTTTCATGTTAAACAGAAGCCCAGAATGTTCCTGGTCTGGTCGTTCTGCAGGTCCCATCCTAAAGAAGAGGTGTCTCTTCCTCCCCTACCCCCCCCCCCGTGGCCTTTGAACAATTCAGCCAGCTCTGCTTGGCAGTACAGGCCTCAGAGTGGCAGATGACAGAAAGCCAGAGGCCCCTCCCCTCCGTTTCTCCCTGCAATGAGATGATTAATATGATTGTGGAATGCTCATCAATATCTTTGGACAGATCAACTGGCATTTCCATTAAAGTCCTATTAATGTGCATGAGACACAGCTGTGGACAGGTTAGTGGGCAAAAATAAAGTTCTGAAAACGAAGCCATGGGGGAGCAACCCCCCGAGCCTGGACCAAGTGCCGCTCGGCCCTTTCCACTCATTAAAGGCTTCCCTCGACCGGCGTGTTTTGATGTATATTTCATGAGGATAAACAAACATTCATTCCACTTTGGGAAGGCGGTTTGCTGTAACATCGTGTCAGCCCAGCCAGCGACGAGGGGACATTAATTTCAATTCTGGTCTTTAAACACTTTGGGGAGGCCGATCACTCATTCCTGGCTTCGCCCTGCAAAGCCTCCAGAAGAAACTGGGGGCTGTCTTTCACTCCTGCTAGAATTAGGAAGAGGGGGTTTGATGTTCAAGCCGAACAGCTGAGATGGGCATCTATGGAGTCGAGAACAGAGGTTCAGAGGAGGACAAACTGTGCCAGGTGTTTCATTTCCTTTTGGTGTATTCTGATTTCATCAGAATATTGACATGGACAGTCATGGTCCCATATATTTCCATGCCAATGGTTAGGAGGGAGAGACAGGCAGGCAAAACAAGGTGCCTCTGCAGGACCAAGACCAAGACACGGGCTTGGCAGCAGGTTCTACTGAAGATGACCTCACGCCCCAAGAAACACCACTAATTGTACGCAGCCTTAAAAAAAAAAGAGTGCTACAATTATAGCACACTTTTCTGCCCAATTTGGTCCAACGTACTGTGACGGAGAAGATCTTATTTCTCCTCGCAGATACGGAGCCAGTAGTCTCTCATCAAATTGCCCTTTTTGCTTTGGCAGCAACAAAAATCCGGGCCAGACTGGTATAATGTAGTAATAATGTGTGTGTTAAGTGCCGTCAAGTTGCTTCCGACTCATGGTGACCCTATGAATCAATGTCCTCCAAAATATCCTCTCTTTGACAGCCTTGCTCAGATCTTGCAAACTGAGGGCTGTGTCTTCCTTTATTGAGTCAATCCATCTCTTGTTGGGTCTTCCTCTTTTCCTGCTGCCCTTAACTTTTCCTAGCATGATTATCTTTTCCAGTGACTCTTGTCTTCTCATAATGTGACCAAAATACGATAGCCTCAGTTTAGTCATTTTAGCTTCAAGGGTCAGTTCAGGTTTGATTTGATCTAGAACCCACTGGTTTGTTTGTTTTTTGGCAGTATCCGTAACACTCTCCTCCAACACCACATTTCAAAGGAGTCTACTTTCTTCCTATCAGCTTTCTTCAATGTCCAGCTTTCACACCCATACATAACAGGGAATACGATGGCATGAATTAACTTGATCTTGGTGGCCAGTAAACTCATTTTCTGACGGGAAGTGGGATTTAACCAATTATAACTATTAACATTATTTGGGTAGCCGCTCAAAGTTTGGGCTTGAGACCTAATTATTAGGGTTAATTTTATTTCATAGTAAGTGTGGGGTTTTAATCTGTTACCAACATGTAACTTTTATAAATTACTGTTATATGGATTTTTATCAGTTCTTGTAAGGGCCTTTGGCCAAATGCAGTAAACTTGAGCCTGAACCTAGCACACATTTCAGTCCATGAAGTTATAAAGCAGCTAGCCTAACCTAACAAAAACTCATCTTTAAAAAAATCCTTTAGTATTCCACAGATTCTTCACCCAAGCACTCTAAATTTCCCTTGAAATTTCTCATCAACCAAAAGTCCTGAAAACGAACCATGACTGACCCACACCACTTGAGAGCTCCTTTCCCCTTTTCTTAATTTGTAATTGACATATCACTATCACATTACAACGACACGTCAGTTACCAATTGAGAAAAAACAATGAAAAGCCCTCTGATGGTGTGGGGTGGTGGCCATGGGGGCCTGGATGGGGGAAAGGGGTGCCAAAATGGGCAGGACCAAGAAAGAGCTGCACTTCCTGCCCACACAGTGCCCACTACACTTTGACTGCAATCTGTCCAAAAACATTATAGTAAACCAGGTTTAGGAAAGATCTCAAAAAAGAGCGGGGCAGGGGGAGTAGAAGGTGTATGAATGCACTACAATGCTGTGTGGAAGTTGGAAAAAATATCCCACACATTAATACTCAAGCAGATCCAAAACACCAGTGTGGAAGTGACCTTTGTCACACTGCAGGTATAAGAGTGATGGATGAGTATGATGGATGAGTACAGATGAAGGCTGCTGCATAGAGGCAGAAATTCACTCATCCTGGCAAGTGTCCATCTCCCTGTGGCAAACATAAGCTCAAGTCCTGTACCAAGGGGGAAGTGTGCCATTTTTCCACTGAGAGTAGGCACTCCTCCACCTCTGTCATCAGTCTTCCACCCTCAATAATTTGAGAAGCGGGAGAAAAAATGGGGGAGGGATGGCATTGATACTGACACTCTAGGAATTTCCCTAATCTTCATGGTAAGGGCCATAGAGATAGGAGCATCACTAAGAAATGACATAATATCCTCCAAAACGCCATGCAGGAGTGATATCACATCTTCCTAGAGTATCACCCAAAAGTAATGTCTCATCCCCCAAAACTGCACCCTCTCCAGGCACTGCCCCAAAAGTCCACCAACATTTGCTGATGCAGGGAAGACAACCCTTTCAAGGGGAGGGAGATCACAGAAGGTGCAATTCTCCTTAGGATTGCACTGTAAGAAAATCAGAAGCACAGTGTAACATGAATGAGCTCCAGACTTACCGGCCCCCTAGCTTTGGGCTGGATCCATTACACTTTGGAAGCTCAACATCATGTCAGCAGCAAGAACCCACTAGGCAGGGTTCTTGTGAACCCAAAATGTTGTTTGGCTAATCAAGGCTGGCCAAAGTATATGGACCTCTGAAAGCTTTTTTTGTCTGCCTACGTATAGAAACACACAAACTGTCTAGAGCAGTGGTTCCCAACCTTTTTTTGGCCATGCCCCACCTAAGCTTCTCTAAAATCCTGATGCCCCCAGCTGACCGCCGTGTACATTCTGATTTTAATTTTTAAAAGGTGTATGTCACAATATATATTTATATACTGTATATGAGGCCTCTAGAACAGTAAGAAATGCAAAAAATTCACTGTTAATAACTCATTCTCGAATTGCCTCCCTTAAAAATCAAATTGCCCTCCTGTGGGGCGTGTGCCCCACGTTGGGAACCACTGGTCTAGAGGTTGCAGATATCACCAATGACTGAGATTCTCTAAGACACAGATGCTTGAGGTCACAAACGAGCTGCCTCTGATATCAATATGATTAAGGCCAATGGGGCAGGAGTATGGAGGCCACCCCTGACTAGATGGCCCTGGTCTCTCTGTCTCATGTCATTCCAACATCGTTGGGGTGGCCTGAAGCTAAGGGGTTGATCTGGACCCAATCCCAAATCCACATTACGTTCCCAGAACATAAAGAGGAAGTTCATGGAGGGGTGCATTTATTTACTCTAGCTTACATACAGATCAGATGGGGAGGGCGGGCGTCTGCTCATCAGTCACGGCCTTCCCTCACAACCGGTTGGTCTTCTAGCTTCAAAACCCCATCCCTTTCTCCCACCCCCATGCCATGCAAACAGACAAAAAATTCCTGCAATCTTTTTTTTTTAAAAAAAACCCTGAGTCTTGACAACAAGACACAATTATGCAAAGCAAATCGATACATATTTGCATGATTTACCCTGAGTGCCAAATCTGAGTTTCCTCAACACACAACACCTGTTTTATAGGTCACACCCTACATGAAATGTAATCATACAGAGGAATGAGAGAGGCATTTACATATATGTACGCGCCGGCCTTTAATCTATCAAGCAAGGACCTGGGTGTCCTGGCAAATAACCAGATCATGTCTTAAGGGCAAAAAAGAAAAGAGCATGTATAAGGAAAACCTTAAAACGGGAGGTGCCATGGCTGACAGAAAGGGGAGGAAATTAAACCTACATATAAATCTGTGTGTATATCACATTTATGGCTGAAGCAAAAGGCTATTTTGAAAGGCCGTGGAAGCAGGACTGGGCAAAAATCTAGTGGAAGGCATTAAATACCCCCAGAATCACCAGAAGGGAGCCTGGCTGAAAACACTTAAGCTCTCTGCTCTGCCATTAAAGCTGGAGCCTAAATTATTGATCCCTCGCCTTGATCAGCATAACAGTCACGTCCCCAGAATCGAGATCTAAGTACACTGCGGTCCCTGTGCTGCAGCCACTGAAATAATTAGGAGAAATTCTCATTAAAGGAGAGTGAAAGGTTCAGAGATGGAGACAGAGTAAGGGGTCTGGGCGGGTGTTTAATGTCTGCCAACGGGGTCGAGGGATCGCTCAGATCAAATCCCCGCACAGCGCTGGGGGGGGGGGGGAGTGGAGATGTCAGCTTATCAAAACGAAAAGTACAAAACAGCATTTCTCCCCTCTATTCTAGACATGCACACACATCTAGACAGCGAGCTATTGCTCACATTCACACCTAAATTTAGTCGCACAGGGGCGAGAATGAGAGAAAGGGGGGGAGTGTCTAAAAATAAATAACAAAATTAATAATGGAAAATCCGTCAGAGGCTCCGTTGAGTATAATTTATTCATTCTGTAGAACTGCAAAGAATCCAGGTTGGGTGCGGGCAGATATTGGGAAAATGAGAATGGAGATTTTGCCAACCCCAGATTAGAAGGGCAGATTTTCTCTCTCTCTCTCTCTCTTTCATACCAACCCACCACTTGCCAACGAAGGATCCCTATTTATCTTAGGCAAAATTTACAGAATTGCCTCCTCTGGGAAACGTGCAGCACCTCCTTCAAATCCAGCGACCATTCAGCAACACAGAAAGCTTAATAAACACAAAAATCTCACTGAAGGTGTATGGGGAGGGGGAGGCAGGGCAGGAAAAATGAAAAAAAAAACCATAAAGGGGGGAAGGGAAGACAACAGGGCTGAATGCGAAGATTTTTTCCCCCTCCACCCAATCCACCCTCCCCTCGAAGTTCCCTAATATTTAATGTCAACACGCTGTAGTTGAAAAGAAAAATTCCATCTCACACAGCTAATCAGAACGGTTAGGGAGACCATTACCACAAACACCAAGAACATCTGAAATTGATTATTTTTTACTTCGCTCAGTTAATGAAATCCTCCAGCAGCCAAGAAGGAGCGATGGGTGCATTTGGATGAGGAGGAAAGAGAGAATGGGCTGTGTGTGTGTGTACATAGCAGTGGACAACAGTAGTGAGAGAAAGGTAGTTAAATGTGCCATTTTTTAAATAAAAGGGGAGGGGAGGTTGAAGCAACGCCTGCCTCTTTGCTTCCCCATTTTGTAAAGCGGGGAATGCTTAGCATGGACATCACATCCCCTGACGAGTGCCACATCATTAAATGTCTTGGGCTGGTGCAGCCGGGAAGAGAAATGCAGAATATCACCAACTGATAGGGGAGAAGACTGGGAGGTTATTTATTAGGGGACACTTCCCACAAATGGCACTTTTGCTGTGTGCATTAGAAATGTTCCTGCTAGCCAGCTTCCTGGCAAGGAAGCCCTACAGAAAGAAGGGTGCCGGGATCTCAGCTATGCCTCCTTCACTGCTGACCTGACAACCTGACCCCCGGTAACCTAAAAAACCCTTCCTTGGCATTTTGACCTTCTGCCCCAGTAACCCCTTTGCCCCTCCACATTGAGCAAATTGTATTCAGAGATTCTGCTTTGCTCATTCAGCTGTGCTTCGAAGATCACCCCATAATACAGAGTGAAGCGCTCAAAGTGCCTAGACCACGAGCAGCTGGATTTTTTTTAAAAAAACTGCTGTTTGGAAGTTAAAAAATAAAATAAAAACGATGGTACTTGCAGATCCATGTTTACAGCTCCAGCACCTCTAACTCCCTCCCTGATGAAGGACAGGTCAACTTTGGAAGTAAAGGAGAGCCAGCGTGGTATAGTGGTTAACAGCGGTAGTTTGGAGCAGTGGGCTCTAGTCTGGTGAACCAGGAAGGTTTCTCCACTCCTCCACATGAAGTCAGGTGGGTGATCTTGGGCTAGTCACAACTTTCTTAGAGCTCTCTCGGCCCCACAAACCTTACAGGCCGTCTTTTGTGGGGAAGGGGAGGGAAGGCGGCAGAGCATCTGCTTGGCACGCCATAGGTCCCAGGTTCAATCTCCAGATTCTGGTTAAATGTCTGGTGGGAGATGATATGGAAGACCTCTGCCAAAGAACTCAGAGAGCCGCTGCCAGTCTGAGTAGACAACACTGACCTTGATAGGCAAATGGTTTGATTTAGTATAAGACAGCTTCATGCGTTCTGCTGAAAACTTTTTAGGCATAGTGGTTTCTTTTTTTAAGCCCCAGAAAGAAACAGGTAGGTAACCCACAGAGAAGCTTTTCCAGAATGGATCGACTGCTGTAGAACACTAGAAGTGTGAACTCTCATGCCATTCAGTAATTTAATGTAGACAGCCAGGCCTTTCTCTGAGTAAGGCATGTGTTTGCTAATCTGTGTACCCCATAGAGTAAGTGTTCAAAACTCTCCAGACCTAGGTCTTTTATGCACGGCTGTTTCACTCGCCGTCACCCCTCCAATGACTTCAGGTCTTTGGGACGATTATGCATTCCATTTCCAACCGTCTGAGGTCGCCTCGCTCTCCCGCTGCCTCTCCCCGCATTTTGCCTGCGTTTTCAGACACCTGTTTTATCTCGAATTTGAAAACACAGACAAAATGTGGGGAGAGGCAGGGAGACAGAGAGGTGACCTCTGACGGTCGGAAATGGAATGCATAATCAACCCAAAGACCCGAAGCTGTCGGAGGGGTGACTGCAAGAGAAACAGCCATGCATAAAAGACCGCGGAATCCATCTTTAACTCCCAAGCAACAGTAAAGATTCATTGAGCTATTCAGTCATGTGACTGAAAAAGGAGGAGCCAGAGTCTCAGCCCACCTGTGCTGGGAAGGAATCCTCTTCACTGCTGTGTAACCTCACTTTGCTGTCCTACCCCTCTTCTCCCCGAGTGCAAAGAGAGGCAAGAGGTGCAACAGGCTCTCTCTAGGAGCAGCTCTTCCCAGAAAGTAACAAACAAGCAACTATCATGACCCAGGAGGTGGGATTCCACAACCGAGTTGCCTCTATATCGCTAGATACTGCTCGTCAAATGATACACTGCATGTAATTGTTATTCTATTATAGTCGAAAAGCCACTTGAACAACAGAGAGCGATAAAATGCAGAAGCAGCCTTCCATCGCAATATAATCCTTACAAACCACATCACTCAAGGGCAGAATGACACCCAAGAGTTCTCCACGGTAAAATTTCCATTAACTTCAGGTAAAAGGTATCTGAAATAAAGTTGCCCTGCTTTGTTTGCTGAAAGCCATTAAGGAGGATGATAGGTAAACCCTCCCTGAGTAGGAAGTTTCACAATAGCCACCGTCAACATAAGGCACCACACAAAGGGGGAACATATACATATTGCCAGTGACACCTACACATACTTCAAGCATGCACAGAACCCAGAGATGTTCAAGCTCTCTCTTTGCTTGTTCACAAAAATGCCAATATCAGAAGCACAGATCACAAGTTGCTCTGTTTCCCCTCTGTACAAAAGCTTTGTGACGTGGCTGAGATCTGCTGGTCATAAAATTTAGCAAGGTTTTCATGGACGAAGGGCTCAGGGGCAGAATCATGAGCCCCGCCCTTTCTCGGAAGCAAAAGGTGAACATCTGGTAGATGTCCCTCACCTGAGCCCAATTGTGTCTCTCTTCCTCAGATCCGCCTCCTTCCCAAACCCAGTTGCAGCCACACTTATGCTGATATGACCTCAGGAGGCTATGTGGTACATAGGTGTATACACAACCTCCAGAGACATGTCCCGTTCAGGCTGGCTCATATTCTTATGCAGATTCTGACCCAAGAAATGACCGAGTGCCTTGCCCTAGCTAAACCAGTTCCTTTGTTCTACATGTTCACATTTTTCTCCATTAAGAACAGTTTAGTATCAAAGATATACACTCGATCTATAACTTGTAAGTTCACTTTAAATGGTGCTGAGCGTACTTCTCTGTAACTACTAAAGGACTTGTATAGCTCGGTAGAAGAGGCTGCACATTGTGCCTATGGAATGACAGACGGACTAAATCACAGACAAACTCCAGGGGTCTGGAAACCAAGTCCCATGAGGAAAGGTTGAAGGAGCTGGGTATGTTTAGCCTGAAGAGAAGACCAAGAGGTGATATGATAACCATCTTCAAGTACTTGAAGGGCTGTCATATAGAGGATGGTGCTGAGTTGTTTTCTGGTGCCCCAGAAGGTCGGACCAGAACCAACGGGTTGAAATTAAATCAAAAGAGTTTCCACCTAGACATTAGGAAGAATTTTCTAACAGTTAGAGCTGTTCCTCAGTGGAACTTGCTTCCTCGGAAGGTGGCAAGCTCTCCTTCCCTGGAGGTTTCTAAGAAGAGGATAGATGGCCATCTGGCAGCAATGTTGATTCTATGACCTTAGGCAGATGATGAGACGGAGGGCATCTTGGCCATCTTCTGAGCATGGAGTATGAGTCACTGGGGGTGTGGGGAGGGGGTAGTTGTGAATTTCCTGCAATGTGCAGGGGGTTGGACTAGATGGCCCTGGTGGTCCCTTCCAACTCTATGATTCTAAATGTGTACAGGGGGACAGCAATTCTGCCACAGGTAATCAACACTGCACCCAAGGAATTGCTTGAGGTGCTGGACCCTCGGTATTGCACCAAATGGTTACTCCTGCACAGTTAGCCGCCCTAGTGCATAAAAGGTGGAGCACAGCCTCTTGACGACAACAGGGTTCAAGAGATGGAAGGACACGGCTGTAACCTTTTGCTGAGCGGCTGACTGCGAACATCATTGTGCCGCTAGGTCCCGACTTCGTCAGGGCCAGTCACCGTGCACCAACGTGGCAGCAGCCACGGCCCTCAGCTTGTTAGACTGAAAGAATGTGCCGTTTTAATTAATGATATGTAAATATCCTTGAATGGGCTGCATTTGCATATTAAGAGAGATTTGCGGAATCTGCGGAGTAATATATTTTAATTAAGGATTAATTAAAAATAATGGGAATTTCATTTCGCCTGGCAGAATCCGTTTAGATCTTAGCACACGTCTGCTCAGGAGTCTGGTCCGACTGCTTCGCTTTCCCACGTCCTGCAGCTGAGCCCCCTCTCAGGGTTATTCTCCACCGCCCCGCTCTCAAACAACAGAACAGCACCACGACGGGGGGCGGGGGGAGGCACACAAGGCGTCCTTCCCCGTACATCTTCTCAGTGAGATTTTCGGGCCGATTTTGGTGGGTTTTTTTTTTAATCGTAAAGTAAGTAAATGGCTCTGAGACACGGAAGACTAGTTGTGTTGGCAATTATGTTAATGGGATGCTATTAGGCTATGATTCTATATGAGCAATTGGGGAGAAGAAATGCCTTACTGAGAGAGAATGATACAACAGACGTCTGTCTTATTGATATAGCTCCAGTGGAGCTTTCTGCATAATTACACGCGGCCACTTTCCACGGGCGGGGGGGGGGGAGAGGCCCTAAACCACGGAGTGGGAGGGGGAGCCCAAGAGGCCACAACGCAAAGCCCGTTTCTGGCTCTGCCATTAGCACCATGCTCCAGCCAAACACACACCCCGTGTTCAGTCACTAAAAAGAGGTGTGTGCCAGCAAGCGGCTTAGAAATGCGAGGAATTTCGCACTGTCCCTTACTCAGTGTTCGCAACAGAAAAGGCAGGTGAACTGTCCCTATCGGGAACAATCTGGGCATGTGCTTTCCTGAAATGTTTTTCAGGAATGAGCTTAACACAGCAAAGAACCTGTTTTTGGGAGGTGGTTATATTATCACCCGTGGCGCAGAGTGATAAGCTGCACTACTGCAGTCAAATTCAAATTTATTAATATGGTCAACTGACCATACCAGCTGTTATGTATTAACGTGCAAGCATCTAACAGTCTGAAATTGACAAATATACAATAAGACAACCAATACCAGGTAAGTACCCAGGGTAATAACCCACAAGGAGATTATGTACAGCAGGTAAGTGTAATGTCAAGTCCATTAAATTCCAAAGCTATTATAAAGTTCCAAAGTGATATCCACAAAACTATATTAGAAAAGCACTCCAAACTAGACTGCTGAGGCAAAGACGATCTTCTAGAAAATTAGCTCCGTTTCATCCCGATGGAAGTCGGTTTCAGGTAGCCGGCCCAAAGTTGACTCAGCAATCCATCCTTCCGAGGCCTTCCCCTGATCGTTGTTTCCTCGCACTGGGTTTTAGAGTTTGAGTGCCTCTGAATATGGAGGTTCTATGTACTCAATATGGCTGGTAGCCACATTGTAAGTCACAACAGTATGTGACTTACAATGCCACACCATACAGAGCCACACCCTTCCAAATCTATCTGCTTAAGACTGCACTTTACTGACTAGGGGATGGATTATGATGATGCACGGTATGAAGAGAGCGGACGGGGAGAAGCTTTTCTCCCTCTCTTATCATACTAGAACGTGGGGTCATCTGCTGAAGCTGGAGGGTGAGAGATTCAAAAGAGATAAAAGGAAGTATTTCTTTACACGACGCATAGTTAAATTGTGGAACTCCCTGCCCCAGGATGTGGTGATGGCTGCCAACTTGGAAGACTTGAAGAGGGGAATGGACATGTTCATGGAGGATAGGGCTATGCATGGCTACTAGTCATGATGAATACCTATTCTCTCTAGTATCAGAGGAGCATGCCTATTATATTAGGTGTTGTGGAACACAGGCAGGATGCTGCTGCAGTCGCCTTGTTTGTGGGCTTCCTAGAGGCACCTGGTTGGCCACTGTGTGAACAGATTGCTGGACCTTGGTCTGATCCAGCATGGCCTTTCTTATGTTATGTTCACATTTGGTCACAGGTAGACCGATAAGCCTAAACAAGCCATTTTGGCTTTACTCTCAAGCTGTTGGCACAGATTTCAAAGTTCCAACCCTGACCTACATTCAGTGAAGAGGTTAAAAGAATGTAAAGGGGGAAGCCCTGATTTCCATAGGGGTTTCTGAGTTCCTCATCATTCAATTAATCTGGTAATTAGCTTATTGCTATCAACAGGTAAACACCCCAGAGACCTCCTGAGTACTCTGAATTCTGCCCAGTCTTGGGCCTTATTTAAACAGGATGCCAAGAGAGAGTGTACCTGGGCAGGAGTCCATGCATCTTGTTTAAAACCAGGTCGCCTTGCCTGGCTGTGCAGTGTTAGCAAACCAGGGATCGAGAAGTCAATGCCATGCCAGTGTGTCAACACAACACACAATGGCCCCATTTAAAAGTGGGCAGGTGGGTAAATTTTGTGCATATCCAGCACCAAGCTTAGATTCGTGCCTCGAGTCCCGCTGGAGGAGCGCTGCCTGGATGCCCTGGCTCATCAGCAGACCAAGGTATAGAAGCTGAATTGATGAGCTTTGGGCACCATCCAACTTGGGAAATTCTCCCAATCGAGTTTTTCCCTAGAATTTAGGGAGCTGAATGACCCGATTTTGTTTCCAGAATAGGTCCATTAATGTTTTGATTATTTCTCTTTTCTGTTGGGGGTGTTTTTGTGTAAGTAGCGATCTGTGTGAGTTGGTTTCCGGTAGACCTTGTGACCTAACTGAAAGTTTGTTTTAAGGATGATAAGGGTATCAAGAAAGGGAGTTTACCCTCAATTTCCTTTTCCATGGTAAACTGAATGTTTGGACGTCAGGAAAGAAAATACCAAGACCACGCTACACAGCCCGGATAACCCACAAGAACCAATGAAAGCCTTCGACAATATTTTGAATGCCTCTACGGGGAGGAAATATTTCAACAGACCTGGAGATTGGAAACACTTCAGAACAAGAAAGCACATCTACAAGAACCAATGCCATCCATGATATTTGTTATTCACTCGGTTTGTTTAAATGATGTTTTTAGAATTTTAACTGTATTTACTGAATTATATTGTCTGTCTCGGTTGTTCCTTGGAGTTATGCATGAGTTTTCCATCCATTAGAGATGACCTCGTGCCCAGCCCTCGCAATGTCCGGGTCTTCCCATTTCTCGACTCTTCCATCTTCTCTGAGCAAAGCCCGGGTGAAATCCCCATGCAGAAGGCAAAGTGCGGGACACGCAAGCTTAGCTTCACTCACAGACAATTACAAAGCAGAATGTCCAGAGGTGGGGATTGAAATACTTCCTGCTTCCTTGGAGCTCTTTCTGAGCAGAAGGAAAGCTTTTTAAAACCAAGGCTTGGGTTTCTCCCCCCCACACACACACACACCCTTCCATTTTTGTTGTTGTTTTAAAATGCTTTTTTATGCAGCAATTGGGGGGGGGGTTCCTCTCACAGTAAGCACTACAAGTAAGCCAATTACAAAGCAGCATTTAAAGGGGCGGGGCTTGATTTGAGCTTGGAGACTGCTGGTACATAGATTCCCAACAGGAAAGTGTGGGTCCAGCGAGCATGTAAAACTCCCATACATATATGACCTTTCTTACCTAATGGTTCTCCATCTCTAGTGCTGCTCTTGCACTATTGCACCGGCTGAGAAACTGAGGCTCAGTGGTGAGACGGCACATGTACTTGGCAGCAAGGACAACGAGAGAGGAAGCCGCAGCACCCAACTCCTGCCCCCAGGCATTAATTAGCTGCCAGGCGCCAGCATATTGCTAGGGACGATTCACAGAACTTTACTCCCTGTTTAGAGGATGCTCACCACAGAAACCACTATTATGTCCCACAGGGAGGCCCCTGGTTGGTCACTGTGTGAGCAGTCTGAGCCAGCATGGCCTTCCTTATGTTCTTATGCCTATTATATTAGGTGCTGTGGATCACAGGCGGGATAATGCTGCTGCAGTCGTCTTGTTTATGGGCTTCCTAGAGGCACCTGGTTGGCCACTGCATGAACAGACTGCTAGACCTGATGGGCCTTGGTCTGATCCAGCAGGGTTTTTTCTTATGTTCTTATGTCAGGTTCTCAGAAAGGATGAAAAGTGTGCCGAGGGATTGCGCAGCTACTTCTCTTCCCTCTTTTTGTTTATTTACTGCCAGGCCCACAGCAAAGCCCCTCAACACAGCTGGAGGCCGCAGGAAGGCAGCTCTGCCTCGGCCTTCAGCGTGAGGCCCCCCCTGCTTTGCCCCCCCTCCCTCTCCTTGCAGAGGGCACTTTGACAGATCCGCACGCTGGCAGCCCAGAGACGGAGGCTGCAGGAAAAGCACAGGGAAGCATCTCACACTGAGCCTCACAGCTGTGTCCTTCTGCCACTGGACAGGGACAGGGACTCGTCACAGGGCAGCGGAGCCACAGAATGGCAGGTGCCCCAAGGCTGTGCATAACCTACAGCGCGAGGCCGGCCGTCACCTCCTCACCCCCTCTTCAAGAAAAGCCCAGCAAAAACAACCCCTACTAGGGACACAAAGGAAATTTGCAGACAGCAAAACCTGGGTGAGAACAAAGACTCCTCTGAACATGGAGGTAAAAAGCATCAGGGGGTTGGTTGATTGGTTGGTTTTGCGAGGATGACCGTTGTATCCAGATACGGTCGAGTAAACCCAAATTTGGAAACCTACATACAGAGATGTCACCAAAAATTATACACCAAAACAATGGTTTGATTTTACAACCTCAGCTTTGCTGATTTTCCCCAAGATCACGTTTATTTATTCATTTTGATTTAGACCTAGAAGAAGAAAAGTTGGTTTTTATATGCCGACTTTCTCTACCACTTAAGGGAGACTCAAACCGGCTTACAATCACCTTCCCTTCCCCTCCCCACAACAGACACCCTGTGAGGTAGTTGGGGGTGAGAGAGAGGTCATCCAGCTGGCTTCATGTGGAGGAGTGGGGAAACCAACCCGGTTCACCAGATGAGCCTCCACCACTCATGTGGAGGGGTGGAGAATCAAACCCGGTTCTCCCAATCAGACTCCACCGCTGCAAACCACCGCTCTTAACCACTACGCCACGCTGGCTCTCCTCCACAAAGAGCAGAATCGGGCAGGAATGAGCGTGGTCCAGGAGAGGATGATCATGGTATCTGGATACGTTCGATTAAACCCAAATTTGGAAACCTGCATTCAGAGATGTCACCAAAAATTATATACCAAAACAATGGTTTGATTTTACAACCTCAGCTTTGCTGATTTTCCCCATGATCACGTTTATTTATTCATTTTGATTTAGATTTAGAAGAAGAAAAGTTGGTTTTTATATGCCGACTTTCTCTACCTTTTAAGGAGAATCAAACCAGCTTCAATCTCCTTCCCTTCCTCTCCCCACAACAGACACCTTGTGAGGTAGGTGAGGCTAACAGAGTTCAGAGAGAACTGTGACTCGCCCAAGGTCATCCAGCTGGCTTCATGTGTAGTAGTGGGAAAACCAACCCGGTTCACAACATGAGAGTCCGCCGCTCATGTGGAGGAGCATAGAATCAAACCCGGTTCTCCAGAGTAGAGTCCATTGCTCTTAACCGCCACACCGCGCTGGCTCTTTATATCCTGCCCGCCCCCCACTACAGCAAAGCTCAGGGCGGGTAACAAGTCAAATATACATTTTTAAAATCAGGAGCTACCATCCCATGACCCTATTTGGAGGAGAGTTCTGGCATAACCCTTCCCTGTTACATCTCAGGGTCGATAACCAGAGTGCGGTGCAACAATTTCAACATTTTCAACCGATGTTACGGTGAAGGTGGCGGAGGTTTTGGCAGAAGCTGTTAAGGTTAAGATTCAAACTAAATTTTAATCTAGATATGTACTACCTGGTTATCTCTGACCTTGTGACCATCAATATTATGCCAAAAAAGGTTATCTGATTTTGATTCTGATTCGGTGCAACAACTCACAGCTGGATGGACCAGCTCCCCTCTATATATGTACCTTGAGTAGTGTTCATGGTACCAATTCCCACTTGCATATATGTTTCCCGTCTATATAGCTGCCTATCTCATACTCAGTAACTACACCGAGAGAGCCAGTGTGCTGTAATGTTAAGAGCGGTATGTACTACCTATGGCTGTGTGAATTATCCTACTGCAGTGGCTCCCAACCTGGGGTACATGTAGCCCCAGGGTATGAACCAAGACATTTAGGGGTACGCGGGGGCGGGGGGGGAAGAATAATGATGGGAAAAGGCATTTGAAATAACAGCAACTATATTAATTACAAACATTTTGATAATATGAGGGATACAATTTATGGAAATGCTGCCAAGGGGTATGAAACTGAAAAAAAGGTCGGCAACCACTGTCCTACTGTGTAATTTATGCATCCTTTAACATGTCATGTTAATACATATGCTCTGTTTCAGATTTCTGTGGGTGATGTGAAAGACCTCCGTCTGAGACCCTGGAGAGCCGCTGCCGGTCTGACCTTGATGGACCAAGGGTCTGATTGAGTATAAGGCAGCTTCATGTGTTCATGTGTGTCAGATTTCTATCATTCTAATCCTATTACACCGCTAACTGGATGTCCCAATCTGTAGATTGCATTGACTTACACTGTGCAATCCACCTTGAGTCTTAGTGAGAAAGGCGGACTATAAATAACATAAGTAAGTATTTTGGAGCCCCGTGGCACAGAGTGGTAAGCTGCAGTACCACAGTCCAAGCTCTGCTCCTGACCTGAGTTCAATCCCGACAGAAGTTGGGTTCAGGTAGCCAGATCAAGGTTGACTCAGCCTTCCATCCTTCCGAGGTCGGTAAAATGAGTACCCAGCTTGCTGGGGATAAAGTGTAGATGACTGGGGAAGGCAATGGCAAACCACCCTGTAAAACATAGTCTGCCTAGGAAACGTCAGGATGTGACGTCACCCCATGGGTCAGTAATGACCTGGTGCTTGCATGGGGGATTACCTTTACCTTTAAGTACTTCGGAGGCTAAGAAACATTGACTCCCTCATTGTCACCCATCAAGCTTCAAAGCTGGGGAAGAAAACCAGCTTAGAGCTCCTATGTCCAAACACACTCAACATCCTTTGACATTTCAAGTAAAACCTGTTAGAAAAAGTAAAGGTATAAATCAACATCAAGTGGCCTGGTAGAAACTCAAAGAGGATTCAAAATGTTGTAGTCCTTGAGAGTCATAGAGGTCTTGAAACAACCCTCTTGAAAAAACAGGCTTACAAACAGGCTACGATCAATACTCAGCCCAGTTCTTCTTAGAACCCCTATGGAGGAAAATGACAGAATTTTCCCTGCATGAGTTGTTCTGCCATTTTGTTAAGAAGCGCTGCTTGATATCCTGCTTCTGTGCAACAGAAGCACAGCAGGTTGGATCCAGCCACCTTTCACCCAATCAGGGCTGTGGCTCAGTGGCAGAGCCTCTGCTTGGCATGCAGAAGGTCCCAGGTTCAACCCCCGGCATCTCCAGTTAATGGGACCAGGCAAGTAGGTGATGTGAAAAGACCTCTGCCTGAGAGCCTGGAGGGCCGCTGCCGGTCTGAGTAGACAATGCTGACTTTGATGGACCAAGGATCTCATTCAGTATAAGGCAGCTTCATGTGTGTTCAATCCATCTCCTGACTGCAACCCCTGTCCCACATAGCTTTCGCACATGCAGAGCACATAGACCCCCCCTTGCATCCTATCTTTTGGTTCTGAAAGAAAGAACCGCCCCTCCTTCTCTTTTTGCCGTCAAGTCACAGTGGACTTATGGTGACCCCGTAGGGTTTTCAAGGCAAGGGATGTTCAGAGGTGGTTTGCCATTGCCTGCCTTTGTGTAGCAACTTAAAAAAAAAAAAACAGCAGGAAATCTGGCTGGATCCATCCCACTGTTTCTATGCCTTCCCTGTGGACATTCCCATTTCACACCCTTTTATAATCTGAGAACAGCCATCGTCCGTCTTCTATTCCCTAAAAGAAGCACAGTCACAATCCCTAGCAAGGTTTTTTTTTTTTTTTGGCTGATTCTAAATCATCTTCTACTTTTTTTATCCAACACAACTGCCAAGCCAATTAAGTTTTTTAAAAAAAATCAATTAGCTGCCTGGCTTTTAACAAATTAGCTGATAAATTAATTTGATTAAGCCTAAATATACATACTGCAAAACCTCAGCGGAGATAAAAGTTTGTAAAGATCCCGGGGCAAGCAGACAGTCTCTTTCTTTCTCTCTCTCTCTGAAGGATTAACCTGTAATGTAGCTACCAGCTAAAACTGGAAGGGAAAGCCACCTTTCAAATTTTTCATTTCAATAAATTAGGAAATGTGAAGTATTTCCTATTAGCAGTGAACAAAAAGCCAGAGTCAAAATGGCTTGTAAGAAACCATTCTGTAAAAGGCCCATCGGTGTTGCGGGTGATCCTGGTCTCAAAGATGGATTGACACTGATTTTATTTGAACTCCGTCAGCTCCAGTTGCCTGTGGATCTTACAGCTAAAGGAAAAGGCACAGCAGCTATACCCTGAGAGGCAAACTGATACTTTTGATACAAACAGGAAGGAAACAATCTCTTTCTCTTCGAATTGTGGAATTGTGGACGTCACATTTGATGCAAAGTGTTGGCCAATCTGAAACTGAATAACTTTTTAAAAGGTAAAAGTAAAGGTCCCCTGTGCTAGCACCGGTCATTACTGACCCATGGGGTGATGTCACATCCCAATGTTTCCTAGGCAGACTGTGTTTATGGGGTGGTTTGCCATTGCCTTCCCCAGTCATCTTCCCTTTACCCTCAGCAAGCTGGGTACTCATTTTACCGACCTCGGAAGGATGGAAGGCTGAGTCAACTTTGAGACGGCTACCTGAAACCAACTTCCATTGGGATCGAACACAGGTCGTGAGCAGAGCTTGGACTGAAGTACTGCAGCTTATCACTCTGTGCCACAGGGCTCAGTTGGATAACTTTGCTTACCTGTTTAATTAGGGAACAAAAATTATAACCTACAAGTAAAAGCAGCTCCCAGTTAATTAATGACACTGGTTAAGAGATCCAAGCTTGCTGTCCTGGTCATAATTCTTCATCAAAAACGGTGACTGGACCTGAACCCAGTGCCCCAGGAGAGGCCTCTGCTGTGTCTTTAATTACTTAATTTACACTCCACTTTTCTCACTGAGACCCAAGGGCAGGTGACATGATATAAAACAATGCAGATAGCATGAGATATCTAATAAACGGTGCAATAGGAAAAAGATTACAAAAAATTAGAACCAATTCAAAAAATATCAGGCATTATTATGTCAAACAATGCAAAGAATGGAATTACAGAAGAAGACCACAGTGAACTAAGAGCCTATTCCTGAGCTGGAGGGCCATTTCGGCTCAGGAGGCGGCGTGACCCCTCCGCCACCGTAAATGCCTCTTATTCCGTGATAAGAGACCCACACTGGTGGCGGGGGCAGTTCCGTTGGCACCCGGGCACCGCGCAGCTGCACGCCACTCTCTCCGGGACGTTAGTTAGCTTCCAAAGCCCCTCCAGGCCGGGTTTTTCCTGGCACAGTCTCACTGCTTTCTATGGGGGGGAAAGCCCCATTTTCTCGCTTAACATATTTTAAAAGGTTTTTTTTAGCCTCCCGGTGGCCGGGGAACCACTTTGGAGGCGCCACAGAGGCGCCTCTCCTACACTGTCCCTGGCTGCCGGGAGGCTCAGGAATGGGCTGCCCGATAGGGTTGCCAGGTCCCTCTTCGTCACCGGCGGGAGGTTTTGAGGTGGAGCCTGAGAAGGGCGGGGTTTGGGGAGGGGAGGGACTTCGATGCCATAGAGGGACTTCGATGCCAAAGCGGCCATTTTCTCCAGGGGAACTGATCTCTGTCACCTGGAGATCAGTTGTAATAGCAGGAGATCTCCAGCCACAACCTGGAGGTTGGCAACCCTACTGCCCGAGCAGCAGAATACGTATAGCAAACAGGTAATGCATACCCATAAAGAGTGGCATAGACTACAGTCCTGTTCCCTTTATAAAAACACCTTCCTGAGACATTCCGTTTGACTACAGCCCTATTCTCTTTGTCAAAAGGTCCCCCTGAACAATTCTGTGTTACACAGGTTGCAGAAAGAGAAGTGTGGGGGCCCCTCCTGGCCTTCTCAGGCAGGCCATTCCACAAGGTGGGGGGACAAAACTGAGAATGCAGGTGTAACGTCAGTATTTCTTGCTCTCCCCCTCGCCCCCCCCCCAAAAAAAAACTAGCCAAGGTGACTAGGTGCCGGAAGAAGGAAATGGGTCTACAGCCGGAAGCAGCTTTTTGACAGACATTCCTTTCCTTATCCTTGGTTTATGACTTTCCGGCATTATAAAGGAAACTGACAGACGATAGCCCTTAATGACAATGAAACAGCTCGAAAGCAATTTGCTAGACCTTGAGACCTTTTCCAGACCGCATGATCCATATCAACGCCTGACTTCTGCGACATTACGAAAATGTGCGTCTTTAGAAAAACCACAAGTAGTTTCAACCCCCCTCCCAAAAAAAGCCTTCGCCTTCTTTGCAAATTATGCCAAATACCCTCCCGATATCCTCTAATTATGCAAATCTTTTTTGAATATTTTATATGCAGGTTGAGTGTCTCTTATCCGGACATCCCCTATCCAGACTGATCCGAAAACCGGACCCTTTGAGCTGGCATGCAGGCAGATCCGTGCAGCCTGCTTTTGATGTTTCCTCTCACCTAAAATAAAATAAAATAGAGTGTACACTGCATCGTAGGTGGAGACTGAAAGCCTGCCGTTGTTAGTTTGTTTGTGTCAGGATCAGGCGTCTGTCCCTAGCATCCCATAAGCAAACTCATCCAGACAGGTAGATCTGAAACCGTAATACTTTATTAGGAGCAAAAGGACAGATTAAAGAACTGACTGCCTACAGGCAGGTGAGGCTGGTAATGGCAAACATAGGCAGGTTACATGTTTAAAAGCACTACAGGCTGTGAAGGTAAACATGGCTAAGCAACCCCGAGATAAGCGATTCCCAGGAAGGAAGACTAAACATTAGCGCAGCTGTGGAAAACAGGACGAGCGAAACTGTACACAGATGTTCACAGGCATGAGAACCAAGGACTTGACGGGTAGCCAGAAACTGGCCTAGCTCATGTCATGAGCCTTTACTCCTGCTAACGGCAAAGGCCTGACAGTTTGTTGTTGCTCTTGTTTAACAGCTGGTACAGGTATTCTGGTGAGATAGTTACACCTTTGCTTTCTGATGGTTCAGCGTAAATAATTTAAAAATTATTTAAAATATTGTTTAAAATTACATTCAGGCTATGAGTATTAAGTGTGTAAAAAAAACATACATGAATTTGGGTCCCATCCCCAAGATATCTCACAATGTATATGAAAAATTCCAAAATATTCCAACATACGGAAAGATCCAAAATACGGACCGCTTTTAGACCCAAGCAGTCCAGATAATGTATTCTCAACTGGTATATGTTTGATCATAGAATCATAGAGTTGGAAGGGACCACCAGGGTCATCTAGTCCAACCCCCTGCACAATGCAGTAAATTCACAACTACCTCCCCACACCCACACACCCAGTGACCAGAAGTTGGTCAAGATGCCCTCCCTCTCACAGGTCACAGTATCAGCATTGCTGAGAGATGGCCATCTAACCTCTTCTTAAAAACCTCCAGGGAAGGAGCACTTACCACCACCCGAGGAAGCCTGTTCCACTGAGGAACTGCTCTAACTGTTAGAAAATTCTTCCTAATGTCGAGACGGAAACTCTTTTGATGTAATTTCAACCCGTTGGTTCTGGTCCGACCTTCTTGATATCCAGTGATATTGGACAGTTGGTCATTTAGAGGATCTGACAATTAATGTAGGGGCGGGGTCCGAAGCTCAGCAGCAGAGCATCTACTTTCCAGGCTGAATGTCTCAGGTTCAACCCTCCGTATCGCCAATCAACAGGATGAGGTAGGAGGTGATGCACACATCTTCAGCTTGAGACACTGGAGAGTAGCCGGAAGTCAAATCACACAACACTGACCCTGACAGACTGATGGATTGACTCAGAATAAGGAAACTTAGCATGAACAATGGTATGTATTTGACAGTACTGAGACCAGATACGCATTGGTACATTACAGTGTTTTTTGAAGTTTTTAAAGTGGTTCCCCCCCCCCCAACACAACAAGGAGAAGTGCAGAGTTCTACATCTGGGTAACAAAAATGAGAAGTGTGCATACTGGATGGGGGCTACATGCCTGGATAACCCTGTGTGTGAACAAGATCTAGGGGTACGGGTGGACTGTAAGCTAAACATGAGCAGCCAGTGTGATGCAGCGGCAAAAAAGGCTAATGCAGTCTTGGGGTGTATCAGTAGGGGCAAAATACCCAAATCGCAATATGTCATAGTCCCACTGTACACTGCATTGGTCAGGCTGCACCTGGAGTACTGTGTGCCGTTCTGGAGGCTTCACTTCAAAAAGGACGTGGTCAGAATGGAGCGGCTGCAGAGGAGAGCGATGCGAGTGATCAGGGGTCTGGAGACCAAGCCCTACAAGGAAGGGCTGAGGGACTTGGGAACGTTTAGTCTGGAGAAGAGGAGGTTCAGGGGGGGACATGATTGCTCTCTTTAAGTATTTGAAAGGTTGTCACTTAGAGGAGGGCAGGGAGCTGTTTCTGCTGGCAGCAGAGGATAGGACTCGAAATAACGGGTTTAAATTATAAGAAAGGTACTGGCTGGATATTAGGAAAACTGTTTTTACAGTAACAGTAGTTCAGTAGTGGAACCGGCTGCCTAGGGAGGTGGTGAGCTCCCCCTCTTTGGCACTTTTTAAACAGAGGCTGGACAAACACTTGTCAGGGAGGCTGATCCTGTATTAAGCAGGGGGTTGGACTAGATGGCCTGTATGGCACTTTCCAACTCCATGATTTAAAATTTCTCCTTCCAGACCTCACTCTCCACGTAAATGCATCTATCAAGAATCCCCCTGCGTATTGCAAAAGGGTGTAAACTCAGTTCACATGGAGCACTTTTGGGCCTCACGCCACCCCATTGTGAACTAAGAACATGCCTGAGATCCACCTATGGTTGCACATTGTATACAAAACCTTTTGGAAAAGCTGGTCTATGATTATCGATCTCAATGGAAGCACTCTGATCAACTTCTAAAGAAGCCAGGTTTACCTGGAAGACAGCTGGAAAACTGTTGGTCTATCAAATTTGTAAGTATTAGAGTGTTGGCATACAACAGCATTTAATATTTAACTGTACGCATCATTTGAAAGGTAACATGCGAGCATCTGATAGATAACATGTACGAGAAATTGGCATTGTGTCTATCAAAATTTACGAGACTTCAGAGTTGAAGCCAGCCAAACCCAAAACCTTCAAGAGTTGCCAATAAGATTAGAAAATTTGAATTTCCAATTGCAAGAGGAAAAATTCACATTCCAAATGTGGGATTGGATTCAACCAGCAATAATAACAATAACAATGACTGTTGTTGTTGTTGTTGTTTGCTAGTGAGAAAGGAAGGAAGGGGGGGTTCCTTTCGACCACCACAAAAACTATGCTGGGAATAATAGGATCTGCAGGCACCAAAGCTGTGTAGGACAAAAAGGACTCCGGGGTTGTGATTTGGAGGGGTAAAAAAGGACTCCAGGGTTGTGATTTGGAGGAGTCAAAAAAGGACTCCGGGGTTATGATTTGGAGAAGTCAAAAAGGACTATGGCTCAGTGGTAGAGTATCTGCTTGGCATGCAGAAGGTCCCAGGTTCAATCCCCGGCATCTCCAGTTCAAGGGACTAGGCAAGCAGGTGATGTGAAAGACCCCTGCCGGAGACCCTGGAGAGCTGCTGCCGGTCTGAGTAGACAATACTGACTTGGATGGACCAAGGGTCTAATTCAGTGTAAGGCAGCTTCATGTGACAGGGACTGTATTAAGGAGCAGAACTGGGGGAAACTGTGGAAGAAGAAAAACTGGCTGGATTAAAGCCATGGATTCAAAGCCTTCACCCTTGGAAATGTTCACTGAAAGTTGAGACAAGAAAATTCATTGGATGGTGAAAATGTGCAGATTTGCTACAGCTCTGATCGTTTTTGGAGCACCTTTGTCTACCCCATTTTGTAACACGAACGGCTAAGGAGAGCAGAGAGGAGGAGCCTTAAAAGAAAAGCAGGGACACACGTCCATCTCGACTCACCCAGTTCGGTTTGGCACATGTATTTAATTCTTTGTTTGTTTAGACTTCTAGCCCACCCTCAATCCCCGGCAAGCATAACAGCAATAAAAATAAAACTATAGTACATCCATATTTAAAACTATTAAAACCATAATACATACTAATTAAAATAAACCAGATTAATATATAGGGTTGCCAACCTCCAGGTACTAGCTGGAGATCTCCCGCTATTACAACTGATCTCCAACTAATAGAAACCACAGTGGGTAGCCGTGTTAGTCTGTTTGCAGTAGTCAAAAAGGGCAAGAGTCCAGTAGCACCTTAAAGACTAACAAAAATATTTTCTGGTAGGGTATGAGCTTTCATGAGCTTTTTGACTAATAGAAACCAGTTCACCTGGAGAAAATGGCCACGTTGGCAATTGGACTCTATCGCATTGAAGTCCCATCCCAAACCCCACCCTCTTCTGGCTCCACCCAAAAAACCTCCTGCCAGTGGTGAAGAGGGACCTGGCAACCCTGATAATATAATCAGATGGCAACAGTTCGACCACGATCACCGCTGTGAGGCCAAGCCAGGCAGTCAGTGCTCCCACATACTTAGAAGAATGAGAAGTGGGGAGAGGAGGGTAGGGAGGCCAGCACAGATGACAACCTATGGCTGCCCTCAGTTGCAGGGCTGGTGTAACAGTTCCGTCTTGCATGCCCTGTGGAACTCTTTAAGGTCCTGGAGGACCCTGATATCACTAGCAAGTACCGTATTTTTCCGTGTATAAGACGACCTTTTTTCTTTAAAATTTAGCCCCATATATTAATGTAGACCCCCCCCTTCCTTCAGGCAGTCCTGAAGGTACAAAGGTCCCAGACCGTGTTACGGCTTTAAAGGTCAAAACCAGCACCTTAAACCTGATCCAGTACTCCAGCTGCAGCCAGTGCAGTTGTCGTAGTACCACCACGAACACCACACTTTATAAGCCAGAAACCCCGGTTGAGGAGAACTCTGATTCAACTTCTGAAATGTAAATCTTGGGAAACCCAAGAAAATTCTGTGTGACTGAAGCAAGACAAGCAGAGTGGCAGCATTTAACAAAAGGTCAGGTAAATGACGAAAAGAGATCTGTCAGAAATATAAAGGAATGGTTAAATTAAGATGTTAGCAACAGAGAGGTAGGAGCCAAAAATATAATTTATAGCAGACAATGTTTTAAAAAAAATACAGGTCTTGTCAAATAAAATCTATAATTTTAGCAACAAAAAAATGGCAGGTGATAACATGTTGATATAACTTACTTGGAATTTTCAACCTGACATTTTTGATTTACAGCCCACATTATATGAAATTGACATATAATTAACTTTTTTTAAATCACAAAGATCAAAAACTGGCTCACTGACAAATCTCAAAACATACTGGCAAAGGTGGAGACAAACCTTTGAGCAGAGCTGTTGCTGGCTGTGTACAACAGACACACAATTCAATTCATTACTAAGAAGTCATTACTAAGAAGGGGCATCCCGCCTTTTTAGATTGTAAGCTCCTCTGGGCAGAGACCTTTTGCAGCTGTTGCACCCGGAAGTACCATACGCGTTAACAGCGTGGTATTTATCATAGCAAATAGTAATGACACAGCCACACTCCAAGTTAAAGTGGCTAATATAGTTCTACAAACAAGGTCATGGATGTTACAAACTGTTGCCACAGACGTCAGATTTGTTCTTAAAGTCTAAACCTATTTTACTGACATCGACTGCCAACTTGTGTTACTCAGTTCTCTGCTTCTTCTCTTTGCTGGGGTAAGCCTTCTGCCGACAGACAGCCAATAGCTATGAAGCCACAGGGTCAAGGACGGGGAGCGGAAGAGAAGTGGCTACCCTTAAGTTGGTGGGGGGGGAGAGAAGGCTCCTTTCCCAGTGGGAGGGGCACACGACCCACAAAAGCGCATGCCCCATCACTCAAGCTCTTCACTTGGTGCTGGTCCTGCCACTTCTCCTGACGGCAGTACTTCTCTCAAACTCAACTAGCTTGATAATATATAACCACCATATAACCACCATATATATAATATATATGGTTATATATAATATATATCCACCATCAGGAATAGGTTGGAGCAAAGACAGGTCCGATGCTCAGCCCTGCTCCTGGCTGGAGAAGACCTGACAGCGATTGAGATTTCATAGGCCAGGTTGATTCGGCTTTTTGAAAGCTCCTTGATCAGCTTCAGCCCCGGCATTAATCCAGCACCAGAGACTGTCTGATTGTTAGCACCACATATAAAATAAAAATAAAAGAGACGGCTGAACACAAAAAGGTGGTCCTTGGCACACTGAGGCCATTTATGCAGGGTCAATTTTGACGCTCGCTCAAAGCTCTTTTTTTAAATGTGACCATTAAAATGCCTATTCACGGTCCCCATGCAAAGGGAGAAATTCCACACACACCCCACTCGCCTGCTCCTTCATTCCTTCGTTTCCATAGCCATTAGCAATTGCCGTTTGCATGATTAACATGCGGCTGTGATTATGCATGCTTCCTTGAGGGGATTTTTCGAGGCAGGGGCGGAGCAAACCCAAAAGGTCGCTTTAAAGGGGCTCTTAAGAAATGCGAAGCGGGTATGCGCCAGCTTTGCAGTCACTTCCTGAATGACGGTTCAGCGTGAGACACTCCAAAAAATATGGGGGGCACTTCAGCCTGGAACGCGCTGCTAATTACCAAGCATAAATGGCCTGCGTTTCAGAGTACAATATGAGCGCTCACCTAGTGGCAGAGGTATAAACTGCAGGGGGGGGCTGGTATAGCTCATTAGGCACAACCGCCATGCCCGCACCCTGTCCCCTACCTTACTCCCACATCAAGCCGCTATTCCGAGCAAAGCCGTGTTTCAGCAGGTCTGAGGGGGCAGTGCCAATTCGGGCCTCGTCCCTCAAGACAGCTGTGACATGTGTCTTCCACTTTCTTCTTTTCCAAGAAGTCACAGGCAGTTGCAGATCCTGAATTCCTTTCGAAATTTCAGTGTTTGCCATCCTGTCAGGGGGATCAAGAAAGCCGTGTGACAGAACACAGCCTCCGTAGAGAGACAAATCCTCCTCTTCTGATTTGTCTTTATTGCTTTGTCTTCTTCTTTTACATTTCTCTTTTCAGAATTTTTAAGCTTGTGGGCACCCTCTCCTCGCGCCCCCTTTCTTTTTCATACATTTTGTACGCCGCCTGTTGATTTTAGCTTCCAAACGAATAATAAATTGCATTTAAACTAATATTTCCAAAACTGTTCCGGGCCTAATTCAAAGAGCGCCACCGGCTTGGTCCCTGTCTGCTTGTCAGCCAAATTACCTCAGGAAGTCACACTGTGTGTTCTGTGGCCTACTTTCTGAGGGTGATGCTATCGGAGAACGCGCAGCCAGGCTGCGCCGCTTCTCCCTCTGTGGTTCCGGGTTGCCGCCCCGTTCTTCTGGACACGATCCTAGACCCGTGCCTTGAAGACCCCCCCTGTTTTCACCGATCCCCACACCACACGCAAAACATGCATGTGAAATACCCATCGTGGGCCAGCCGGCACAGGCGTTCGGCAAAGAGGCAAGCTCTGCCTTTCCGTCATCTCCTTCCCTTCCGTCTGCACAAGCGTTAAACGAAAGAGTCGGAGAAGGGGAAGCGAGAGCGGAAATCAGTCGAGGGCTCTGGCGGTGGAGGCGGTGGGCGAGGGTCCACAGGCCCGCACGCCGAGGCGGGGTGGAAACCGGCTCTTGGCGTCTGACACGTCCCTCTTCCGCACGGTGTCCGGGCCTGGGCTCCTTCCCCTCTCCGCTGCCGCCCGCCCGCCCACCCGGCCGCACTTCCTCGCTCCTCTCCCAGGCTGGGTTTAATTTGACACCTTGAGCCTCGGTAACGAGGTGGGGAGCGGAGCAGCCACAGTGGATTTCATTAGGCTCAGCACTGCAGGCCCCACTCTCGGCGCGTTAATGACATCGGAGGATAGGGAAACGAGACAGCCACCGCGCGGGATGAAATAAACATGAGGGCTGTCAGCGGTGACAGCCGAAGCAAAGGGGACAAAATAAGTCAGGTAGAGACCTTTCCCACTCGGCACAATGCAAAGCGACACCTCGCAAAGGGCCCCGGCGCGGCGGCCCTCTTTTTTTCCTTGGGAACGAGGGAAGGGAACTGGGATGAGGGGGCAAGAGGAGATGAAGGAAAGGAAATGCAATTAAATTAGCAGCATTTTACCATACAAATTACATTTATCAGTTTAAATGTCAGCGGGAACCAGATCCATTCTCCCTCCTTCAGGGAAACATTAAGTGGATGTATGTGTGGAGGGGGGGGGAGGGAACAGGAGTTCTTTTTTGCAAACAACAACAACAGCCATTTTCAGATGGTCAGTGGCTGCACCAAGCGGAGAACGGGAGGCAGCACCCACAGGCTGAGCCAACTTCCCAACCGCTGCATGTTCCATGCGAGTGTGTACACACATGCAGTATTCTCTGTACGTTCAACACATAGGGGGTTGGAACTGAAATGCTGGGAGGGAATCCCCCCCCCCATGTCTTAACTGCACATCTCAAGGAGGATAGTGTCATCTTTCTGAGTGTTACATTTAAAAATACCAACACTACAGCAACGCATCTAATGAAGGGAGAGACGCGTTTCACCTACCTATTCTAGTAGCAGTGAACAACCATGAGAGGACAGAGCGTTACATCAGGGAAACTGAGGCGATGTTCTTTAGCCCTGTCTGATAACTCAAGGCAGAACTGCCAAGCTTCTAAGGCTGCAAAGCACTAGTGATGATGGAGAGGCCTTTTGCTTGGAGAATCTGTGTCCCAACAAAGCAAGTGTGCAAACGTGCATATGTCAAACGTGTACAGGTGTGCAGGAGAGGCCTTTTGCACAGAGAATCTGTGTCCCAACAAAGCAAGTGTGAAAACGTGCATATGTCGAACATGTACAAAGCACTAGTGAGGATGAAGAGGCCTTTTGCATGGAGAATCTGTGCCCCAACAAAGCAAGTGTGCAAACGTGCATATGTCGAACGTGTACAGGCTCTCACTGAAAGGCCACATTCAGGTGCGCAACGTACTTACAGCCAGCCAGTGTCTTTGCAAGATTTATGAAAGGATCTCTGGCAGCTGCAGGGGAGGGCAGGATATCTGCATTGGAGCATTCTCATGCACCATTCCCTCTGCTGCCCCCTCGCCACTCATTTCACCTACCCACCCTACCAAGCTGCTATTTATTTACAAAAATTGTACTCCACTCACTCCCACACAAGGCAGCTGATACCAAAGCAGACCAATAAAACAGAAGAGGTCCATCATGAAAAATATAAAACAGTATTTGGCAGCAGCAAATAAAACCACAGTCTTATAGAGGGGGTTTCCATTTCCCCTCCCCCCCAAAAAAGCTAAACAGAAATGTTGATACATTTTTTAAATACAATGCAATACGTACTTTTTAAATTAAACCTACATTCATCTTACCGCTTTAACATAAACACTCATCACTTTTGACTTAGCATATAATATTGTAGTATTGGGCATATATGTATATATATATATATATGTATGAAAACTATGAATACCTTAGTTTTCTAACAAATTCATTTATGTAAAAAATTTCTATGCCACCCAAACAGGGTCCCGCAAGCAGCAAACATCAAAACGTCTCAACATTAGAGAACATTTAAAATAAAGTACATACAAAATATTTCAATAAAAACATATAAATACACAAAACACCAAAATCATGACCGAGAAGGCTTTTCCTTGGGTTTCCAGCCAGCCAGCCTCAGAGGGCAAGGGCACCCGAAGCAGGGACTCTGAAGACGACCGGAGTGGATGGGTATGTTTATAACAAATACAAGAGACAAAGCTACAAACTGCTGTGCCCTACGGTACCTTAGCACATGAATGTTTTTGCCACAGGGTCAGGGATGTGAAAACAGAATACAGAAAATTTTGTAGTCTGATATGCTGATAGTCCTATTACAATTCTATTCCCCCCAAATAATACTTGCCTTTTTTTATTTTGACAGAATAAAATCACAACAGGATAACCAGCATATCTGGGGTGGCAAGTTAAGCTTTAATCATTACTGCCTTCCCCACCATTAGGGGTGTGCATATCAGATTTACCAAAGTAAAAAACAAAAAATGCCTTTTCGATATTTTTGGGGTGTTTTTTTTTTTTTTTTAACCAGTAAGGGAAAGGGTGGCAATAAAGAGAGCCAAATGAGCGGTCCTGAATAATACCGAATTTTTTTCGGCATTATTTGGGCCACTTTTGGCCCGCCACCATTTTCCCCCTCCCTCCCCCCTCCCTTACTTACCTGCCTCTGAATCAATTCCACGCTACTCAGATTCTCAGGGCTCCCGAGAATCCGGGCAGCGTGGAATTGGTTTAGATCTGGCTTCCTATTCTGGCTGCAGGTGGGCACAGTAGAGTCCCCCGCGCTTGCCTACAGCCAGAATGACAAGGCTCCAGTGTGGAGAGAAAGGGAGGAGGCTTCTTATTATGGCGGCAGGCGGGCGGAGAAAAGTCTAGCACGCGCCACTTCCTTGGAGTCCAGAGACGTGGTGCGGGCTGGATTACAATCAGATCTGCCCCCCACCCCAGGCTTCTCTGGACCCCAGAGATCTGACCGATTTGGTTTTTTTTGGCTCTCAACTTTTATTTCCCCCCCCCTACCTTTTAGGTGGCAAAAACTAAGAAAATGCTGGGGGGTTAGAGTTAATATGCCCACCTCCAATTTGAGCCCCACAAATTTGCTAATTAAAAAAATGTATGGAAATGTATTGTAGCTGCCTTGGGCTCCTAGGAATAAAGGTGGGATACAAACATTTAGAAATAACTGTGTTAAGGTAGCATGGAGCGCGGAAGTTTGCAGCCATCTCTTTAGTATTAGGTATGCTCACAATTTTATTTACAGAAAATTTAACCCATTTTAAATTTCATAAATATACCACGTACTTTGAGCCCCGTGGCACAGAGTGGTAAGCTGCAGTACTTCAGTCAAAGCTCTGCTCACGACCTGAGTTCGATCCCTACGGAAGTCGGTTTCAGGTAGCCGGCTCAAGGTTGACTCAGCCTTCCATCCTTCCGAGGTCGGTAAAATGAGTACCCAGCTTGCTGGGGGTAAAGCGTAGACGACTGGAGAAAGCAATGGCAAACCACCCCATAGCCTGCCTAGTAAGCATTGTGATGTGACGTCACCCCATGGGTCAGTAATGACCCGGTGCTTGCACGGGGGACTACTTTTAACTTTAGTCAAGTACTACTATATTAGATGCTAACGTATATGTGATGTGTTTTATGTCAGAACTTCTAGAAATTTTGTATCTCTAAGGAGCATAGAAGCATAAAAATACACCCTGTTCTTGCCCAGACTCTGTGTCGTCAGAATACAGCTTGGCCACAACAATAAGAATGAAAATATTAATGGCGCAGATTCATGCATAATATTAACTCTCCCTAAAGGGACATAGCCCTGACCTGGATGGCCCAGGCTAGCCTGATCTCAGAAGCTAAGCAGGGTCAGCACTGGTTAGTATTTGGATGGGAGACCATCAAGGAATACCAGGGTTGCTGTGCAGAGGAAGGCACTGGCAAACCACCTCTGTTAGTCTCTTGCCATGAAAACCCCAAAGGGGGTCACCATAAGTTGGCTGCGACTTGACGGCACTTTACACACACACAAAGGGACATACAGGTTAACTAACAACTTTGTTTGGGTCGAGCCCAATCTGACACTGTGAGCCAGTGTAAAAAACAAGCAAACTGCAATAGAAGTACAGGTTGAATATCCCTTATCTGGACTGCTTGGGACCAGAAGTGGTCCATATATCGGAACTATCCGTATTTTTGAATATTTTTGAATTTTTGCATAAACATAATCTTGGGGATGGCACCCAAGTCTAAACACGAAATTCATTTATGTTTTATTTATGTTCTGAATGCAATTTTAAACAATATTTTTTAATAATTTTGTGTACATTGACCATCAACGGCACTGCTGAAGGCCTGTGAGTAATGCCTACATGCCAGCTCAAAAGTAGAAGAGTTGGTTTTCTATATGCCAACTTCCTCTACCACTTAAGGAAGAATCAAACCGGCTCACAATCATATTCCCTTCCCCTCCCCACAACAGACGCCCTGTGAGGTGGATAGGGCTAAGAGAGCTGTAAGAGAGCTGTGACTAGTCCAAGGTCACCCAGATGGCTTCATGTGGAGGAGTGAGGAAACCAACCCGGTTCACCAGATTAGGGTCCACCGCCCATGTGGAAGAGTGGGGAATCAAACCTGGTTCTCCAGATCAGAGTCCACCGTTCCAAACCACTGCTCTTAACCACGAATACACCATGCTGGCTCTGAAAAAGGTCCAGTTTTCGGATCAGTCCGGATCTCTGGATAAGGGATACCCATCCCATGTGTGCATACTAACAGCGAAGCAAAGACATTTGGCGTATGGTCAAGGGCACTTTCTATTTTCTTGGCTTGAGTTCCCGGCACTGAAAACAGTTGCACAAAAGCCCCTCTCTTCTTCCTTCTCCCTCCTGCAGGCTCTTCCTTTTGCTTTTGCTTTTTTTTAACACCAGGAGGGGAAAACATCACTGATATGCAGCTTAGCAGCCAAGTGACCCTGGCAACTATTGACCCAGGGAGAAGGTCGCTTATTGAATCCTGCTGTGATATGTGCTACCTATGATGTCATTCAGGCCTCAGCTGGGAGGGGAGCCAAGTCAAAAGAGAGGGGAGGGAGGGAGGGAGAGGGAGAGAGACTTTCCCCCCAAACATAGCAACTGTGAGCCGAGAGCATTTAAAAGGAATGGCCGTGGCTGGATTTATCCTTTTTTTCCTGATGTGCGTCCGTTCCCCCATTTTTATTTCCAATCGCAACGTTTCAAAACTGTCAGCCGGAGGGAGAAGAAGAAGAAGAGTTGGTTTTTACATGCCAACTTTCTCTACCATTTAAGGAAGAATCACTTGCCCTTCCCCTCCCCACAACAGACACCCTGTGATATGGGGCTGAGAGACTGTGACGAGCCCAAGGTCACCCAGAGTTGGTTTTTTATATGCCGACTTTCTCTACCACTTAAGGAAGAATCAATCCAGCTTGCAAACACCTTCCCTTCCCCTCCCCACAACAGACACTCTGTGATGTGGGGCTGAGAGACTCCACCCCCACCCCACACACACACACTTTCTCATAGACGTAGTCCTCAAGCCTCATAGAAAGCCTGGCTTTGCTTTAACACGTCCTCACTGCAGGTAAACTGCTGGGTGCCACCACCTTCGTCTGCATGCAACTGGAAGAGAAGAACTTAGAGCACAAATTTTAGGACCCGCGCTGTCAAAAACATAGGCGAGGCGCAGCCTCCAACCGTTTATCCCCACTCCCTTCTCCTCCCCCTTCCTCACGCCGTCTGGGCCTCTCTGGAGAGCCTCCAAGGATGGAGGTTTCACAGCCTCCTGAGACAACTTGTTTCGATGCCAAGATGCTCTTGCAGATAGGAAACTTCCAGTGCGGTTTTAAAATTGCACGGCGTCTCCTCTCAGCCTTTGAAAATTCGGCGAAGGATACCCCCCCCCCTTTGCTTGAGATGCTTCTAAACATCTGAAAAAGACAGGGTTGCCAACCTCCAGGTACTAGCTGGAGATCTCCAGCTATTACAACTGATCTCCAGCCGACAGTGATCAGTTCCCCTGGAGAAAACGGCCGCTTTGGCAATTGGACTCTATGGCACTGAAGCCCCTCCCCAAACCCCGCCCTCCTCAGGCTCCGCCCCAAAAACCTCCTGCTGGTGGTGAACAGCGACCTGGCAACCCTAGAAAAGGACTAGTTCCCCTACCCCTAATCTCCCCTCCTTTAGGGTCAACCTCGCCAACAACTTTCCCTTCACATCCTCACCAAGTCTCCCTTCCAAGTTGTCAGGGACGGGATCCAGAGAACTCTTCTTGTCCAAATACTGCAGAATTTGAAAGCTACCAACACTGGGGCCAGGACTTGATCGCCCCAGCCACAACCAGATATCTGTTGGCGCCAGCCACATACTTGTTTTCCCTTGAAGCAAACAGATACAGGAGAGCATTCTCACTTGTCAGATGCTCAGCATTACCCTCAGCTTTATTAGAGGGCCGTTACCAAAAAAAATCCCTATGTCTCAAAGGCTTTGTTTGCGTGGTAGTGGGCAGGTCGATACTATGGAACTCATTCTACTATTCTGTCCCCTTTATGAAAATGTTCATGATGAAATGATCTCTCCATTGTTGATAAAATATCCAGGCCGGGATTCAGTGGATAGGGTTAGGAAATTGTTAAGCGGTGAGAATCCTCAGGTCACAAACAAGGTCGCCAGATATTGTGCTGTCATTATGAAGCTTCGTAAATCTCTGCTAAAATGATGTTATCTGCTGTGTAATTTTTACTGGTCTGATTGACTGTATTAATAAATTGAAACTGAATTGAATTGGGCCAGGACTTGAATACACAGTGAAACTGGGACATCGGGGTATCAAGAAAAGATTCAGCCGACGCCCATCTCTGGCCAAATGAAAGAACTGCGTAGCCGGGATGCCGCTTTACCCCAAGAGTTTGTGTCGGACCTTTTGACCCTTCGAAAGGTTTCAGAGTCGGGCTTTCTTACTGATCTGAGCAGCGGGGATATGCAAACTTATGAAGTACAGGAAGCTTCTGCTGGGCTTCCGTGCCTTCAGCTGTAAAGGAGTTGGGTCTAATAATTGTCTGTACAGCTGGCCCAAGAAAACAGGGCCAAGTTCACCTGAACGGAGGCTCGTCTGCTGTAAGCCAATGTTGCAAAAGCCCCCCCAGTATCCCAAAGCAGCTGCAGAGGAGCCCTGTACACACGACACCCTGGTATGCATGTAGGAGGAGGATCAAAAGCAAGCACACTGGCCCAGCATATATGCATATAAAACCTGTATATGTGTGTAGGCTCCATCCCAGTGTGTTACCATATGCGATTGAGTAGACATTTACACACCAGACGCACACCCAGGTGAATGAGGCCCACTTCTTACTTTGGTCCAGATTCACTTTGGGGAAAGTGAGCGTAGGAGGGGAACCTGTCTTCTGCCACTTGTTAATCAAATTTCTAAAGCAACTGAGGAACAGAAGACACAGCCAGCCAGCATGGTGTGGTGGTTAGAAGCAGTGGACTATGATCTGGAGAACCAGGTGTGATTCCCCACTCCTCCACATGAGCAGCGGAGGCTAATCTGGAGAACTGGGTCGGTTTCCCCACTTCTCCACATGAAGCCAGCCGGGAGACCATGGACTAGTCACACACTCTCAGCCCCACCTACCTCACAGGGTGTCTGTTGTGGGGAGAAGGGAAGGTTGCTTGTAGTCTGGTTTGACCCTTCCTTAAGTGGTAGAGAAAGTCAGCATATAAAAAACCAACTCTTCTTTTTCTTCTTCTTTAAAACAAAGGGACAATGCTCCAAGGGAGGTGAGGAATGAAAATGGAGACTGGTACATAGCAGATATTTCATGGAGTGAAGTAATGCATTTATGCAGTCAGAATATCAAGTACACATGTAACACACAATAAATACCAAAATTCCCAGAGCAGATTCAAGATATTCCGACCCCCACACATACAGTTATGTAATGTGTCACTTTCAAGGGACAGGCAGTGAGGCAGAAAGAAGGCAGCAGGGAGAGCTGAGGGTTGTACTACCTATTTTGTTCTGCACGGGGAAGTCATCAGAGGTAGCAAGTGTCTAGGCAGGTGGACGGTGCACCTGGACAAACCAGGAAATTCAAAGTTCTAGGAGGGGAGGCTGGGATCAAAGAGTGAATTTCAGCAGATGCTCAGGTAATAATTCCAAAAAGTGATCCAGGGAGGAAGGCACGTGGACTAGGGCTGGGTGTAACAAGTGAGCTGGAAGCCAAGGTACGTATAAGGATGGCCTCAGAATCTGGCTGGGGTGGCATTGGCAGCTCTTGACAATGGAGCCAGGGAAGAATGGAGGAAAGGCATTTGGTTTTCCTGGACTGGAGAGAGGCGGGAATTTCAAGTGAAATCTAGTTGGTTGGGAAGATAGGTAGATGCGTTCCCAGGTGAGAATAAAGATGGGAAGAAGGTGTGGAGCAGAAAGGGAGAATGCACATCAAAGGTGTCATTTATGGTGAGAAAACATCATGTTAGTTTCAGAGGGTAGTCATATTGGTCTGTAGCAGAAGGTATCTGACGAAGGGAGCTTGGATTCTCCAAAGCTTCTATCTCAAAAATCTTGTTGGTATCTAAGGTGCTTCTGGATTCGAATCTAGCTCTTCATCATGTTAAAAGGCTGATGTCACCATGGATTCTTTGGTTGGAAAGGAATGTGTTAAGACATTTACTTTTTCTGTAGAAGACAGAGTACTGTGCATAGAAGTACCTAGGCTAAACCAAAAATACGCTGAATAATCTCTGAATGAAGAGCCTACGGTGCTCGATTAGGTCAGCTTCTCACTGTGTTTAGGTGTCATTTCTCCAGGTTTATCATGCATCGCACAGAGTAGCCATGGTGGCCTTGATCCAATCAAGTTAGGCGTGCTGCTCGTTCTTGTTTTCTACTAGCTCAGATCCTATTATTAGAGAAACAACACAAGGCCGAGCTTGCAAGATTGAGTTGGTCAGCTAGTCACAGGGCTGGAAGGAAGAAGTCGAGGCTAGCAAAATGGAGATTTAAGCAGCACAGGCAACAGGATCAGAACCATCAAGAACAAATGCTCCTGATCATGGGGACAGAACGTACACAGGTACAACTTATACAGCATTGAGTCCATGTACACTGAACAAATGGAAGAGGTGAGACCAGGACAGTGACCCCCCCTCCCATTCTATGCACATTGGCACCAATATGCTGTGTGCACCGAACATAGAAGTCCACAAATAGGGCTGTTGGGTTGTAGAGAATAGAAGGTAAGCACAAACATATATGTACATATACACACATACACATATATACACACGCACATATACACATTATATGTATAAAATATATATAAAACCAACAAACTCATAATACATTGACACATTTTGCCTGAATTCGATTAATTACTTGCAAGCATTTGGCCGGCAACACTGTGAAGTTTTTGCCGTTCACAAAAAAGAAAATGATGAGCCTCAAGACAGCGCAAACTTCCAAACATCTCCTGCCACATTGTAATCTAACAACTGATCATATGTACAAGTAAAGTTACATGATTCAGTAGATGCAAAATGAATAATCAAACCATAGAGTTTTGAGAGAAAATGATTTGAAGTTGTGTCACTAAACTTTCAAAGTAATTAATTTGTCTTTAAGGTATACTTGATGTGGAGTGATTTATGAGAAAGGTTCTCATCAGCCACTATTCAAACCAAGGCATCTGACCATCACTAATTCTTCTAATTATTGTGTGAGCTGCCCTGACCCCAGCTTTTGATGGGGAGGGCGGGGTACAAGCTTAAATAAATAAATACACACAACCCCTAGGAAATATGGTGGCTTTTACTTCTGTTGAAGGAGCTTGGCTCCCCTCTCATCCTCACGGAGCATTTGACAAATGTACAGGCCAACAACTTGATTGCAGATTCACAAGTCCATATTGCTCATCTCCCCATCCTCAGATGGGCTGGCCCTTTTTTATTTTTACAGCAGGCTCATCTTTAAAAAAAAAGAACATTTAAAAAAACTCCTGTAGTGTGAGGGGGGAGCTGGGTTTGGGACATCACTAGTCCTAACCAATAAGCCCTGTGCACAGTCCATTCCCACCGCAAATGCACAAAGCCACCTGTTTGCCAGCCTTCTCCCTGTGATAATATCCACCGAACAGTTTGAAGACAGCCTGGTAAACAAATTCACCCTTTTTGCTAGAGGTAAAAGCGGTGATGTCCCCAGGTCAACTACACAAAACACTGGAGATCCTGATTCCCCTATGGAGTAAAAGCAACTGATGGAAGGGGGGCAACAGATTATGAAAACAGCACAAGGGAAAAGGTTTAAACGCTTGTGAATCAACTGGCATCTTCCTGCAGCTGCTTTTAAGCCAACACACACACTCATACACAATAATCCAATCGTAGATCTCCCACATAATGCGTCACTTGGTCCACAGCTAGGAGGGAAACCAACATATATATCTTCTTAGCCGCTTAGGCAGCCACCGAGTAGGAACTGCTCAGTCAAATGCAAAATATCCCTTCAGATACTGAAGCCGGCCAATGCCATTCTGCCACAGCAGGGGAGAAAATTTACCAGCCTACCCACTCCCAGCTTCTGACAGACAACATGTCTGCCCTGCATACAACAGGGAGGCGCTCTCCTGCAGGGTAGCATGACTGGAGAGGAACAATGGGCAGAGTCCTGAGAAAGGGCAAGATGAGCAACCCAGGGTGCAATTCTGCCTGCGGACGGCTTCTCTTTCCTGGGAACCTGCAAACAATTGCTAGGCGTGCACGTTACTTTTGCCTCCAGTGGTGTGCGTGCATTTATATCATCTGTGCAATATGCAATAAAAGGTTATTTCATTAGACCAGATGCACCTAAAGGGCATATTTCATATATGCATGAACATTCTCCTCTTGCAGAATGCGCAATTAAAACACTTGCTCAAAGCAACGTGCTTGGTCAGCTGTTCTTTTAATTTTGGACAATCTATAAGTTGCTTCCCTTCTGACTTTCAGAAGATTGGCAGTGACAGAGTCAAACAAAAATGGGACATCGGAGAGGTAGGGGGTAACTACTATTATGATATTTTTAGGCTGCAAACTTTTCTCAAGGCAGCTTTCATGATGTCATTAGAACACACTATCATTAGCACAAAAGACTGATATATATACATTTAAATCACTAAAAATCCCAGTGTCCCTACAATGAAACAGTTGCTTCAAGCAGTGATGACCAGTGTAATGTCTACTGATGGGCTTCCTGGTGCCCATCTGTTTCTTCCCCAAAACAGAGAGCCAGCCCCGATGTTCTTGCACCTCACTGGAGCAAAAGGTTTCCAACTCCTTCTTCACCACTGGCAGGAGGTTTTTGGGGGTGGAGCCTGAGGAGGGTGGGGTTTGGGGAGGGGAGGGACTTCAATGCCTAGAGTCAATTGCCAAAGCGACCATTTTTCCAGATGAACTGATCTCTATCAGCTGGAAATCAGTTGTAATAGCAGGAGATCTCCAGCTAGTACCTGGAGGTCGGCAACCCTATTCAGAGAAACCAAGGAAGTATTTACCTTTGGGATCTGAAGGGCACCCATTCAGAACAGCTACCTCCATCATAAGAGGATGTCTGGCTCGCAACCTCTCAATATTCTGCGATTGGCCCCACAGCTCCACGGCAGCCATTTTGAGCTGACACCCACTTCCCATTCTCAAAATTACTGAAGAATTCATGGGCCTACCAAGACTGGGAAGCCTTGGCCTGAAGTATATCATTGCCTGAAGTCCCACAGAATATACAAACCAGGGGGAGTAGAAGACCTCAGAACAAACCATACCAGTGCATCAACGAGAAAGCCTAAGCAAAGCTAATAGCTTTTATTTGATGCCTAAATCTATGCAAGATATGTGTCTGACTGATCTGCAAGAGAACAGTTCAGTGTCAGAAGAACCCCAATCTACCCACCTCCAGTCCAAACGTGGAGGTATTCAGGGCCTCTCCAGAACCTATTCATTTATGGGAGTAGGTGGTGCTTTATAGACCTTGGTCTCAGGTCGGTTAGGGCTTGCCCAGAAGCAAACAGGGAACAGGTGAAGTTACAACTGGTAAATATAATCTCTATAATTTAACTCAACCACAAATCTATCTGCTGCATTTTTTAATAAATAAATTCTGCAATAATCTGTAATTATTACTGTTTGACTGTGGTCATTGTTGCTTTATTTCCTTTAGCTATTTTATGATATGCTGCTTGTTTTTCAGATGCTGTTGTACTGAAGATTACAGCTTTATTTCAGTGCTGCTTTTAAAAATTTTGGTAGCCTTGTTAGTGCACCATTGTTTTTATTTTATCATATTGAACTGTGAGCTTTGTTAGCTGCCCCAGGAATCTTCTGATTGACAGAACAGCGGCTTCCAAACAGTCTTCCTGGGCAGCCTCATGAAAAAGTGCACTGTAGTAGTCCAACCCTGATGCAACCAGAGCCTAGATAACTATGGCCAAATTATCACGGATCAAGCAAAGGTTATTATCTGGTGCTCCTGAAGTAAAGACATAATGTGGCTCGAAAGCATGCACCTCCACCTAGAAACATGAGCAAATACCACTCTTAGTTGAAAACCTTTTTTGGGGGGGGGCAAGTACAACCAGCCTAGAACACAATGATGCCACAATCCTTCACTGACCATGTTATGTACTCATAGTCTCATCTGGATGGAGGTTCAGTTTCGATTTTGCATTCAGTGTTACGTAGACAAGTAATAAGAACAAGTGAAGTTCCCTGTGAAGTTCTTCCTTCTGGATCAGTGATTCTCAACATCTTGCCACTGGACACCACTGAACCACTTATGGGCTTCCTGAAGCCTGTAGGCCTAAGCTAAGGGTTAATGAAATTAATGAGGGAAACTTTCTGCAGTAGATGAAAGAACCTTCAGATGTACGGACTTCAGGTGCGGCCGCAGAAGACAAGAGATAAGAAAGTGAAATGTATCTGTAGTCTCCCCCATGCCTTTTTCTAAGCACCGATGGTTTCATTAGCTTGTAGATGAGGTAGTTGCTTCAGCAAAGGCCAAGGGTAGAGGCGTTACTTCATTAGCATAGTAAATTGTCCACCCTAACCAAAGAATCTCTGCCATTTTCTGTAAATGCGATGTGTGAAAAGGTATGTTGTGGGTGTAACAGGGCAATGTATGTGTAAGGTGGGGAAAATATGATGTATGCAATGACTGACAGCTATGCAAGTATACAATCTTGTGCTGAACTAAAAATAGCTGCTTCTGCTTTTGGACCAGAGCCTGTTATCAGCAGAATAATAAAATGTTAACCTTCTCCCACTTGGTGTTCTTACTGGGAAGGGCTGTAGCTCAGTGACAGAGCATCTGCTTGGCTTGCAGAAGGTCCCAGGCTCAATCCCTGGCATCTCCAGTCAAAGGGACTAGGCAAGTAGGTGATGTGAAAGACCTCTGCCTGAGACACCCTGGAGAGCCGCTGCGGGTCTGAGTAAACAATACTGACTTATATGGACCAAAGTTCTGATTCAGTATAAGGCAGCTTCATGTGTTCATGTGGGCTGGGACACCCAAGGATGTTCCTGTTCGTTTAAAACTGTCTTTGGCCAACAAGGGGACACCCAAGGATTAACCTGTTGGTTTAAAACTGTCTTCGGCCAACAAGCCCATCAGCTTTTTGGACAAAGCACTGCTATCCCCAAGCCAGTCCTGGCTTTCCTCCTCCTGACTGGAGTAAGAGAGACTTCAGAAGAAGTAAGAAGGCATCCCCTTTGTGTCTGCAGGCAGCAGCCATTCAACAGCTGCCTCCATTGGAGGAGGATGCTTGTCTTGCAATCACCCACCATTTCATGTTCGGCTGCAGCACCCCACAGCAGCCATTTTGTGACTGCCCTCCCTGGCCACCATTTGTTTGTGTGTTTGTGGGGGGAGAGATGCCCACTCCGTTCTCAAAGTCTCCAAAATGCACCGGCTCCACAAGATTGGGGGCCTCTGTTTTAGATGGTGAACTAAAGAGGACCTCCCCATGCCCTGAAACCGTTGTCCAGAGAAGAATATACAGCCCCCATGTCTTCAGAAGCTGGTCATCTCTGTTCTAGAGTAAGGGCTAATAGAAAATGCTGCAGGAGATAAAGACCGTAGAGCTCTTCTATCTCAGGAATGTACCACTCAAATCACTCTCGCATGAACATGACAGCTAGAGGGTGGTGGCAAATTTGTTAAGTACGGGTTCTCGAAATATCAAGGAGCAGGCTGGGTCCGGTTACCAGAGTCTAGGATCCCATGATCTGGTAAGAGATCATGCTGCAAGCCACAGTCTCCAATCTTACCTCTCATTACCAAGAGAACCAGCATGGTGTAGTTGTAGAGGCCAGCTACCAGAGCGGCGGGCTCTAATCTGGTGAACCAGGTTGGTTTCCCCACTCCCGCCCATGTAGCCCAGCTGGGTGACCTTGGGCTAGTCACAGCTCTCTTAGAGCTCTCTCACCCCCACCTACCTCACAGGGTGTCTGTAGTGGGGAAAGGGAGGGAAGATGATTGTAAGCCGCTTTGATTCTTCCTTAAGTGGTAGAGAAAGTCGACATATAAAAACCCAATTCTTCTTTTTCTACAAGATCAGTTAACAGAGGCTTCAATGTTCATCAGCATCTCTCTCACACCCGTTGGGATGCACTCTAGCAAAGGCATAAATATGGTCGCTCTATACAAGGGGCAGCGATGTCAGCGTTTCCCATCCCCCCTCTCCCCATCAAAAGAATCTCTCCCATCATTAAAATTAATGAGGCCAGCTACCAGAGACATGCTCGACACACAGCAGCTCCCCATTACTGGAAGTGTCTTTTAAAGAAATAAATAAATTGTGATATGATCCTGTAGGATTCAAGCATTTTTTTGGTCTGCACACCTAAATCAGCAAGTTCTGGCAAGGCAGCTTATAAAATGAAAATAAAACTACACAGAAAGCATACAGACAACAGTCCTGTCTTTAGCAAGGCCTTGCTGTCAGATAGGGAATGGATTGGAACCACAGAGCAGGACTGATATTCTTATATTACACCAGACGTCCACACGAAGGCCCTCTTCTGCAGTGTCCCACAAAACCCACCTTTCATTCTTACCAAGACACAATGGCCATTTATGCATGGGAGGTTTTGCCTTCGATTTGCCCCCTCTAGATTTTCCCCATCCAAATTCTCCGAACTCAACAATAAGCCCCCATGCAGAGTTTTGAGAATTGGGATGGGAAAAATGCGCATCCAGAGAGCGGCAAATCCAAAGCTAAACCTCCCGTGCGTAAATGGCCAATGAGTTCCAGTGATACAACAAGGACAAAACACACCCTTTAAATGATATGTGTAAAAAACTAAAACAAAAAAAAGAGAGGAAAAATTAGGATTGGATTCAGACTGGCATTTCTACAGGCATAGGAATTTCTGATCACAAAGCATGATTTCCCCACCAACACTTTCCCATGGCAGCCTGATATGCCCCCCAAATCTTTATGGGGGAGTGAGTCCCCCAGGAACAACATGGGGGGGGGGGCATTTTGGGATACCATGTGAGGCGGGAAATGTATGCTCCACGGGTGGAAATCATTAAAAAGTAAAGGTCCCCTGTGCAAGCACTGGGTCATTCTTGACCCATGGGGTGACGTCACATCCCAACATTTTCTAGGCAGACTGTGTTTACGGGGTGGTTTGCCAGTGCCTTCCTCAGTCATCTTCCCTTTACCCCCAGCAAGCTGGGTACTCATTTTACCGACCTCGGAAGGATGGAAGGCTGAGTCAACCTTGAGCCGACTACCTGAAACCGACTTCCGTCGGGATTGAACTCAGGTCGTGAGACACCTGTGAAAATGTCTAGTCTGGATTCAAGTCTACTTTATGTATTTGCTAGAGAGAGCCTTCAATGGGAGAAGAAAGTAAAAAGAGGGGGCCCACATTTCTACAGCACCTTTGTAGGAACAACCAAGTGCTTGCTGTTAAATTACTGGCGAAAGGTTGAACAACTTCTGTGATGCACAAAACCTTACAAAATTTGGGGCAAACGTCTAGCAGCTATGAACTGCCAAAGCAAATATTTGATTGGTCTCACTGAAATGTACGTGTGGCACAGTCTCATCTCTTCTTAGCTATTCAAATTACAGGCACCTTTTTACGAGGGCTGTCAAGAACTGGTCTTGCTAGGGCATCTGGCAAAAAGCAAGCCATACGCAGGCGCAGCCAGGAAGCAATGAAGGAAGATGGTCTAGAGTAGAGGGGGGGAATGAAAATAGGTGGAGGAGGAAGACTAACCCTCTCCCTCACACACACACACACATACACACACACACACACACAAAGAGCCAATCCCTTAACATTTCCAGTCCAGCTCCATGAGGAGTCCTACTGGGGGACGGATTCTCTCCTCTTTTAAAAAACTGTTCATGTGTATTGGTTCCCTGATCTCATCAGACCTCGGAAGATAAGCAGGGTCAAACCTGAATAATACTTGGATGGGAGACCACCAGGGAAGTCTAGGGTTGCTAAATGGAAGCAGGCAATGGCAAACCACCGCTAAACATCTCTTGCTCTGAAAACCCTATGCGGGGGCGTAAGTTGGCTACGACTTGGCGGCACTTTCTACCACCACGTTGGGTGGACCACGCATCTGGATAAATAAAGAAAACCAAGCAGGGGAAACCAGGGAAAGCTGTAGCAGATTTTACCAGGAGTGCCCAATGTAAAGGCCCCTTGTATCCTTTATTAATCAGCTAGGTCCTGTGTTTTGCTCATTGCTCCTTTAAGTTTCCAAACTATGTCCATGGAGCTCCTTGCAGTTTTTTTTTTTTTTAAATACCTCTGGCTCAACATAAACGCATTTGTTTATGTGGTGGTTCAGTGGAAGATCTCCCCCATTATATCCTGGCCTGTCCTTTATACACTGAGCCCTGGAACAAGTTCCTGGCAAACATTCTTTCAGCATCAGAATTATCATCTGATGTTGATAGATCAATCTATTTGACAGATTAATCTATTTGTTACCAGATAAGGACCCGTATATTTCCTAAAGAATGGCACCGTATGGCCTGGCAGCCAAGAAAATCAGGGCGAAGCAAATCATGAAAGGTGGTAAAGCTGGATAGAGCCAAATGGGCGTACTTTAATTTTTAATTTTTGTATTCTTTTAATGATCCTGGTTTTGTATATTTTAACCTGTTGCTATACTGTTTTAGATTCTAACGGCCTACGGCCTTTGTGGGTGAATTTTAACTTGGCATGAGCGGAGCCATCTTTATTGTCTGCTAGGTTTCTCTGGTTGAAAATGGGCCTTTGTACCCTGAGAAGTTTTTATGCTGGCTTTGCTATTCCAAAAGGACTATTGTCAAAGAAAACAAGGCCTCCGCCCTTGGGCGATGATAAGGTGGTACGGAGTAGAATTTTGAGTTACCCTCCCTGAAGCTACAAGAAGCTAGATACAATTTCTAAGCTGCATGAATGCGTCAATACTTGCTTATGTCTAATTGGATGGGATAATTCCTCTTTTGCAGTTCTTCCTCAGTAACGCTCTGATGTCATTAAAAACTATAAAAGTTGTATGCATAATGAGCTCGTTAAAACTTCCTTGTCTTTAAGCGACTTAGACTAGGTGAACTTCTCAGCTCGGAGCTTTTAATAAAGGATTGCTTGAACGGCTCTGTTTTGTTCGGGGTGCATCAGTGGGCGACCCTCCTTGGAATCGTCAATAAATTCCCTGCCACCTTATACAATGAGCTTGACTTGAGTAGGCCCTGCATTTTGCTCATTGCTCCTTTAAGTGCAACATGCAGCTTCGTCAAGAAAAGCAGAATACCCTCCAAACCACTCTCGAGATGACAAGCACCAAACCATATGGGGGGGGGGGGGAGAGAGAGAGAGAGAGAGAGAGAGAGAGAGTCTATTTGCAAACACATCCCTAACCAGTCCTAATAAGTTAATGCAGAAATCCTCCCCGTTGAGGCTGGCTATCGGAGACACTAGCCTTCCCCTGAATCAAGATCTGTTATGTTGTAATATAATAGATGTAAATTAAAACAGAAAATCTATCATGGCTCTAATGTCGTCTGATAGCTGAGTGTGTGGATCCCTACAAGGAGAGGCACTGCGAGAAAAGGGTGATATATGGCAAAGCTGGATGGAGGGTGAAAAGCGTGGCGAGACAAGCGGGAGAAACGCTCCCGCCCGCTCTCGCTCCTCGGACCCAAGGGCAAGAGAGGAATAAATGTTGATTAGTGTTGATTTTGTCGGACGCGTGCCTGGCGAGTGACAGTTGGACTAAGCAGCCCTGATAGAGAACCATTAATCTTGGTCTGGTTTAAGTAGAGTATATTAATTTGTGTCATTTTTACTAAGTCGTACTGAGAAAGGCCTCTTACTGTTTTGCATTTGACTGCTTTGGTGGTTTAGCCTCCTTTCTCTCTCCCCACCCACCCCATTTCTTTCTCTGCCCCCCCCCCCCCACAACTCCTTTTAAAAACAGATACGGCTGCGGCAGAAGCAGCAGCAGCAGCAAACCATATTCAAATGACACAGCAGGGGACCGAGAGACCGGGAGCTCCTCACTTGGATTAAGAAAATAAACTCCCAGGGTGTTGGCATAGCAACAGCATTTCAGATGAACTGCTATATAGGCAATGATTAATAAATTAACATTTTTATACAGTTGTTCCTCTTCCCCCTCCCCCTCCCCCAGATCAGTAAAAGAGGAAAGCATGCTAGGAATGGGGAGAGGAGGGGGGGAGATTGTTTCTACGGTTGCTCTTAGTCCTGTCTGCTGGGGTAAAAAGAGGAGGCCTACAAGGAATCGAGGGGGGTCGTTTCAAAATAATGCTTGGAGTTACGTGATAAAAGCTGTTTCAATTCCACTTGGGGAGGATTCTCAACCACCCTCTTGCAAAGTTCACGTTCCATGGGATCCCCACCCCTAGCCTCACAAAGAGAGGCGTCTGCTAACCGAAAATGCTGCAAAGTTTTTTTTTAAAAAAAATGCAATCAACATTTAAACTTACCATGAACAACGACTTAAGCATAAACCAAAATCTTTCGCTGGATCTCTTTAACCGCTGTGCATGAAGATCAACCCGAATGCCAGGAACAAGGGGGTTTGCCCCTGCATAGGAACCCCTTCTACATTAGGGTTGCCAACCTCCAGGTAGTACCTGGAGCTCTCCGGCTGTTACAACTGATCTCCAGCCAATAGAGATCAGTTCACCTGGCCGCTTTGGCAATTGGACTCTATGGCACTGAAGTCCCTCCCCTCCCCAAACCCCGCCCTCCTCAGGCTCTGCCCCAAAAACCTCCCGCCGGTGGCGAAGAGGGACCTGGCAACACTATTCTACATGCTTCCGAAAGTATAGAATATATATATAGTTATGGCACCGAAAGTAGAGAATTCTCTCCCAAGGGAGATTCGGTTGTCCCATTCTATCACAGTCTTCCACCAGTCGGTGAAGACCTTTCTGTTTTGCCTGACATTCCCTCATTCACCTTCCTTCCCAAGGGAGGGGCAGTGGCTTAGAGGTAGAGCATCTGCTTGGCCTGCAGAAGGTCCCAGGTTCAATCCCCGGCATCTCCAGTTAAGGGGACTAGGCAAGTAGGCGATGTGAAAGACCCCTGCCTGAGACACCCTGGAGAGCCGCTGCCGATCTGAGTAGACAATACTGACTTAGATGGACCAAGGGTCTGATTCAGTATGAGGCAGCTTCGTGTGTGTTCCCATTTATGTATGTGAATGTGTCTATGTTTTAATGTTTTGGCTGCCCCACTGGCTTGAGGACCCTGAAGTGCGTGGAAAGGTACGCCTAAAAATATGTTGAATAAAAGACATGGCCGTGAGCAGGTTGCGTCCCAGTAAATCAGTTATTAATTTGTACAGACGCATTTGCACAGGGGTGAAGCTGGGGGACAGACCCATCTTGAGGAGAAGCCATCGTCCAGTGACTTCTGGGGGGTTAGGAAGTAAGGCTGCCAGCCCCCCCCCCCCCACACACACACACGCACACACAAATCAAGGGAAGGGATTCACTGCCTCCCAGCTCCTGCTGCACGCTGCTGCTCCAAGAAGCGGAGGGAGAAAAATAAAAATCCAGTAACAAAACATGTGCCATTGTACCACTTTCAGGGAAAACCCAGAAGAGCCCTCCTTTCTGGCTGCTGGGTTTTCACTGGAAGTGGCGCAGCAGTGCCTGTGATGCTCTGGCCCCCCACAAACCTCCTGACAACCTTATCAGGAAGAGAGACTGACACTTGTCTCTCCTCCCCTTCGACCAAAGTGGTAGTTAAATTCCAATACAAAAATAGCCCTCGTGGAGGCCATGAAAAATGAAGGGGGGGGGGAGTATTTCCGCTCAAGACTTATAAACTAAAAAGCGCTGGAGAAAAAAACACAGGGGACGGAGATCAGTTTGGAGGTGCCAGAACAAAGAGATGAGGCATTAACAGGCATTTACACACCCAGTGGGGAGTAGGTTGATCTCCTTTGTCGGGCGTCCTTCCTTAAGCTTAATGGACCCGCAGTGTGGGTTTTGTAAAGACTAAAAATCTGTAAGGTGGGCACACCGTTCCCCAATCAGGAAAAGCAACCTGCTGCAAGCCATACTCTGAGGCATGTACCTAAACTACATGCTCCTCTCAAGAGATGTTGCATGGCCTAAATCTGAGGTGGTACGTGGGGTATAAATGCAAGCCCATGATGGGAAAGGAGAGATAGTGGTGATGGGAACATGGCTATTTACCAGTGCTTCTATTATTTTGATGGGAGAGGTCAGTTTCACCTAGACCTGTGAAGGGGGAGAAGGAGACTTGGGGGGGGGGGACTATTCCTATTTCTCCCTGATGTGTTCCTTCTCTCACCATTCCTGACGAAAATTTGTGAGGGCACTGGGGGAAAGTCCTATGAAAAATCTCTTTTTGAATGAAAGAAATGTTGTTTTAAGACATGGTTTTACACAGAATGAAGGTTTTTGTTTTTTTAATGGAAGACAATCTACCACATTAGATAATGAAAATCCCTGTGCGTATTGTAGACATACACAACATATTTAAAGCATGTATTTGTTAAAATGTGACTAATTTGGCCATAATACACTATGTGTATAATGCATTCTACTACTAAAAGCATTGAATTATTCAATAAAGTCTGCCACTAGCCCTATTATGACTGTATGCGAGTTTCGGTCAGTTCAGCACTTCTTATCTTATCACAAAAATGTGGGCTTTCTATTTTACTTAGTTTTTCCAATTCTCAGAGGGGGGAAAACTAAGATGCATATGCTAAGGCAGCATAGTGGAACAGTTTACAGCTCTCTCTCCCTCTCGCTGGTATTGGGTATGCTCACACATTTATTTGTAGGAGACAAAGGCACTTATATTTTTAATTTTCATAGATATGCTAAACAGGAAAATTGCATAGCCCAAGTTATAAATGATGCATCTTAGGTTACAAAAGCAGTAAGTTTAAACTTTATTTGAATATATGCAACGTTCCCCCCGCAGACTTTTTCCCAAGGCCCAATTTATTACAAATGGCGATTTCCCAGTGACAGAGGAGGCAACCCAAAATATTATAGTCACGTTCAGATTTGTTGCCTAGCTCAGTGGTTCTCAACCTTTTTTCGATTGTGGCTCCCTTCCGACCTTGTTTCCTTCCTGTGCCCACCCACCACCACCCCGTCCTACGGTGGAAAGGTAGCTATTTGAATGTTTTGTTTGTAAATAGCCAAGGGACAAAGAAGCATAAACCGCCACACAAAATGCACACATGCAGTTCTTATTGGGAAACTAACATTTACAAAAAATACCCCACAAAAAGGGAATGCAACGTGCTAATAAGCAACAATGTTCACATACAAGGGAGAACAAAGCCTCTACCACTGTTGCACAAGATTACAGCAATACAAAAATCCACAGCTGCAAACGATGCATAGAAGTGCAATGAAGAAAGTCATGTGTTAGGTTTTCATGTGTTTCTGTTTTCTTCACTTCTCACTTCCCTCTGTGGCCCCCCTAGTCTCGTGCCGTGCCCCCCCCCATTTAAGCAATTTTTACCTGTGGCCCCCTTGGAATATCCTGGGGGGGCCCGGGGGGCCACATGGCCCCAGGTTGAGAACCACTGGCCTAGAGCTCTGAATTGCTGCTGTTGATATGAAGGCGGGGAGAAAGAGAGAGAGAGAAACTAACAAGAAAGTGCAAAAAAAGGAAAAGGAGGAAAGGATACATAGCGAATATGAAAATGAATTCAGCCAGTAAGAGGTTCAATGCCTGAGGGCTGAATACCCAGAGCCAAATTGCAGCTTCACCTCCATGGTTCCTTCCCAAAAAACCTGGGCTGTTTCAGAGATTATTTATTAATTATGTATTAATATGTATGTTATATAAATGGCATTGTATTGGCTCAGTAATTTTGTTTACAGTGAAAGTTAGTAATGCATTATTAAAAGAGTTGTGTTACATTATAAGGTTTGATTAAATAGCCAAATGTATTAGTAGCCCCAAACTTCAGATGGTAAGATTACAGGAAAGTTCCTTTTCTGATTATTATTATTATTTGAGCAACATGAGTTATTATGATCATTGTACCTGTTGTACACCGTTTGAGTTAGCTTTAAATAGAAAACCTGTATAGAAACTGTAAATATTATATTTAGTTTTTTTTCATGACCACTAAGCCTTCAACCTTCCTTTTTTTGTTTACATCAAAGTCAACAGATTTTGAACCTGCAGGCCTAGGCAAGCCTGATCTCATCTCTCAGAAGCTAAGCAGGGTCAGCCCCAGTTAGTATTAGTATTTGGATGGGAGACCACCAAGGAAGTCCAGGGTTGCTGTGCAGAGGAAGGCACTGGCAAACCACCTGTTAGTCTCTTGCCATGAAAACCCCAAAAGGGGTCTCCATAAGTCGGCTGCGACTTGACATAACTTTACACACACACACACAGTTCCTCTGAAGCAGTGGTCCCCAAACTGTGCTCCACGGAACACTTGGCGCTCCGCTAAACATCTCCTACTGCTCTGTGAAGAGATCGGAAAGAAAAATACTACTGTCATTCAGTTTAGTATATAGGTGCTAGGTGAAAATTAGTGCTCCGTGATAAATTTCTCTCCTGAAAAGTACTTCATGACTCAAAAAGTTTGGGAACCGCTGCTCTAAAGGAACTCAAAGAGGTATCCCATTTTACTCTCATGATGTGTTACAGACAAGCCGCACCACTGGAACCCCAACAAATTCAACAGAAATTCATTGGCAGTTCAACCCGCAAGTCAACAGAGAGCAATAATGTCTTATAGGATCTCCGGAAAGCCAGCAATATGGGTGTCCTTTTCGGCTCCTCGGTTAAACCATATTGGAAGACTGGGGCCTTGACTGAAGAGGCCTACAGCCAAGCTGACCATGAACAGTCTTATGGGTTCATACCAGTAACGTTGGTCTCCTATGGATACGTGAAGGCTTTTCAATGTAACACCTACAACCTGAATTGGACCAGCAAAACAGGCAGCCAATGAAGTTCTTTTAAAGAGGTTATTATATGCTCGTATCTACCTGTGTGTGTATGTAAAGTGCCGATTTATGGCAACCCCAGAGGGTTTTCAAAGCAAGGAATCCAGAGGTGGTTTGTCATTGCCTGCCTCTGCATAGCAACCCTGGAATTCCTTGGTGGTCTCCCATCCAAATACTAACCATGAGCCTTACCAACCAGCATCCCCTCCATCTTAAGTTTGTGATGCTCAAGGATCGTTTGGTCAGATGACACGACAATCTATGAATATAACTTCATGGCTTTAAATGGAATCTATAGGGTCCTTGCATATCCTGGGAAAGGTGCCAATGCATGCACAGGGTGATGTCATTTGGAGATCTGTGGAGCTGCACACGTATGGTATACAGGCAAGCTAGCCAGACTAAACCAGAGCTCCAGCCTTCCTTAGCCAAGTGGCAGCCTGCCAACTTGCCGTAGGCAGGGGTAAGACTCCTGCTTCCTCCTCATACACAGACAGTCCCAGGACAAGCCATGGGACATTTCCTGCATAAGGCACTCTACATATTTCCCTTGGGAGACAGAAACTCCTCACATGTTCGGAAGCATTTTCAGCCCTATGTGCAGCTAACGATCTAAAAATGAAAGCTGGCCATCCAGCAGATTTCCCCAGCCTTCTGCTTCACTGGGCAAGCTTGTGACTGTTGCGTTTCACCCTACACCTGTGTTCGGCAATATCTTACCATTCCTTTTCCAAACGTATTCACAGCCTTTTTGGTTACGCAATGTTCAATTGCGCTTCGCTTCCTGCCTTGAATTGGCAGCGCACTGATGCTGCTCGCTGCTATAGATCCGCGGTCCCCTGACCCAGAAATGGCCGCATTTTCAAATCAATACCCCAACAGTTCACATTAAGAATGGTAAAGTCTCTTTCATCATTGAAAAGTGCCAACATCATAACTGTAAATGAAATAATGCAGAGTTGGTTCACGCCTAGTGAATTTCTGTGCCCACATCCCACAAAGGCTCTGGAGTTAAAGGAATATGAGAAGAACAGTTGTTCAATGTTACATGTAAAGCTACAGGTAACATTTCTTCCAGCGCAGCTCAGAATCAATGGGACATGTGTAATAGAAGATCAATTGTTTCCATTCTAGGAGGTGTCACTTGCAGAGAGGGAATTAAAGAAGAAACCATAATATTAGAGCTATAAGTTATGCTTTTTTGAAGAAACTCAACCATAAAACGGCACTTCCCCCATTTTTCTTCCCCCTCCCCATTCAATCCCAGACTTCAATTAAGTGAGCGCAAGGACAAATGGTCCCCCTGCCTTTAGCTTTAAGTTATAAGTGCTTCTGAAACCTCTGTCAAAGCATTTAGTAACGCAAGATTTAAGATGCCCAATTAATTTTTTTCCCCAATAAGCAGCCAAACGTGGATGCAGGAGGAGGTTAAAAGCTAAGTGTTTAATTAATATTAAATTTATTTGATTCTTTCCCACTGAAAGCATTGTAAAATTGAAAAAGCAGTTACTTTTATGGTCACTGTGCTCTGCTTTGATCTTTGATCCGTGGCCTAAATCGGAGGGTGTAAAGATTCTTCTGCTTTACTGTACTTGTTTAACAATGAGAACAGGGCTTGGTGGGGGTGGGGGAGATGTTGAGGTAGGTCACAAATCTCCTGGGGCCTGCTGCAGGACATCTTAAGCAGCTACAGGTTGAGTATCTCTTATCTGGACATCCGATATCCAGACTGATCCCAAAACTGGACCTTTTGAGCCGGCATGCAGGAATTACTCACAGGCCCTCAGCAGTGCCACTGATGGTCCATGTACACAAAATTATTTAAAATATTGTTTAAAATTACATTCAGGCTATGAGTATAAAGTATATATAACATATAAATAGAACATAAATGAATTTCATGTTTAGACATGGGTCCCATCCCCAAGGTATCTTATTATGTATATGCAAAATTTCCAAAATACGGAAAGACCACCAAGATGAAAAAGAGTTGGTTTTTATATGCCGACTTTCTCTACCACTTAAGGGAGAATCACTTACAATCTTACAGTCTCCTTCCCTTCCTCACCCCACAACAGACACCCTGTGAAGTAGGTGGGGCTGAGAGAGCTCTAAGAGAACTGTGACTAGCCCAAGGTCACCCAGCTGGCTTCGTGTGTAGGAGTGGGGAAACAAATCCAGATTAGCCTCCGCCGCTCATGTGGAGGAGTGGGGAATCAAACCCGGTTCTCCAGATCAGAGTCCACCTCTCTTAACCACTACACCATGCTGGCTCTCATCCAAAATACAGACCACTTCTGGTCCCAAGCAGTCTGGATAAGGGATAGTCAACCTGTACACGAAATGAGAACAAAACACCTGGCTGATATTTCCAGGTGTTCTTCTGGGGTTCCTTGAGAACAGGGATCAAAGCATAAAGGGCCACATCCCAAAGTGTTCCTTAGCTTGATCTTTTGCCAAGCAAGATCCAACAGAACAGTTTAGCGGAACATTAATTTCTACCTGCAGAATGAAACTTTCTTACTCCTCACCCCTGCATCCCAAAACATGGCTCCCATGAGAAAGGGGAGGTGAGAAAATCATGAAATCGTTCCATGCATGGAAATACTCTACGGGATCCAAGCTGTACTGTGACACTGTCACTGCTGAATTACAACTAATAAGGAAGCTCAAGCAATCCATTATCCGGGATTGAATAGGGACCTGGGATTCCTGTCTCATTACCAATGCTGATTTCTCCATGCCTACTACCCCTCTGCATATTACACCTGATCCAATCACGCCTGCTAATGTAATTTACCTGGTATTGACATATATATGCTATTGCCATTGGGTGAGTGAATTCATTCTTCTCTACCTAAGGATAGATGGTCTCACATTCTAGCTGTATGTGAAGAAGGGAGCTGTGACTCATGAAAGCTCATACCCTGTCAGAAATGTTAGTCTTTAAGGTGCTACTAGACTCTTGCTCTTTTCTACTGTCAAATATGGTAGTTTCAAAATTTTGTTCACCTGGGGTACATGAGTGATGTTATGGCATGATGTGGGAGGAGTCTGAAAGAGAAAGGGGTGAGATCCTGGATAGTAACGTCCAATTTCAAGGGTGGATAGGAAGATGCCACGGTGGAAGCTTCCCTGTGAAATTCAGTGTAGAACACATTTGCAATTTACAAATCCTCCAACATCCCAAAGTATTTAGAAGCAGGCAAAGAATCCATCTTTGAACACCGGCAGACATACCAGTCAATTCATGAGATGACAGAAAGAAGACCACAATGCCACCTTCGATCACAGGACAGGTGTGAGGGAGGAACAGAACAACAGTTGCCAAGGTTAAATACAACACACGTCTACCGATGGCATTCATTTTTCATTCGCTGATAACCTGAGCAACCACCCAGTTCCACACACGGTGTCGTCATCCTATCCATCATGGCTTCATTATTTTTAATGGCATCCAAAAGTCTTCCTCAGCCATAAACCCACCATGTCCCCTCAGGTGTTTCAGTTCACTGGTCTGCAAAATGGGACCAACAATGAGAAGGTGTTCGGGGGAGTGAGGAACGAAGCAAGCCATCAGCTACATAAAAAGGAGGAAGCTGTTGGCTCAATTTATGTACAAAAACCAACAGGGAACTACAGATGCAAAATCTCTCTTGGGTACTAAGAATTAACCACCTATAAGAACATAAGAAAAGCCATGCTGCATGAGACCAGGGCCCATCAAGTCCAGCAGTCTGTTCACACAGTGGCCAACCAGGAACCCCTAGGAAGCCCACAAACAAGACAACTGCAGCAGCATCCTGCTTGTCTTCCACAGCACCTAATATAATGGGCGTGCTCTTCTGAGACTGGAGAGAATAGGCATGCATCATGACTAGTATTCACTTTGTCTAGTTGCCAAGGATAGCCCTATGAACACGTCCACTCCCCTCTTAAAGCCTTCCAAATTGGCAGCCATCACAACATCCAGGGGCAGGAAGTTCCACAATTTAACTATACCTGGAGAAGAGGGGTGAAAACACATGGTCGCTTTAGCCTCCTTTATTCCCTGTTTCAGCCAGGATTCAGCCAGGATCGAACGCATGCGTTTCGCCGAACGTGCGTTTGATCCTGGCTGAATCCTGGCTGAAACGGAATAAAGGAGGCTAAAGCGACCATGCGTTTTTGCCCGAAGTAAGGTTAGCAAAGAATGCCAAAAACAGCTGCCCTGATTCAACAATAATGGTTCTGCAGCATCACACAGCAGATGTGGAGAAAAGCTATAGAGGAGGGTGGGAAGACCTACTCTGCAGCACCTCCTATTGGCTACCACCAGCTAGGCGAGACCAATCCAAACTGAGAAGATGCATTCTTTCCTTTGCATGAGATGGCTCAGAGTTCCAGAGCCCTCAAGTCAGAGGGCAGAGAACAAATAAAGACTCTCTCTGTTGGGGGAGGGAATATCCCGGGTCTCTGAAGAAACTCTTCTTGAAACAAAACAGCAGGGGGAAAAACAGAGACAGAAGTGATGGTTCCCCAAAACATGCTTTTAAAGTTTGCACGCAGCTGGAAAAAAATAACAACCATAGCACTGAAAACAGAGGAAGCTTACATAGCGTAGAGCCAGCGTGGTGTACTGGTTAAGAGCAGTGGAGTCTAACCTGGAGAACCGGGTTTGATTCCTCACTTTGATACATGAAGCCTGCTGGGTGACCTTGGGCTAGTCACAGTTTTCTCTGAACTCTCTCAGCCCCACCTACCTCACAAGGTGTCTGTTGTGGGGAGGGAAAAGGGAAGGCGATTGTAAGCTGTTTTGAGAAGCCTACCGGTAGAGAAAATTGGGGTATAAAACCCAACTCTTCTTCATTTTGTGATGAACTTCCCTGGAATATGCACTTGATCCGATAATGCATCGCCAGAAAGATGTCAGCAGCAAGAGACATTCCCTAAAGCCAAAGAACCTGGGGACAGAGGGATGACTCCAAGTAAACCCAACTTTTCACAGGGGTATGCAATATCCAAGCTGTTAGATCAAGTAACTTATTCAGAATGGCATAAAAGGGTTAATGAGAAATAGCTGAGTGTGGGGGGGATATTTAATTCCCTTATTAAGAAATTTGTAATGAGAACAGGGAATCACTCCAAAGTTTGCCGACGCTTTTGATCACTTAGACCCAAGGTTGCCTGCCAAGAACAGAGAGGAACCAACTCCCTCAACGCCATAAAGGCTGAGACTTTGGCCTCTGTTCAAAGGAGCATTCCCATACCCAGTATAAGAGGTAGAGAGGGCACAGGCTGGCACATAACCTTATCCCTCCTTCCACTTCCCTGGGGAGTTAGTAATATATTAAAACCATGTAATTTGGGTTGATTTACACCCAGGGTCTCCCTGAACCTGCTGCCTGTACTTGGGCCACAGGCTCAGGAAAATCCCAGGTAGAGAGGAACACAGCTTTACAACAGACTGTGCATTATTTTCTCCTTGGGGTTAAGGACAAAGCAACCCAAGCTGGCCTCATCCAGCATGGTGTAGTGGTTAAGAGTGGTGGTTTGGAGCGGTAGACTCTGATCTGGAGAAAAACAGTGTTGCTTACCTGTAACTGTTGTTCATCTAGTGGTCTTCTGTGCAGGCACACATGGGTACTGCGCACGTGCAGGCCAACTGCGGAGAACTTCAGCTGGAAAGCTCTAGAACATTCGGTCCGCTCTTCCCCCTCCCCCATCAGAGGCTCTTCCCGCCCAAGCGGTCATGTGACGGGGAGGGGCGAGCGGCCGTCCCTCCAGTTCTCCACTTCGCCACTGCGGAATTGATCTACAAGAGAGAGAGACCAACAGCGGGGAAGGAGGGAGGGATGTGTGTCTGCACAGAAGACCACGAGATGAACAACAGTTACAGGTAAGCAACACTGTTTTTCATCGGCGTGGCTTCTGTGCAGTCCCACATGGGAGAATAGCACGCTAATGAAACACAGGAGGCGGGAGTAAGGTTGCAACTAACATTCCTTTATTTCTCCCTACAGAACTGTGTTCAAGACCGCCACCCCCACTGCAGAGTTGCAGCGGTTACCCACATCCATGGAGTAGTGGCGAACAAAGGTAGCTGGACTGGACCAGGTTGCAGCCCGGCAAATATCCAACAAAAGGATCCGAAAGGATCTGACACGAATATATTTATTCAGTTTCTTGAGGCTTAGAATAGGTCTCTTGCCACCGGCCTTCTTATCCACCAGGAAATAGGGCGAGTAGAACCCCAAATCAGCTTGATCTGTAGGGACTCGACTGATAACTCCCTTCTGGAGCAGCTCTGAGACCTCGTCCCTCAACACCTGGGAAACCTGAACATCTCTGTGGGGCGGACGTGAGGAAGGAGGACAATCCAGCCATTCCAGAAAATAACCATTCTTTATTATGGATAACACCCACTGATCCTTAGAAATAAGAGCCCGTTCTGAGTAGTAACTGGACAACCGGTCCAGGAAACGCAAGGTGGGCAAGGCAGAAACCAGGGCGGTTAGTCATTGTGAACCCTTCTTGGGATTTTGTCTGCCCTGTGGAGACCTGTCCCCCCTCTTTCCCCTATTCTTCGAGGGAAACCTGCACCGCTCAGGTGGCTGATAGGGTTGACGGGTCTGCCCCGAATATTGGTAAGGGGTGAAGCGATATCCTCTATTATAGAAAGAAGGATTCTGCCTGGGTTTGTATTTAGCCCGAAACGTTGAGGCTGACAACCCAGGTGCCGTGATACCTAAGGACTTAGCAACCGCTCGATCCTTCTTGTATTTGTGAAGGTATTCATTGGAAGAACGGCATGTCCTCTAGTCTGTTCTTGGATTCCTGTGGCAAATTAGAAGAGCAAAGCCAGGAGAAACGTCTTAATGCTACACTGGACGCCATGGTTTTACCGGCAACATCTGCAGCATGCCTGGCTGCATATAATTGATGACAGCCCAGTCTGTAACCCCTCCGACTGCATGGCCTTAGCTACTCTTAACTTCTCCTCATTCACTTCGGGGAATAAATCGGTGACATGCTCCCAGAGTAACATCTGATAGCGTCCCATCAAGGCGCTATGATTAGCTACCCGCAAACCTAGGGAGTCTGCAGAATACAATCTGCGACCTAAGAGGTCCAATTTCCTGCCCTCCTTATCTGAGGGAGATGAGTGGGAGCCCACCTTGCCCCTGGCTGGGAGGGTGTCAGCTACCAGAGGATGATGGTAAAGGCAGGGGAATTCTCCCTCCTGAACCTTATACAAATTATCCACTTTCCGGGGAATCAGGGAATAGGAGGCTGGTTTAACCCAGTTAGTGAGGGCAACTCCTCTGATGCCCTTTACCATTGGGATGGCAACTGGTTCAGCCTCTGGCAAGTAGAGGACGTCCATTATTGGGTCCACTTCCCTAGACTGTGCAGGGTCTACCTTGAGACCTAGGGCCTTGGCCATTCTGGCCAGTTGCTCATTGTACCCCCTAATGTCCTCTGACGGAGAGACAGGGAATGGGTCGCCCACAACATCGTCCGGTGAGGGCCAGGACGAAGTCTCAGAACTCTTGTGGGACAATCTAGAGTCCTCTTCCAAGTCCGAGGGGTCGGAACGAAAGACCTGCCTCAATGCGCGGGCAGCCTCTCTCAACGTTGAGGCTTTCGGCGTCGGTGCTCTCGTTCCCCGCTCTCTTGGCGACCTGGAACGCCCCCTCGGTGTCGAAGCATGTCGACGTGAGTCGGATGGATTCCCCTTATGGTACCGATCCTCTCGACGTTGATCCGGGGAGTGTGAAGAACAGTGCCGATCAGAGCTCCACCGTGACGGGGGTTCTCAGAGTCGATCGGTGTCTCTTGGTGAGTCACGGCGCCAAGGTGATTCTCGGCATCGACTATCCCTTTGTCTGGGAGGTGGAGAGCAGCAGCAGGAACAATTTCGGATTCCGTGGAACGACGGGACCGCAAATCGGAGTCCGAATGGAAATCGGGAATCACAATCACATAGTGGTCCGAAGGGGAGCGGTACGGCTGCTCCTCACGAGGAGACCTCCTACGCTTAGGGGAGTTAGATGACCTCCGCTCTCTGGGTTCCCTTCCCCGGGACGGTGCGCGACTACGCTGTCCATGAGAAGACGCTGGCGAAGGGAGAAGTGACTCACCAGACCTGGTGGAGTGTGGGCGGCGTTCACTGGAGCCGCGACGCCGAGATGAGGGGAATCGAAGAGGGTTACCCTTGAGAGAGGCCGGTGGTGAAAAAGATGTTTGTGACCTCGATCTCTCCTTTGTCCCTGCTTCTCTATTTACGGAACTGCTCCTCGGTACCGAGACTTCCTTGGATTCAGAAGGGTGACCTGACGCTGACTCCTTCTTTGACGCCGACTTTCTGCTCGACGTCGAGTCCTTCCTCGACGGCGATCAACGCTGGAGACTCGGTTCCTTCTGCTGACGGGGAGAACCATTGAAGGCTCCCATAGCGGTAGAGGAAGATGCCGCCTCTTTGGAAGTAGAAGCGGCGTCCGCCTTCTTCTTCTTCTTGGACGAAGATGATGAGGATTCCTTTGAAGAAATTTTGAGGACTGGAGCAAGGGATTGCTCATATAGGTGCGCCTTGAGCTTCAAGGTCCTGTCATGGCGGGAGCGGTGGGTGAGCGAACTACAATGTCTGCAGGACGCAGTAATATGACCCTCCCCCAGGCAGTAAATACATTCGTCGTGCTCATCTAGTTGGGACATCTTGAACCGCACGAAGAACATTTTTTGAAAAGGGCCATCATACCTTTCCGACGGGGGAGGGGGAAGAGCGGACCGAATGTTCTAGAGCTTTCCAGCTGAAGTTCTCTGCGGTTGGCCTGCACGTGCACAGTACCCATGCGGGACTGCACAGAAGCCATGCCGATGAACTAGGTTTGATTCCCCACTCCTTCACATGAGTGGTGGAGGCTAATCTGGTGAACTGGTTGTTTCCCCGCTCCTACACACGAAGCCAGCGGGGTGACCTTGGGCAAGTTACAGTTCTATTAAGAGCTCTCTCAGCCCCACCTACCTCACAGGGTGTCTGTTGTGGGGAAGGGAAGGGAAGGGAAGGTGATTGTAAGCCGGTTTGATTCTCCTTTAAGTGGTAACGTCGGCATATAAAAACCAACTCTTTTTCTTCTTCATCCAAGTCAGGGCTGGTTCATATATGCATGTCCACCAGTGGAGTGGCTTTCTGTACACTTCATGGCTGGCAGTTCAATGGCTGAATTTGCTCACAAAAGTCTTGTGTTATTAGATCTGATGGCCGACTCTCATATAAACACCATTACTCAACGTTGTGAGCTTTTTTCAGATGTTACACAAGCGGTATTCCACCCAGGTGTACTGGGAATGCATGCTGCTCAGGATGTTCCCAATATACACTGTTGTCATTTGGTCTCAATGGGTACACTGTACATATTTTTTTTACTTCAGTAAATGCAGTATTCTATTCAGACAAAATGGCCGCCTCACAAAGCAAGAGGACTACAGGTAGAACACTTTCCCAGTTGGATAATCCCCCAAACGTAGTATTTAAATGATGAACAAATACAATGTTTCACCTATTATAGGCCAAATTGAAAAGGCTTGTTTCTATGCTTTGTCATAGTTTACAACTGAACAACATCTGTCAATCTCAATCACTGGAGGCTATCTTAATAAAACATCACCTGGTTTCTCAATTTGGGGGACAGCTGAATTCAACACACATCCACAAAGAATGCGTCACAAGTCAGGGTTGTTGTTGTCGTTTTTTACATTGTTCCCCACTTGCTGCCTTTTGTTGCCAAAAGTTAGGGTATTAATTAACTTCTCCAACCCAACAGTCATGGTATCTTTCAACGATTCTCTGTGTCATTCACACAACATTCCTGCGAGACAGGAAGGTTCTAATGTACGTTTTTACAAATGGGGAAACCAAGACCATCAGCGACTGGACCAATTCCTCTCTGCGAAGCAGTGCTTCTGCTGGGGATTGAATGCATGCCTCCGGGTACAAAACCCAGCCTCTCTGTTTTCCATAAGCAGACTTGAGCCATGCCTAACAAAATCCTCCGGAGGCCTGGTATTAACAGACTCTGCGCTGTAAACAAACACACTCAGTTTTATGTAGGTGCTCATAAGCGTGACAGATAAAGGCTGAAAATTACTAGAGTGTGTGTGCGTACGCGCACAAAAAAACCAAGGTTACATCGTAAGGGAACGGTTTCGGATGGCAATTTCCCTGGAAATCGTTGGGACTCAGTTCTCCATGGTATCATCAGGATCTGGGTATCGAACCCAAAAAAGGACCCACTGGCTCGGTCGAAGGGCATTCATAGGTGCCCAACGCACATGAATGCATGCGCATACAACCCATCTCTCCCCCTCTCGCCCCCCTACAACGTTCCTGCTCATCCATTCTCACTGACTGTTTATCTGAGGCCACAGCCAACCGGATTTGTCAAGCCCCCTCTTAACAACTTGTTGTCACAGTCCATTACCAAATTGCATATAGTTATATATTCCACTAATTAGGCTTCTAAAATATCATTAACATGTCTCTTGATCATTAGCATAACGTATGAGGCGTCCTCGTTAGGCACGACTCAAGTTTGTTAACGTGATAATGAAAGGCACGGGGCTGGCATTATGGGAGCGGCGTTGATAGCAGGCTGAGGATATCAAAAGCAATGAAGCTAAACAAAAAAACGAGGGGGGGAGATAAAAAGAAGGATTCCAGAAAAAAGAAGTCCAGAGGGAGCCATCAACCTTGGGATGAAGGGAGAATCTGAGTTTTGGGGGGCCAAGATCCAGGGGGGGGGTACACAGATGTGAACCAGGAGATCTCTATCTTCCCCACTGGCCATTTACTCTAAAAGAATCTTACCAACTGCACCTATAATTCTATAGCATGATCCGCCGATAATTGTTCCTGCAGAAAGCCTGTTCGAGCTGTGCCACAGATTCCCTTCATCAGCTTCCCTTTAGTTCAGCAAAGTGTACGTAGGTGTGCATCCATGTGGATCCGGCCTCCAGTATCTGTTGAAAAGCTTGTAACAAGACTCCAAAACTGCTCAAGATAAGGGCACTTTCTTTCACACATGCCAAATCATGCACTTTCAATCCACTTCCAATGCATTTTGCAGCTGGATTTTACTGTGTGAACTGGCAAAATTCACTTGCAAACGATCGTCAAAGTGGACTGAAAGTGGATTATTCAGCATGTGTGAAAGTATCCTTATCTTGAGTAGTTATCTTGAGAGACAGACAATCTGAGGTGGGGAAAACATTTGAATACAGGAAAAGCTAAATGGACACAAGGCTATGGAAAGCTCGTCAGGGCTTGTGAGCTAAGTAGGGTCAGCCTTGGATGGGAGACCCCCAAGGAAGAGTGGGGTTGCTATGCAGAGGAAGGCAAGGGCAAACCACCTCTGCTCTTCTCTTGCCTGGAACTCCCTGCGTTTGTTGCTGCTCAACAGTGTGTTCTTCTTTGTGGAAAGGTTGTGCAAGATTTGCAGTTAGGGATTTCAGGCGACTTTATTCCCCTTCAACATTTGAAACAAAGATGCCAGCATCCTTAATGACAGGAAATGCTGACAGGTTTGAAGAGAGTAAAATAAAATTACCTTTCAGAGAGCGCTCCCACACACACATGCGCACAATGCACTCTCAGTCAAGGCAGGAAAGGAAGCAATGCGCTGTACAAACCAGAGAGACTTGGCAAGCCCACTGGCCACTAGGGAGTTCATGCCCTCCTCGGTCCCCCAGTCCAAGCAAACTATTGACCAATAGATGGAAGAGATATTTTTAACGGCGTTCATTAGCCACAGCCTTCTTCAACAGCATCATCGCAACCTATACCAGGGGTCGGCAAACTCATTAGTCAAAAGAGCCAAATATCAACAGTACAACGATTGAGATTTCTTTTGAGAGCCAAATTTCTTAAACTTAAACTATATAGGTAGGTACACTGTTTATTAACTTAATAAACTTTAATTAAAGTTTTAAGTCTTAATTAAACTATAGGTACACTGAATAAAACTTGATATCATACTTAAGAGTGATCTTATTTATTGATGAAAATTAAATTGTAAGTCCCTGCCATTTCCCCCTCCCCGTCTGGAGTCCTCGTCTGGAGGCCTGGTCTACCGCCATAAAAGCCTATTGGTAGACCTGGCCTCCGGCTGAGTCCCATTGGGAGGCCAGGACTACCCATTGGCTTTCTTGGCAGTAGACCTGGCCTCCGGAGGCCCATAGAAGCCAATTGGTAGACCTGGCCTCTGAAGGGGGACTTTTTCCCCTCCTCGGAGTCCAGGTCTACCGCCAAGAAAGCCAGTGGGTAGACATGGCCTCCCAATGGGACTCAGCCGGAGGCCAGGTCTACCAAAGGAAGCCCGCCCCGCCCAACAGCTGATAGGCGGGCGGGGGGGCAGGAACCGCCGAGCCGCCCAGCAATCGCGTGGCTAGAGGGGAGGGGAGGCTTTAGCCTCCCAACCATTGAGGGAAAGGGGGACCTGTCCATTCTCCACGGTGTGGGGGGGAGAGACAGCGCGCCCACTCGCCTCTCTCTCGCTCTCTCTCTCAGGCGCGAGCGGGCGCGAGAGCAGGGGCTCCGAACCAAGTTTGGAGAGCCACACTCAATGGGCCAAAGAGCCGCATGTGGCTCGGGAGCCGCAGTTTGCAGACCCCTGACCTATACCAACACAGGCACACCTGGCTTAACTGCACTTTGCTTTACTGCGCTTCGCAGATATTGTGTTTCTGAGCAGGTCTATCGACACCATTTTTCCAGCAGCATGTGCTCAGTTCGTGTCTCTGTGTCTCTGTGTTGGTGATTCTTGCAATATTTTGAACTTTTTCATTATTATTATTAAGGTACATTTTTTAGGCATAGTACTATTGCACACTTAATAGACTACAGCATAGCGTAAACATAACTTTTATGTGCACCGGGAAACAAAGAATTTTGTGTGATGCACTTTATTGCAATATTCGGTTTACTGATGGTCTGGAACCAAACCCACAATATCTCCAAGGTATGCTTGTACTGAGAAGGTAGGAGAGTAAGAAGAAGAAAAGTTGGTTTTTATATGCCTTCTCTACCTTTTAAGGAGAATCAAACCAGCTTACAGTCTCCTTCCCTTCCTCGCCCCACAACAGACACCTTGTAAGGCAGGTGGGGCTGAAAGAGTCCAGAGAGAACTGTGACTGGCCCAAGGTCACCCAGCTGGCCTCATGTTAGGAGTGGGAAACCAACCCGCTTCACCAGTCCGCCGCTATTGTGGTAGATCAAACCTGGTTCTCCAGATTAGAGTCCAGTGCTCTTAACCACCACACTGTCATTGTACTGGTAAGAGCCTGGTGATATGAATCCACACTCCCAGCACACTATGGTTATGTTAACATATCCACAACACTGGCACATGTCTGCTAGGGTAGGGCTGAAAGCAGGCAATGCCAGTGACAGAGGGGCACAAGTGGGACTTGATTGGAATCCTATAGTTTCTCACTGGACAGTCCTCCACTGACAGTAACATTAGAATATTGCACCTGCAAAGAAAGGTTTTGTGTAAAATACAAGTACTCCCCCCAACCTCCTCCTGGCTTCATCTCCAAAGCTACAACGGAGAACAGGGTGTCGAACCAACTCTTCAGTCTTGGCACAGCAATGGCAGAATCAAAACCACAAGGGTATCTCATATTACACAGCCCACAGGTACACAAATGCATCCTCACGTCCAGAGAACTTACATGAGCTTTGGTAATGGAGACTTTGGTGAAACAGGGCCACCAGCAGCAGCTGGGGGTTTTCAAGCAGAGGCTGGACAACTGTAGGGAATGTTCTCACTTTGGATTTCCCACACTGAGCAAGAGATTGGACTAGATCTCTCCAGGACCAGAGGAGCATGCCTAATATATTAGGAGCTGTGGAACACAGGCAGGATGGTGCTGCTGCAGCCGTCTTGTTTGTGGGCTTCCTAGAGGCACCTGGTTGGCCACTGTGTGAACAGACTGCTGGACTTGATGGGCCTTGGTTTGATCCAGCAGGGCTTTTCTTATGCTCTTAGATGGCCTGAAGTGCCCCTTCCCAATTCTATGACTCTATCAACATCAGCAAAAGGCCATCTTTGTTGTTATTTCTGCTTATATATTTGTAACATTTATCATAAGCCTGCCTTCGTCCCAGATACCTGCGAGCTGAGGAACCCGAACCATGCAGATTAATTTTAAGAAAAGAGGTAAGAACGTAAGAAGAGCCCTGCTGCATCAGACCAGTGGTTTGTCTAGTCCAGCATTCTGTCTCACTCAGTGGCCAACCAGTTATTCTGGAGGGCCAAAAACAAGGCATAGAGGCCAAGGCTTTTCCCCAATATTGCCTCCTTAGCACTGGTATTCAGAGGTTTCTGAATACAGAGGTGATGAGCGTTAGTTTGGGGAGGCTTGAAAAGCCAACACCAGAGGTCAAGCAGGGGGACTTTCTATCCCCAATCTTACTCCCCCACCCCAAGAGTCATCTCTGCCATACAAAAAGATCCCACAACCTACAAGTTATTGTAAATGCCTTCTTTACCAAATACCAACGCAAGCAATCTTCAGAAAAGATGCAAAGTGAAGGGACAGACTTACACTTCACAGGATATTAGAGAGCTCCAAGAAAGAGAATCAAGGAGAAGCCATGCAGATCATTTCAGGGGGGCTCTAAAATATACCAGGGGTTTATTTTTAGTGGAAGCTAAAATGAAAATCACAAAGGACCAGCAAGAAGGGGAGGGGGGATTAGCAGACAATCAGCAAGGGCCCGGCGAACTGCCTCCAACATCATTAAACTATAAAAAGTCTCTCTGCCCCCTCCCCTCGAAATGGGCTTTCAATGGGAAACAGATGTGACGGCTGATTAACAAAACACAGGGTATAAATTGGGCTTCCAATTGCATGCCGCAGACGTAATACTTTTTTCGTTCAAACTGCGGAGCAGAGCTGGGCCCCTCTGCGCCGAGATTCCAACTTGTGGAGGAGCGGCCGGGCCGGGGGGCAGGCAAGGTGCCCGCCATGCCAAACGCTCCTCCCGTTCCCCCTCCCCACAGCCAGCGAGGAGTCTGGGCCTCGAGACATAAATTCTGCTGACCTTGGGTGAAAAACTGCCTCGTTCCTTTGCTGGAGAAAAAAAAACATTACATCATGTCGCCCCCATGTCAGGTTCTCTAAATGCCCCCCTCCTCAGCTCCAATCCACAATGGAGGGTGGATGGATGTAACATAAAACTATCAAAACACCAGCAGCAGAGAAGAAAGGGGACATTGTTGCGGGCCCACGGCTTCATGGCCTGAGGTGGAAAAGAGAGTTTTTTGGGAGAGGGAGAGAGGGTTAAATAAGACTGAAAGTTTTTTTTTTAAAGGACTATGGATCCACCCCGCCTGACCCCCCAGGGGTTGGGTTTTCAAACTCATTCTCCTCTCTTCCTTTCTTAAAATAAATCTCCCGCCTCCCAAATTTGGAGTGCTCTATTTATAATAAACAGAAGGAACCAAAAAAGTACTAGCATTCAGCTACAAAATTCCAGCAGATGCAAAAACACTGAGAACAGAATGGCAAAGTCAAAGAAAGCAGTCAAGATGGGGAAAGGAGTCCCTAGTCTGTAGCCAGGGCCAGGCCTTCCTTGGATCCATGCCAAAACCACTCATTTTGATGCTACACACTGTTTATTGTATACAAAATTATACAGTCTTGGGCTGCATCAACAGAAGTTTAGTGTCCAGATCACGCGAAGTGATGGTATCGCTTTACTCTGCTCTGGTTAGACCTCAACTAGAGTACTGTCTTCAGTTTTGGGCACCACAATTTCAGAAAGATGCAGACAAGCTGGAATGGGTCCAGAGAAGGGCAACAAAGATGGTGAGGGGTCTGGAGACCAAGTCCTATGAGGAAAGGTTGAAGGAGCTGGGTATGTTTAGCCTGAAGAGGAGAAGACTGAGAGGGGATATGATAACCATGTCCAAGTACTTGAAGGGCTGTCATATAGAGGAGGGTGCCGAGTTGTTTTCTGTTGCCCCAGAAGGTCGGACCAGAACCAACGGGTTGAAATTAAATCAGAAGAGTTTCCGTCTAGACATTAGGAAGAATTTTCTAACATTTAGAGCGGTTCCTCAGTGGAACAGACTTCCTCGAGAGGTGGTAAGCTCTCCTTCCCTAGAGGTTTTTAAGAGGTTAGATGGTCATGTGTCAGCAATGCTGATTCTTTTTTTTATTATTTCTTTTTATACAAGTTTCAAATATATATTTCTTTTTCTACATAGTTTGTATAACGTACTTCTCTCATTCCCTTCCATCCCACCCATCCCCCTCCCTAACCCCACTCCTTCTCCTTATAATTTTTAGTCTCTTAACCCCAGCCACAGGCACAAAGTCTGAATCTTCCACCGAATGTCTTTTCTTCCTTCCATTGATATCCACTCTAAATAGGTCTTCCATCTACTCATGATTTCCCTGTTCTTATCTTCCCATGAAGTCTTCTGACGCATCATCTCAACGATATCCGACTGTATAAATTCAAACAGATAGTTGTGCCAGATTTCTATAGTCCATTTACTTTTATCCTTCCAACCCAGAGCTATTACTGCTTTGCTTGCTAATAACATAGCCTTGAATGTGGCCTGGTCCCTCTTGTTTACCCCCAAGTTCCCTGTTGTACTCATTAACATTAGCTTAAAATCTACGGTTAAGGATACTTTACATATTCTCCTTATAATTTTTAGTATTTTTGTCCAAATGTCCCTAACCTCTGGGCATTCCCACCACATGTGGGAGAACCATCCCTTAGATTGTCTACAGTGCAGCACATGGGGCTTAGTCCTGGAAACATACTAGCTAATTGCGCTGGTGTTTTTACCATTTTGTGAAAAATTTGTGTTCCAATTCATTAAATTCAATCACTTTAATTTCCTCTAATCCTTTCATAATTTTATCTGCTGTGTTTTCTGATATCTGACCTTCCTTACTCCAAGTTTTTTGTAAATATGATATTGTCTTATCTTTATTTGATATCATTTTCCTGTAGATTTTTCCTGCCAATCCTTGTTTTGATTTTTGCATTACTTTATATATTTCTTCCATTGGTTCCTCTGACCATATTTCCCCTTTTTCATTAATCATTTTAACCCTTCTGTAAAGGCCTGTTGTTTTTAACCAATGTTGCTTGCCTATCTCTTCTACTATCTCCTGTAGAGGTTTTAGGGTTCCTCGTCTGTACATATCACCCAGTCTATAGTATCCTTTTGACCTTAGGGTTTCCCACCATTTACATCCCCTCATTTCGGTGTGCACAGTCTCTAGCGGTGCCCATCTTGAGGTCCTTCCTAACCATAAAGGTTGCCATTTATTCCATACCTCTAGTGCTGAGAAAATGCCAAATCTTCCTATGTCACTGCTAATCTTATTTTCAAATCTAACCCATTTCTGGTCACTTTGTTCTCCTATCTCTAATAATGACTTTAATTGAAAAGCGGCGTAATAGCTATTCAAATCCGGGACACCCCAGCCCAATTCTGATCTAAGGCTATATACCAACCTTTTTTGAATTCTACATTTTTTGCTATCGAATATCCACCCTCTTATCATTCTATTCCAGTGTTCTTTTTTTTTTGTGTACTAATTTCTAGTGGTATCATCTGAAATAAATACGTTAACTTAGGCACCCAGAACATTTTAGTACTTCTGATTCTAGAGGAGATTCCTAAAGTTTTATTTCTCCATCTTTTCATATCCTTCTCTATCTTTCTCCATATGTTATTATAATTGACCTCTGATATTCTATTAATATTCTTTTGTAATACTATACCTAAGTATTTAAACTTTTTAGTTCCCAATCCTATATTTGTAATTTTATTTTTTTATTTTTTTTATTTTTTTCATCCCTGTTCACATTGACATATATAATTTCTGATTTAGCCATATTGACTCTTAACCCTGAACACCTTTCAAAGTCTTCTAATATAATCTTTATTTCTTTTATTCCTTCTTTAGGTTTTGTCATAATAACCATAATGTCATCAGCAAATAAATTAATTTTCATCTCTTCTTCCTTGATCTTATAGCCTTCTATCCTTGCGCTATTTCTTATCCTTTCTGCTAGTTGTTCTATCGCTGTGATAAATAAGAGCGGACAGCCTTGGCGAACTCCTCTCTGAATCTGAAAAACTTGCGAGTGATCATTGTTAACCTTCACCACTGCTGTTCCATCCTTGTATATCTCCTGAATTGCATTTAAATAATTACTTCCTATTCTGTATTTGCGCATAACCTGCCACAGGTATTCTTGGGAAAGAGTGTCAAAGGCTTTGAATACATCCAGTTTCAGGAGGCCCAATTTTTTTTTTTGGTCATGTTGCAGGACGTTAATTATATTTCTAATAGGGTGTGCTATATTCCTGTCTTTTACAAATCCATACTGGTCCTCTTTTATTATATTTGGGATAACCCTCTTTAGTCTATTTGCTAATATTTTTGCGAATATCTTATAGTCTTGGTTGAGAAGGCTTATAGGTCTATATGATCCTACCTCTTCGGGGTCTTTCTGTGGTTTTAAAATCACTATTATTTCTGTTTGTCTCCACGAGTCTGGAGCTTTCTTGCCCTTCAAGACTTCATTAAGGTTACAGAGTAAACAAACAAACAGATATAACCCTAATGTACTGAGACAAATTACGGAACTTAAAAAGCAATGCTGATTCTGTGACCTTAGGCAGATGATGAGAGGGAGGGCATCTTGGCCATCTTCTGGTCACTAGGGATGTGGAGGGGGGAGGTAGTTGTGAATTTCCTGCATTGTGCAGGGGTTGGACTTGATTTCCCTGGTGGTCCCTTCCAACTCTATGATTCTATGATTCTATGAAATTATCTGACCTGTCTGCCCTCCCATCACTTTTGACTCTTGGGGCACTTTCACAAATGCCAAATAATGCACTTTCAATGCACTTTGCAGTTGGATTTTACTGTGTGGAACAGGAAAATCCACTTGCAAATGGCCATTAAAGGGGAGGGGTTGTGGTTCAATGGTAGAGCATCTGCTTGGCATGCAGAAGGTTCCAGGTTCAATCCCTGGCATCTCCAGTTCAAGGGACTAGGCAAGTAGGTGATGTGAAAGACATCTGCCTGAGATCCAGGATAGCCGCTGCCGGTCTGAGTAGACAATACTGACTTGGATGGACCAAGGGTCTGACTCAGTATAAGGCAGCTTCATGTGTGGGAAGGGGCCACAGCTCAGTGGTAGAGCATCTGCTCGGCATGCAGAAGGCCCCAGGGTCAATCCCCAGGGGACTAGGCAAGTAGGTGATGTGAAAGACCTCCGCCTGAGACCCTGGAGAGCCGATGCCGGTCTGAGTAGACAATACTGACCTGGATGGACCAAGGGTCTGATTCAGTATAAGGCAGCTTCATGTGTCAGGCCTTGGCTGGGTTCCTTTCGAAGTTAAGATTCAGCACTCGCAGACCAGAGGCTGGCCTCCTGTCAAGGCCAGGTTCTGGCTGCTGGTCAAGGTTATGATCTTATGCTGCGAATTCTGTTTATCCTGTCTCCGTGTTATGGCTTTGATGCTGTGAGAACTGTTATCTCTTGGTAACCTTGGTAACCTGTGGTTTCACTGCTGTTTTCGCTTTAAATGCTTTTACATTGTAACCCATCTGCTTTACTTTTATTAACGCCCTAACGTCAGCTCAGGCGTCTATCCCTAGCTTCCCATAAACATATTGAAAGTGGATCGAAAGTGCATTATTCAACATGTGTGAAAGCGAGATGACACGTACCAAGAAACATATCTGTGGGGACTGAGGCCAAGATACACAGGGTCCCCGTGGGGATTTCCCAAACAGGACTCTTCCGCAACTGCAGTCGATTGGGGCTTTGGTGTCTGGGGAGGGTGAACACCCATGTCAGTTTCTTGACCGAAAAACCCACGGCATTGCTATTAGTCACAATGGGTGGGGGGGAACGGACAGCGAAGACAGGTACAGATGGGAACCTTTCCCCCTCCAGACGACGATTTCAAAGGAGAAATAAAAGAGAAAGGCTAACCCCACCCCCAATATCAGTGCCGAGGCTCCGATCCAAATCTGGGCCCCTGTGGCTGTTTTTAAGATTATCTTTAATGTCAGGCGACCTGATCGTGGATCTCCCATGTCTCTCTCATACACACTTCGGCCCGGAGGCAAACTAAGTTGAGAAGGGGGGGGGGAGGGAAAGAATTTGAGGCAGCAGCTGCTGAGAAGCCCAAACAATAGACAACAAGCCACAGAAAGGCCAAAAACAACAAGAAGGACTTTTGAGCTTTAAAATGGGCTGGAGATTGGGGGGGGGGGGATGGAAAGAGATTTTTGGGGTGGGGGAGACAGCTCCGAAATAAACACACACAAAACCAGCAAAACAGTGGCAGGACAAGAAGAAAGAGGAGGAAGGGGTTCCAAATTTATTGCTCGAGAAGATTCGGGAAAGAACAGAAGCACAAAACGGGAGCCGAGCGGCGACAGGCAGGCTGCCGCTCCCGAACCAAACGCTGTGTGTTCCATTTTTAATTCAAACACATCCCCCTCCTGTCCAAAGAAAGTCCAGCCAGCAGCTGGCACCATATCAATGTATGCATGTGCCAAGTCCTAGGTTGGCACTCAAGAGTCCTCCAACCAGCGTAGTGTAGTGGTTAAGAGCGGCGGACTCTGATCTGGAGAAGCGGGTTTTATTCCCCACTCCTCCCACATGAGTGGCGGAGGATAATCTGGTGAACCGGGTTGGTTTCCCCACTCCTCCACATGAAGCCAGCTGGGTGACCTTGGGCAAGTCACAGCTGTTAGTTTGATTCTTCCTTAAGTGATTTGATTCGTCCTTAAGTGATGGAGAAAGTCGGCATATAGAAACCAACTCTTCTGCTTCTTCTTCCACCCTACAGGCTATGCACGAGAAAGAGATGACCCTACTGTGGTCATCTGAGGCCCCTTTTGGGGTGGAATTTCAAACAGCAAAGTGGGAGGCTGATTTGACCCCTTACAGCCCAATCCATTGGGACTGCAACCTACTCATGCAAGCAGAGTTTCTCACTCAATCATAAGCACGTGTCATAATTCTGAAACTGCACTCCCATGCCAGTCTTCCAAATCCACGTTGAATATACAGTGCAAATCTTTAATCAGTGTGCATGACTTACTTGTTAAGGCAGGGGTGTCGAACATAAGGCCCGGGGGCCAAAACCACCCCCTTGAGATCCTGCCCACAAGCCAGCCACCACCACCACCACCCCACTCTCAATCTGGCCTGACCAAGTGACATTTATGTCATATCCGGCCCTCGTAACAATTGTGTTTAACACCCCTGTGCTAAGGGATAATACTGGCAAGAAAAGTGGGGGGGAGAGGAGACAGCCATGCATAGGAAATTCCTTTAGACAGAGTCAGATCAATGGTCTATTTAGCTCAGTGCTGTGCAGTTCAACGGACATCTGCTCTTCATCAATTCAGGAAGAGGACTTTCCCAGTTTTTTTCCAAGCCAAGATGGACAGGCTTGAAAATGAGAGTCCCTATATGCAAAACACGCACCCTACCACTGAACTGCGGACCGTGCCACACACAAAAAAAGTATCATATCAGTTGGCCAAAGCCTCAAGCACACAACCTGAAGAGGGGCAATAGCTCGATGGTGGAGCATGCAAGATGTTGAATCCACAGCACCTC